>NC_056735.1:1661121877-1661484377 GCF_019279795.1 Protopterus annectens | reverse complement strand
GCAAATCAGAGCTCTCTTTCTTTCCTATGTCCATGTTTATTTTTCATGCCTTTCAAAAATCTCTAAGTTTTGTTCTTTACATTTTTTGCACTTCTTTGTCTGCTTTGTTTTCCAAATGGCCCCAAAGTTTTGTCTATAGGTTTTCATGGATCTGTTGTACTACTGATAACAAAAAATGCATGTGTCGTTTTCACAGTTTTTCTAGTGCAAGTATTTTTCTTTCCTCCAATTTCTCTCTTAATCATTTTGAATATCTTCTCTCTGGAAATTTTGGGCTTCTTGCACAACAGCAACAATACATAATTTCTTTCTTATCCTCAGTAGTCCACTCTATCATCTTTATGGCTGTTTCCTGGCCTATCAGTTTTTGTGGATTACTACTTCCTTCTACAATGGGGTAGGTGCATCCGCTTCCTGAACCTGGCCTAACCCCATTGTTGGAATGTTTCTGTGTCTTGAAGATTCTACGCTGTCATTTTTTCACTGTGCACATATGAGGATCAGGCACTTCTTTATCCTGGGACATGTGTACCCAGTTGTCTTTTTGTAGTTTTTAACCTACTTCTGCTCACGATACATGCTATATAAAATCCAGTGTATACAGCAGTGTCATACCCAATAAAGTGTAACTTACTTAAAGAGAAACTGATTGCTAACCAATATCTTACATTTTCCCTACATTCCACTATAGCTGATTTTGGTTATTACACATATTCCTAGATCCCAACTTGTTCTTGTTACACAAATTTGTAAGGAAAGCAAATTTATGTATTTGCAACTGCCTAGAAGAAATCCTTATTGGAGGCTACCAGTTTAATGGCCCGAGAGCCTTTTTAAGTCTGGCCATTCATGCCCCAGTTTTCATAATTGTCAATGTCCAAGGACTAGAAAGACTTTAGTGTATGTCTGTGTCTTCCAGCAGCTATAAGCTGCTGCTGTCCATAAAGGCCACAGGTGACAAGCAGGGGTGAATTTATGATTTCCCATCCACTGGTACAAATGTTATTTGAATAAGCTCAAAGAAGATCTCTGTCTCACATAAATGGGTTGTCTTTTCAGAGAAAGGGTAATCTGTCAAACACACATCTGTTCCTCCAACATGTTTTGCTTATGTCACAGATGAGGTTTATATCCTTGGATTGGGTAATCTGTGCGCTGTTTGTTTTGAGAATGTGTAGCATATACATCAGGGCTGAATCTGAGAAGCCCTTGTCGGCTAGATATAGACTGACCCTCATTATTCTGTAGGAGACTGAGTATAGGGACAAGGGTTTGGGGTTTTCTACATAGGACATGTTATTTACACCCTGTATTATTTTAATGAGGAATCTTTGTGGCCACTATAGTTGTTGCAAATGCCTGGTTAGATACATGCTAACGAGTGCAGTGTACTCGATTATTGTTCTAATGAGGGCTAAGCATAATGGGATTATGATCTCCTTACATCTGGATGCCATACCATAACTTATACCTCGTCCCACATAGAAGGATTTTCTCACCACCATGGACACATGGTGATCAACGTTCAGGTTACTGTCAACCTGAGTTCTCAAGTCCCTTACCACTGAGTCTACTGTTAGGAGAGTGTTATCAGTGCTGTAATTTGCAGGGGTGATCAACTTCCCAAAGGGTATAAGTATGCATTTTTGGTATTGAGTCTTACGCTATGTTTCTGGCAGCAGTTATTTGACTCTCAGACCCTCCTCAAGGATATTTACATCTTTGGAGGAATCAGTCATTGCACCCAACTTGCAATCATCTGCAGATTTGGTCACCCAACGACACTCTATATTTGCTATGACTTCAGAGAAATGTATTCAAACAGGACAGGTCCCAGTACTGAGCCCCATGGAACACCACTAGTAACTATAACTACCACTATTGATGGAGGTGGATTCCCCTAGCCTAACTTCATATGTCATATCCATGAGACATTTGACTATCCATTGGGTTACATGCGGATTTACGTCTAAATTTTTGAGTTTGACTATAATACCTAAGGAAAATAGTGTGTTGAATGCCTTTACCAGGTTGAGTGTGCATTTTTTCGCCCATCATCCATAGCTCAAGTGACCTTCTCAAAGTAGTCCCCTGGGTTTAGCAGGTGTGACCTACCCTTGATGAAACCAAACTGGGATGGGTCCAGTGTTTGAAGACTTCCTATGTATTTATTAGAGCCATTATAACTTTTTCCATGGCCTTGTATATGAGACTAGTCCAACTTATGGGGCTGTAGTTCCCTGGGTCTGTTGATGGTCCACCTTTATGTACAGGGATGACATTTGCAGTCCTGCATTCTAGGGATAAATCCTGTCTGGACTGAATAGAAATTCTAGCGGGCATGGGGTGTCATTTTTCAAACTAGATAGGAGACATCCCTTGATGTTATCAGGGCTCATTGCTGTAGTATGTTTAGCTCTGGAAAGCCCCGTGAGGACCTGTGATTTAGTAACAGTGGGGGGATAAGTTGTAGAGGGTATTTCCTAGGAAGTAACTAGTCATTTATCATTTATTTATTTATTTTACATTTGTTTACAGGGAAAATGTCCGACTGGGCAGAGTTGCCTGTTTTCAGTGGAGGCCCCGGGAGTAAATCTCCATAGAGGAGTAGATAAGATATTAAAAAAATACATTAAATACAGTAACATACAGAGATAAAATAGACAGTAAGTATAGATAGCATACAGTATAACTCAATAATAGTAATGATGCTCAGTGAGCTATAGACAATTGGAGAACACAACATTATGATATTAGGCGAACTTTGTAGGTGGATGTTTTTGGCTGGGTTAGAACATACATTTAGCAGAAACAATATTCAGACTCTTGACTGGTTTATACATTTGATAAAAATAGCTCAGTTTAGTGTTTGGTGGTGAACATATATGATGGTGCTATATGTAGATTCACAGGAATACACAGTAAACTGAAAGGTATTAAGCACTAATAGCTGAAATACAATTGTCATCTGCTTCTTTGACTAGTAGTGCTGCTTTTCGGTTCACGAGCTGAAGGGGTTGGGTGGCAAGTTTGTAGGACCAATACAGAGTGCTAGCTGAGCCAACTATACCTCTGCTGAAGATCAATGAATTTCAGAAGCTGAATGGGTGTGTATCATATTCCCTATAATCATAGCTCTGCTACACATCTTAACATACATAGCTATTTCACAGACTAAGCACATTGTACTACATATCTGTTTTAAATTAAGCATTAATGTTCTGAAAACATTAACTTTATGTACAAACTAAATTAACTTATAGTAACAGAGTGAAAGAATAGGGGTGAAAAACAAAAATTTGTGCAATGTATCGGTGTTTTTGTGAATTGTATGTCAAATGTCCTGATTTGAAACTAATATTGTGACCGAGAACTCCTCAAGAAATGCTGCAATTATGCCTTCCAAAAACCAACAAAACCTTACAGCCAGAAAAACATTTTATTACAAAATATAAATAAAAATGTAAGCATTTTCATTCTACTTTGTATAAAACTTCATCATTATAGCATTTTGTGAGGACTGTTTGTTGGTTACCCTGTGTAGCATTTTTTTATTGTGACTAAGCATATTTCATATGTTGTATTGTAGGTAAGACTGCTGAGCAGCTTTCAAAGGCAGCAGGCCACACAATGTATATACAATACAAAATAATGGAGCAGAGTACAGATCAGTATAGTGAAGAATGTACTTACAATTAGGATTAATAATCTGGAAACAAGTTATAACTGTCCACAGAGCCACTTGAATATGATTGACAGCATATCAATATATTTGCTATAAATGGCTGTAGAATTCAGAAGAAAAAGCACAGAAGTTGTTTCTTCTTCTACTTTTCCTTATAAAAAATACTTTCCATTGAGGCACATTGGTTATGACCCTTTCCCCCCACAATGCATTCTCTCCCAGCCCTAGATCACTGTAGGTTAGAGAAAGCAATACGTTGACTGGCAGCAGCCTTTCTCTATTAGAAATAATGTCTAAATACAAAAGAATGAAAATGGTTACTAACACAGTCATTTCACACATTCATGTCAACAACAGTAAGCCACATGAACAGGTACTTGAGAATAGAGATTTTCTCCCAGATTTATTAAATTCCATGTAGGCATAGTGTAGCATGCCATGCATATTAATGATGGTGCTTTGCTGAGGGAGAGCTGTGAAACACATTTATTGAATTAGTGTAGGGAGTGTGTCAGTAACTGTGTTGGCAGATGAATAACACACCCCCTACACTGTCCAAGTGCATAATATCAATGTATTTAAATTTTTTTTAAAGTTTGCATGGCACAGCACACAGCAATTGACACGTGCCAGACATCTAAAAATAAAAACTGGATGCATTTAGTTTTTGATTCAAAGGTCAAGTTTAAGCATTGCTTAGCGGGTTTGAGTGGCATAGCAAGGTGGTTAACACTGCTTAAATGTTGCTCAGAGGTATATGTAAAAGTATAACAGCATTCTACATATCCATGTAACCAAATGGATAGTTATGGCTGTATGTGCAGTAAATGCGGGGTTTGAATACATTGAAGGGAAATTAAGCAATTATTTTCGAAATATAAATTATGCCAATTATTTTTAAATCATGATCTGCTGCACTCAGCTAAGCTCTGCTAAGCCTTGCTAAGCCATGATAAGCACTGCTTAAATTACCACTTGGCTGTGCTTAGCTGGTTTGTGCACTACTAAGCAGTGCTAAGCATTGCCAGTTTAAGCACTGCTCAGCTTAACTGCACTGGTTTGTGTGGTGCCAAGCGACATGCTGCATTTTTAAAAATTGCCCAGTGGTATGTAAGGGTGGGAAAACAAGCTGTATTAAGCACAACAGGTGAGAATACAGCATAACCACGAACTGTGCAGGAACTATGGCAGTTGTTGGAAAGGGTATGGACTTCTGGGCGCAGCAGTGGGGCATTCAGGAGTCCAGGGTCATGGTCGGACTCCAGGTGAAAGACAATGAAGACTGGCTGTCTCAAGTACATTTTGCCACACATAGATGAGGGTTTGAATCTAGTGCCATGCAAAAATAAATATTACTGAATCAGTTCTGTATTGATGATTGATCTTCTCTACACAGGAAATACAGGTAAATGGGTAAAGTAGCCCTTATTATGAGTAAATAATTTGTGTGTTCAGATGTAACAAACTGCTAAGAGGATTGACCAGGAATGTAATAAGACTTCATAAAATAAAGGCAATAAGTACAATAGTAATAAAATAAAATAAAATAAATAAAATATGTAATCTTGGTATGGCTATATGTCTAGGGT
Source organism: Protopterus annectens (assembly GCF_019279795.1). Classification (NCBI taxonomy): domain Eukaryota; kingdom Metazoa; phylum Chordata; order Ceratodontiformes; family Protopteridae; genus Protopterus; species Protopterus annectens. Next base: position 1,661,479,103 of record NC_056735.1, on the reverse strand, counting down.
GTCTGTGAAAGTTTGCTGAAGTTCTATCCTCATGCCTGCCAAGGATGGCATGATAGTTGTTTATTCTCTATACTGTGCACATACATGTCTCTCAAGTGTCAAGCTGTCACAGACTGGAATTACAGTTGCATAAATCCCTCTGTCACAGATGTATCATTGATATGATTATGTCAATAGCACAGTCACACTACATCAGTCCACAGTACACCTTGATAGTTATATAGGTCCACCTGATGTGTAAGTCTTCTCTGTAGATGTGTACCTGCAGGCATTACTAATTGGCCCATACTGTCCCATGCAGATAGCTTGAGAGGTATGTACATCTAACAGCAGCTATAGGGCACTGTTATACATAAAGGAAGGACAGACCTGTAGAGTTTATAGCAGTACTGTTGTAAACTATATAGCATATACTGGTATTAATGGACTGTATCTCTCTCTCTCTCCCCACCCCTTATCTTCATCTAAATTTATTATTGTTATACACTGGTTATGGTTTACTATTAAAATATGTTGTTCTCTAAACTTTATCTTGGGGCATGTGTTTTATTATTGTTATGTATTATAATGGTTGCATACTAACATATCTTGTTGAATTACCGATGTTGTTGGCCTTATGCCATAACTATTTCTGGCATGTTGTTAATATGCTTACTGTTATGTTATTTATTGTTGTGTTCCATATAATATGCATTAATATGTTAATGGGTTATTTCCAGTGTTCTGGCATGCTGTTGTAACTAACAGAATGTTTTGTTCATAACTAACTTATTCACATTGCTATACCTCTATCACCACAGTACATCAGGGTAGACCGGTTCCTGCTTATCCACCTACCTTTCCTCAGCTGGCTGTGGAACCAGGTCATAGCACATCTGGGACCCAAGCCACTGGTGCCCCCTCCACAGGACCTGCACCACCTTTGGGTGGAACCGCCTCAGGGGATGGGGCCTGTCCCTCCCTGGTAGTGGTGGTGGAGGGGTGGTAGTCACCTTGGATCAACTATGGCCACTGTGCACAGGATTGTTTATAGGAGTTGAATAATGCCTGCACTGGATTGAGGGCAGACTCGAAAACCTGGTGGGGCTTGGTGGCCCTGGTGCCCAGCCTCCAGCACAGCCACCTTCAGGGCAGTGAAAGAGCATTGTCAACTGCCCATGGGTGGGGAGCTCAGTCACACTGCTGCCATCTGGGGGCACATGCATCTCTGATTCTACAACACACTCCCCGTCCAAGGTGTTTACCTCCCTCATTTGTTACACACCACCCCTGTATGCTGTCTTGTCTGTCTTGTCTGTCTACAAATGCAACCTCTCCTACCCAACTTATCTCGCCACATGCACCTACATCCCTTCCCCAACATTCCACTCTCTCCTTAAAAAAAGGGGGGGGGGCTCCTGTCCCACAAAAAATATTGCCCCTTACATAGCTCTCCATTTCGCATGTGTCCACTGGACACAACTAATTAGGTCCAATTCGCTTGACAACACATTAATGTTGTCCTCACCCCTCTCTCTAGGTTTAAGGGGCCAAATTCATGTACAAAGTCTGCAAAAACTGCACAGCTGTTACTGTACAAAAAAGGAAAGCTATGGTAATTTTCTACATGCTTCCTGCACAACTCTACCTGCCTTTCAGTATGTTCTCCCCCTGTTTGCCCCCATTTCACCAATGTCCTACCAGCCCCTTTTTCTTTTCTTTTTTTATTATTAGCATGTGTTTATGTGGAGCTAAACAGCACAAAGTGCAAACCTGCTTAAATGTGCTTAAAAGTGCCTTAATGATCTTATATTTTTCACACAGTGTTAGGCACATCTGCAAAATAATCACCCCTGCCACATCTCAAACCCAGGGCCCTGTCAAATAGAGCACAGTGCATTAGCCCACTAGGTCACTCTGCTCTGAATTAAAACAGGTGTTTCCAGCAAAATATACTGATTGGCACTGACAGACTGCAAGTACATATAATGGGAAAATGGCAATGTACCTGGGACTGCGATAAAAACACTACACCAGTACACAACCAAATAAATTATAACAGATGTACATGAGGCCTGGGGTAGCAGGCATACCTGTCAACTTTATAGATTGTTGCAAAATGCCCTATTTTGGCCAATTTTTCATAAAATCATATTTTTCTGGCAAAGTATTGGCAAGTCATTAAAGACTGAGGTTAGAAAATCATGACATACATTTGGGTTTCACACTCCATACCCTTCAGAAAACACATGCTAATGCAAAGCCTGTTATTCTATCAACATTCTAAGTTTGTAAGAGCAATATTTAAAGATTGTCCCTACATTTTGGCCTTTCTCCCTCTTTTATAATGACTTTGTCCAGATTTCTTGTCTAAGAGGTTGAGAGGTATGATAGCAAGTAATGGTTCCCTTTTATCAGCAACATCTTTAAATAAACCTGCTAAGGCAGCAATGGCAAAGTACATGTGTACAACTGGGACTCTACTGCACAACTGCCTTTGAAAGCCATGCACATAATGATGGATCCAGATGTGTGTCACATCCTGTATGTATGCACATATATCTTGCAAATACAGCTATGACAGCACTGACTCAGTAGCTCAGTCTGTTAAATGCATTACATGTACTGTATTCTCCCATCCACAGTCCTGAGTATGAATCCAGTGTGTTGCACATCAATTACATTCTTATGAACACAGCAAGTAATGACTGAGGCATGCAATTTTAACCCACACAGGTTGCTACTACTGCATTAACTGCTACCCACGTTTGAAAGTCAAAGGTCTGTAGGTAGGGACCCACTGTGCATATTTGCATAGCCAAACTATATGCCAACTACTACTCTGTGATTGGCACTGTTACCTATCAGATGTACCTTACGCACATACCTAGATTGGACTGTAATGCGTACCCTTATCCTGGGTCTGCTGTGACAACACAGCTGACACTGCTGCCTCAGTTACATGTACAACTTGCTGTCCTACAAAGAGTTCACACTCCCCCCATGTGTCCTAAGCTGCAGCAGCAGTTGCAGTCTGGAACCTATGCAGCTGTATGTTAATCTAGCTGCTACAGACCTACCATACCTCACAACCCCCTAAAACAAGAGATCCAGACAACACCATACATAAAGGGTGAGGGGGCAAAGGTCCAGTGACAGGAACATGTTTCACAGTTTGCCTGTACAAAGATAGTGAGCTGATAGAATAGCAGCTGCTGCATCAGCATGCATATTCTGATGGGTATGATGTCTGACATTCACATGTCTCTCTCTTAACCCACAATGTTTGCCACTGAACTGCCAGATAACTACAATGCCATGGGACAATGGCTAAACATATCATGCAAAACTGTAGACATAACTCATAAATCTCAACAGTGGACAATATTTGTACCTACCCTCTGTGATGCTATAGTCTCCACACCTCACTAATGTCCATCTCAAAGACTAAGAAAGAGGCCAAGGCCTTCATGATGCCCATAAATATTGTACTGTGGTGCTATCTCATTGGCTAATGAAAGTGCAACCCAGCTGTTTTATCTGCAGTAAGCAAGTCTGAGCCACAGATCAGTGCACGGGCAATTACCTGTTAATGAGCATTCCCTACAAAAGTCAATCAACTGCCTATACGGAACGGGTCTGTATGTTGCTTTACTCAGACACACTACTGTTTAGCAACCTTTTTGCAGGGGATCTGGTCAAAAAAGATTACTTCACTCTACCAGGTATGTAATACATGTGCCCATATAATGGGATACAGATGGAAGGATGGAGGTATGAGGAAAATGCATTACAACAGTAGGCCTGTAGTACATCTATGGCATTGACATGTTGCTGATACTCTCCTGTCCAACAGCTACAGGCATGCCGCTCAACTGTCCCTCCTTTGAATCAAATCATAGCTCTACCCCTGTTACTCCATTCTACAATGGTCAGCTCCTGTAGGAAAGCTAGTAGATTATCAGTTAGACATACTGACAGTAAGAGTGTACACAGCTGTAATATCACACAATGTGCTGTAATTACCTCCTTCCAGTCTGTCAATGTCACACAGAAATAGCTCAGACATTGTAAAGGTGCTCCTGACTGTCCCTGATGTACTCTAGCTAGGTCACTGCTTTGTTGATATTCATACCTCATTGTTTGAGAGCTATGGCTAACATCAGCAAAAAACAAAAGCAAAGCAGCAAAAGAACAACAGCAAATACAATGAAAAACAAAGACCAGGAACCCAATGAATAAAATTCATTCCTCTCTAATGTCTTGGCATACACTATGGCTAACATACCTGTTAACCCCTTACAACAGGAATTCAGGTCATAGCCATTATTAGTGGGGGGGCACAAGCCCAAACTCAATGACAGAGTGTACATACTGGCCATACAAACTAAGACTATGAATAGACTAGTGGAGATTACTGTAGCATAATTTTATTCTGAGTGGTCTGGAGTGTGACACCCAGAGTCTCTATATTCTGACAACAACCATCAATTATTGGACAACCGTTTGTCAGACATCCACATGGTTGTGCCAAACAAACCACATCTATGAGGCACACATTCACATTCTGCAAACATCTGTGTACTGAAGGCATATGATATATACTACAGCAGGTTTGCATTGCTGTCATTGTGGCACACTGGTGTTGCTGGACTGTCCCATATATCTGTTGTAATAGCACAAAACCATTTGTCTGACAGTAACTGTATGACATAGTAATGGGACTTTGCCCATAGGGGACACACCACAGTAGACTGCAGTGATGGGTGTAGAGATATACAGCAGACTCTGACACAGCACACACAGAAATAACCATTACTGCTACTATCTCGGTGACAGCCACACATGTATTGTGTTAACAGACTTTGGGGTATGACATGTGAGGGAGCGGTGGATAGTGCAGCCCATTTTGGTTGTGCAGGGTCTGTACAGAGTGGATGTCCATGTATCTGGTCCTGTTATGTGTTCCCCTTGTGTTGTTTTTTAGAATCATATTTTGACTTCAGGCACTCCTACCAGTCCCATTTATTCAGCTCTCTCCCAGCTCTATTTCAGTCTAGTGTCACTAGCTCACTCTACCTAATATAGAGAGAACATTTGTGAAGGGCAAGCCACTTAGATCCTTAATTTTGAATTATCTTCTGTTTCTCCTTTCTCCCTTTCTACTTTCAAAAAAGAAAGCATTTGCACTTGTTTCCCACCTTTCCTGTAACAAGTCTAGTCCAGATACAGATTTGCTGTATCCAGGACTGTTTGTAAGATTCTAAGCCCCCCAAGCCTTTCTGTGTTGGAGGGAAACCTTCTAGCTTATCAGTGGGAGTGGTAAGCACTAGGTAGTCTATCTACCACAAGAGTGGTTTCTGGGCCAGAAATTGTAGTTTATTGGCCATTTGGCAGTTATTCCATCTATTTCAACTTACTGTTTTAAAAGCCTGCATTTGTGCTTGTTCCCCATCTTTCCTGTAACTAGTCTAGTTCAGATACAGATTTGCTATATCCAGGATTGTTTGTAAGCTTCTGAGCCCCCCAAGCCTGTCTGTGTTGGAGGAAAGCCTTTTAGCTTATCAGTGGGAGTGGTAAGCACTAGGTAGCCTATCTACCACAAGACTGGTTTTTGGCCCAGAAATTGTAGTTTATTGGCCATTTGGGCAGTTTTTACATCTCTTTCAACCTTCTGGTTGAAAAGCCCGCATTTGCACTGTTTCCCACCTTTCCTGTAACTAGTCTAGTCCACATGCAAATTTGCTGTATCCAAGACTGCTTGTAAGCTTCCAAGCCCCCCAAGCCTTTCTGTGTTGGAGGGAAACCTTCTAGCTTATCAGTGGGAGTGATAACCACTAGGTAGCCCATCTACCACAAGAGTGGTTTCTGGCCCAGAAATTTTAATTTATTGGCCGTTTGGGCAGTTTTTCCATCTCTTTCAACCTTTTGGTTGAAAAGCCCACATTTGCACTTGTTTCCCACCTTTCCTGTAACTAGTCTAGTCCAGATACAGATTTGCTGTATCCAGGACTGTTTGTAAGCTTCCGAGCCCCCCCAAGCCTTTCTGTGTTGGAGGGAAGCATTCTAGCTTATCAGTGGGCGTGATAAGCACTAGGTAGCCAATCCACCTTAAGATCCAGGTACAGATTCTTAGTTTTAGCACTTGAATTTGCTTATTCATGCTCAGCACTTGTTCAGAACTTGTTGTTAGCACAAAATAAGCTACAAATTACTACAGCACTCAACCTTCATCTTTACCTAGAGGAAAACAGTTCTTGTGCTTATTTTCCTCACTTGCATAGAGGACAATAGCTCTTATAATCACTTTCCACACTTGTCTAGAGGAAAGTATTTTTTTATTCAGGCATGTCCAAGGGTCAGCTCCCAGTGTTCTCTCCTGTCTATCTGATGAATCTGCGCATCTTGGGGCAATGTATCAATTGCCTCATGTACACAGACAACCCTCTCCTCCTATCACTCAACACCACAACCTGTGAGAGATGCACTTATCTAGCCACACTGGAGGTAAAGCTCTTTCCAACCAAGACTGAACTTGACAGTCAAGAGGAGAAGGTAAACACTTGCACCACACCACACTCATCACATAGTCCCACTAAACTTGCACCACCAAAATCCACACATAGAAACACAAAAAACATTTGTGGAGGCTCTCAATAATAATCTGCTCAAGCAACAGAGACCTCCAAAACAGAAACGCAAGCAAACTCCACCCCCAACACAAACCAAATGACACATAGCCCACAGACTCAGTGTGCCACTCAACCACAGCCCATAAGGCAAAACAACGTACCCAACACACTAGTCATAGGTTACTCTATAGTCAGGCACACTGATGTCCCACTCACCAGGCTAAAAAAGGAGAAGGTTACTGTCAGCTGCCTGTTAGGTGCCAGGATCTGCCACATAACCCACACACTCATGTCACTCAACAAGTACAAATATGATTCTGTCATTGTCCATGTTGGTGTGAATGACCTGAGACATACCTGCTTGGACTACATGAAAAGAGACATGGAAGAGCTCTCCAATCTTGTAGCCCAGGCAGGTATGACCCTAGTCCTGAGTAGCATCCTGCCACTGCCCAGAATTATACCATAGAACAAGGACAAAATGATTGACTTCAACAATTGGCTAAGCTTCTGGTGTCATTCTAAGGGGATCCAGTATCTGTCTGCCTGGGACGATATGGTAGACAGTCCACAAGCATTGCCAGAAATGGCCTGCACCTCTCACCCCTGGGATTCCAGATACTGGCTAAGGCTTTTGCTGTCCCTATAGTGCCTTTTCTAGGCAAGGTTCAAATAACAAATTCACCACCATAACAGGAACAGGCAAGCAAAAACTGAGGTATTGCTACTCAATGCTAGAAGTCTAAATCTCAAAATGCACTCCTTCAAGGCATTCCTTAAAATGGAGAACATTGATATCTGTGCAGTGACTGAGACCTGGCTCAAGGCTCCAGAGAGCACACCTGCATTACCAGGCTATAACTCATACCACACTTTTCGTCCCCCTAACCTGGACCGTAACACCAAAGGCAGAGGTGTGTCCATATTCATTAAGGATATCCACACCTCCAGGCTAGTTGCTCAGCATAATGCATCCAAGGTTATCCAAGTTCAACTAACTCTGGGCAAAACTGCAATACAAACTGTAGCTTGCTACAGATCCCCCACCATGCCTCAGGATTCCCAATCCTCTTTTCTTGATATACTGGAAAATATTAGGGTTCAACCAAACACCCTAATAATGGGTGATTTCAACTACCTCACCATTAACTGGGAAAACTACTCATGTACCAACTCCTTCACTCAACGCTTTCTGGAATTCATAAATTCTAATGCCCTGGATCAGCTTATCTACACCCCCACCAGGGGCAACAATATCCTAGACCTAGTCATTACCAACATGAGTGATCGGTGTTCCACACCTGACATCAACTCCTCGTTGGTCAGATCCAACCATAAGCTAATCACCCCAGATATCCACATCCCACCCCCCATTAAGAAAATCACAATAAAAAATTTCTCCAAAGCCAACTTCATGCTTCTTAAGACAGAAGTGGCAAACTTCATGACACCCATGCAGATGGACAATAAAGTTACGACTGCTGAATCCTACACAGATACACTCTATAAGCACTTACACGAGTGCATGGATCATGCTGTCTCAAACAGAATGAAGATGCTACCCTCCAAAAAAAGGAAGCCAATCTGGTGGTCCCCTGCCATAAACAAACTCTACAACAGAAGGAAGAAACTGTTGCAAAAAAGAGTAAAATCCCATGAGTGGAGGAGTTCCCTGGTCAGCCTTAGTAAGAAGCTGAGATCCCTTATAAGATCCTCCAAATCCAGCTATGAAAACAAAATTGCCACTGACTCTAGGGACAACCACAAAGCATTCTATAGCTATGTCAAGAATCTCAGTGGCAACACCCAGATCTGCTCTGAGTTACAGCACAATGGCATGAAAATTACAGAACCAACTGATATTGCCAACATCCTGGCAGATAGGTTCAGTGCTAACTTCATCCCCCTCTCACCCCCTAAAGGGCCCATAACTATATAGGAAGAATGAAGGGTCCCTGTAATTACAGCTACGCAGGTAAAAGCTGTACTCTCTAAAGCCAAAAACACAGCATACATAGGACTGGACAACATCCCAGGCTGCATTTTACATGAACTTTAGAATGAACTGGCTTCCCACCTAAGCACCATGTTCAATCATAGTCTCACATCAGGATTTGTGCCCACTGAATGGTGCACAACAACAGTTATCCCACTCCACAAAGGGGGGGGGGCACCACTGATCCCGAGAACTATTGCCCTATTAGCCTGATGAGTCTGGTCTGTAAGGCCATGGAAAGTATCACCATGGAACTCATAAACAAAGGCACTGGTAACCTCCAAACTCTGGACCCCACCCAGTTCGGGTTTGTGAAAGGCAGATCATGCCTCCTGAACCTGATCGACTTCTTTGAGGCAGTCACCAAAGCTGTAGACAAGGGTAAGGTTGTTCACACAGGTCTATATTACATAATCAAAGAGACACATCTTCGAATATGAAATCATCAACCCCTTAACACCGAAATGCGAAAACCACGAATGGCCAAAACCGCAAAATTTTTCCTAGGGAAAAAATTTGCAGGGCCATAGAAACAAGACAAACAGTTCAAATGTAATTTAAGTGGGGGCCTTCGCCACCCCATACCCCCCTAACTAAATATACCAACTCTGAGATCACTCTATATTGGGGTAAAGGGTAAACTCCGGGAATGGCCAAATTAATTTTTTGCCTAGGAAAAAATTTGCAGTTTTGGCCGTTCGTGGTTTTCACATTTCAGTGTTTAGAGGTCGATGATTACATATTCGAAGAAGTGTCTTTTTGATTATGTAATATAGACCCAGTTCACACAGCCTATTCTGACCTCGCCAAGGGTTTCAACACCATCCCACATTCTGGAATTATAGCTAAACTCACTAAACTAGGTATAAATCCCTACTTCCAAGATGGGTTGCCAATTGGCTCACTGACAGAACCCACACTGTAAAGGTTGCAGACTCCAAATCTGACTTCAAACCAGTGACAAGTGGAGTACCACAGGGTTCAGTCCTGGGACCTCTCCTGCTTGGTATCCACTTCTCTGAAGTACAGGCTAACACAGAAGGCCTTTGGTTAACGAAGTTCACAGATGACTGCAAACTGGGAGCCATTGTCGAGTCCCCAAATGATGTGGACATCCTACAGAAGGACCTCACTGAGACAGATGCCTGGTGTCAGAGCCATGGCCTCAAGCTCAATGCCAAAAACTTCACTGTCATCCCCTTTGGTAAAAAGTCTGTACCCATGAACTACCACATAGGCGGCAATCTACTTAACTCTGAATGTGTGATAAGAGACCTGGGGACCCAGGTGGACAGTATCTCTCCCTTGATAATCACATCGCCACAGTAGTCAGGAAATCCTTCTGTGTGGCACACCTCATCACAAAAGGGTTCTCATCTAGGAAAAAAGAGGTCATTGTTCCCCTCTACTCGGCACTCATTAGACCCATTACTGATAAAATGCCCCTTTTGGAATGTACCTCGCAAGACATCTGCAGCAGCTGAAAAGGCCGCAGAAGTACCTCATAAAGAGGATGCCCTACACTGACCATCTCAAATGACTCCAGCTTTACTCCGTAGCATATTGCCTACTCCAAGGCGATCTCTGCCTGACATATAAAGCTATGTCAAACCGAGAGCTGTTGGTCATGCTACACCTAAAGAAATCCCAATCCCTCTGAGCTACATGCTCTAGGGACCTAAACCTTGTCACCATAATAAACAGGACATGCTGGAGGGATAGATTCCTGTCCCAGAGATTTCCCATACTCTGGAGCAAGCTACCCACCTATGTCAAGCAAAGTTCCTCATTAGCACTCTTCAAGAAACATCTTGATAAGTGGATGGGAAATATGAAATGCACCCTGGGGAACACTTCTGTGGCTCTGCTTGACAGGGGCACATGAAAATACCTTTCTTGGGTGGTGTAATCCAGGGAACCTTGTTGGCTAGGCTTACTTAGACCCTTGGGCCAATAGCCTAGTACCTACCTATGACCCTATGAACCTATGTGTTACAGGAGGCACCCAGCAATTACAGCCACAGAAAATTAGGTTATCCTGGATGGCCTTAGACTGCATCACCACAATTTGCTGTCCAGGAGTCACCAAATCATGACCAATGTGCAGCACTGTGGGCTGACCTCATCATAGCACTGAAACAAATTGGCTAACAGGACAGTACCTACAAGCAGGTTTGACACTGGGCTACAGATATGATCAATGCTGCGCAACAAAGGCAGCTGCTGTGGCCAGGGACCATGCTGCCACTGGTGGAGGGCCTAAAACAGTACAATCACTTTCAGCCATAGAGGAATTCCTGGTGAACCTGAGATCAGCCACAAGCTCCCAGCCATCCATCAATCTCTACATCCTGGAGGTGGGTGCCACATTGTTCACATCAGAGGAGTGTCCAGGTAAGGTTACTGTGTTCATCAGTGTAAAACTGTATCAGTCACTGTGGCAATGTCTGCATAGCAGTACATGGGTGTCAGGTCTATCTGCATTTGGGGGGTTTGGTTTTAATGCACAGTTGTGCACACATACTCAGAATGTCACCAATGTAGGCAGTATCACATTACCTACTGTACATGTGGATATACGCACATATTACCTTGTAACAATGCAACATGTGGTATTGCTGACAATACCTCTCCCTCACATTTTCATAGGTATGTCAGGTGTGGCCGGAGTCTGAGATCCTGTACCTAGTAAGTGTGTTACTGTTGATTGACAGATTGTATATACCCTAAGAATGTTAAGGGCTGCCATGTTGCCCTAGGCACAGCTGTTATGCTTAGCCAAAGTAGAATAGTTGTATGTACCATTTCGGAGCAGTTAACTAAAGTGCATAGAATGGTTAATCAAAGCTGTGTATTTGCAGGAACATTAACACATTTGCATTTATTGTTAAGAAGGACTATGCAGCCTGCTATACAGGAGGCAATCACTCCAAGATGTATGTTCACACACAATAAGGAGATGGTACATACCTGAGGCACTAATATTACAACTGGCAAATTATGCTCAAGAAAGATCCACTGGGTTTTAGATGTAGGTCTACCAGATACACTGTCATATTGCTTATCTCACAGGTGTATTGTACTGGCAACATTAACCTGATGTAGCTGCAGTGCATGTTATAAAGGGCCTGTCTTGTCTGTGTTTGTTGTGTGTTTGTGTGCTGTGCATGGGATCAGAAATAAGATGTGGAATGTGGAATGTAGTTGTGGTTTCTCATCTGTATGTTTCTGTGTGGATTACCATACATAATAGTACAGGTAGTAATGTACTGCTTTTGCCATACTTCTCACAGGTGAACAGGGGGGTTGGAGTCTGTCCCCTCTCACAACCTAATGTCAGTGTCTCATCGGACTCTGATGAGACTGGTAGCCATAGTGAGGTGCAGGTAGGGTTGTTGGGGGTTGAATCTGTTCCAGTGGTTGGCACGCCACTTCCTCCACCATTGTTCCCCCACACAGACACTATGACCACACATACCCAGTTCCCTGATGTCACAGATATTAGACAATCAGATAGTAGTGACATTGAACAGGACAGTGTAGTAACTATGACATCAGTGAGTGTAGACACTGGCCATAGCCAGAGATCTGGTGAGATCCCACACAGGCAGACTGACAGGGGTGCTCAAAGGAGGACTGCTGACCATCCACCACCTATCACAGGTGTCAAATCACAAGTCACTCGCCACATGTTTTGGTCCATCATGGAGGCACAAGCATGTTCCAAATGCAACACCAGATGGATGCTCAGGATTATAGATGCAGCACAGTCTGACATCTATGACTGCCTCCACCAGTCTTTCACTGGACATTGTGCTGGAACATCTGGTTGGAGTAGGGCATTGGACACATGGATGTAGGTCAGCAATGCCATCTGCTGAGACTCCATGTGACCATGCACACTCACGTTCCCATAGTGGTAGTACCTCCATCACTACAGAAGGAAGTGTAATGTCCAAATCACCATGTCACAGGCCATGGGCACATGGTCCTGGGTACTTCTGTGGGGACACAGGCCCAGCAGTCACCATCAGCTACTAGCACCGCATCTGACTCTGGGCATGGTGGTGCAAGTGCCACTCCTGGCAGAGCCAGTTCCCATGTCTGTGGCTAGACACAGTGATCTGTCCACTCTGCCACATACAGTTCACAGCTGTCCAACATACACACATGTAGGGCTAGCACTGGGCTTGACTGTGTACACACACACACCCTCAAGCATCACTGTCACATGCAGGTCACAACAGACACACACAGCACCATGGCACATTTAACCAGCACCCCTTCCTGACTCACACCCATGCTGTCAACTGTTTCGCACAGCCTAGGCCTCTGGCACCCCCACACCACATCCTGTGCATGTGATGATACCTGTGCCACATCCCTGCCATCCATGCCATTGATGCAGGGACATGCAAATATATGTCTGATGCACAGGGTGACTATATTACTTTACATGTAGTGGTGTAGTGCGGTATTGTTATGCCATGGCAGGTGCTGTATGCTGACATGTGTCATTACTACACATCAGATTTTGCGTATCTTTGTTGCATGATGTTAGATTGGAGGTAGTGTTACAGAATGACAAGTGTCTCACAGACCTGTGTATGTTTCTGTTCCAGGGGTCTCAGTGGCTAAGCTATGGAGATTTGCCAGAAATATAGCAGCATGGAATGGCATGGCAGCACAGCAGAAATATGACATCAGCAAAGTAAGGCTATATATGTGCATGGTTACCTAGGTGCATATACATCGAATAGTGTGTCAGGGACAATAGAGGCAGTCAGTGTAATCATGCATACATACCCTGTGACAAAGTCTGCCACTTTTGATACTTGTCACCTGAGTGTTCCATACATACAAATATAGGTGGCGGCGGGAAGCAGTTATGCCTAGGTAGATGTGGACTATTTACAGCCAGCAGTTAGTCATGGAGCAGTAAAATGCATGACCATTGCACATAAATAGCTCATATGACCATATGTGTACTGCTGCAAGGGAATATATTTGTTCACACACACTTGGCTTATATGAGATTAGAACCCCTAACTATCTAGTAGAATACACTATAGCATGAAGTACTTATTGCATGCACCATGGAGCTTGTCTATTGTTAGGTTGTCAGCCAGTGCTGTTAAGGTGGATGACATCAGCAGGCCTTGTAAAGGAGGACAATGGGGAGGCTGGCAGGTAGTCACAGGGCTTGTATGACCATTGCACAGACATAGCCCATACAGACATGTCCTTACTGCTGCAAGAGGATATATTTACACACACACACACATACACACACACACACACACACGCACACACATACAAACACACACATATAGTTGTCTGTTGTGAGATTAGAACCCCTCCCTATCTAGTAGTATACACTATAGCACAAAGTACTTATCTCATGCACCATGGAGCTTACCTGTTACTAGAGTGTCAGCCAGTGCTGTTAAGGTGGATGACATCAGCAGGCCTTGTACAGAAGGAAAATAGAGAGGCTGGCAAATAGTCACAGGGCCATAAAATGAATAACCATTGCACAGACATTGGCCAGATGGGTATGTCTGTACTGCTCTATGGGATATATCAACACACACAGATACACACACACACACACACACACACACACACACACAGTGGTTGTTGTGAGATTAGAACCCCTACCTACCTACCTACTATTATGAACTATAGCTCATAGTACTTATTGAATGCCCCACAGGTTATATCTGTTGTATATGTGGATGTAGCCACAGTACTTTTGGACTACGCAAAGTGGCCTTGTATTACTCAGCATGTTTGGCCTGCTGAGTGACCGTGCTTGATGCTGGTATTGTATCTAGTATCCTAGCAGTGGGATACCTGTTAATAGCCCTACTATGTGTGTGCAGGTACCAGTATTGCCATGTCTGGCCTGTTGCAGTTTGGTAAGTGGGCAATTGGCCAGTGACAATATGGTCTGTCTAAGTCCTACATTGCAAACATTGCACATTACACCACCTGCTCACCGTTGTCTATCTACAGGGTGACATTCCACAGGCAGAGGGTTCTGTGGGTGAGTGTATTCTGTCATTATGCAGCCTTGGTCTGTAACCATCAGACAAGTGTTGTGTGTGTGTGTAGGTGCAAATAGCCCCGGCATTCTGCATGTATGTGGGGACATTCGTACACCCCCCCCCACACACACACACATATATATATATATATATATATATATATATATATATATATATATATATATATATATATATATATATAAAACAGGGATGTCAACCTAACTCTAGCTGTGCGTGTGTATTATGTAAATGTGTTAGGTAGATATCTGTGGAGTGTCTAAATCAGTCTACACATTTAGCTATCTCTCTCTCTCTTTCTCTCTCTCTCTCTATATATATATATATATATATATATATATATATATATATATGCCACATACTGATTGATAGGGTAAGCGTGTGTGAGGGGGATACGGAGAGACAGATACGTATATATAGCTGTCTGTATGCACAGACATATTTTCTCCTAGCAGTTCTTTAGGCAGATGAGACATCAGACATGAGTTCAAGCTAGTTAAATGTAGCAGCATGCTCAGTGTGACTTTCAGTACTTCCAAGGTGACTCCAGACCAGACCAACCTGTACTCCAGTCTGGGATTTTGTGTGGTGCAGCCAACTGGCTGCTGCACCTGATTCAACAGTCCAGCATCTCCCTGATATTTTGTTCAAGGCATTCCCCGACTGTTTGCTGAATGTAATATATGACACATACCTATCAACTGTACAGATTGTAATAGAATGTACAGAGCGTCATATTTTATGTATGTTTTACATAACATTGTGATATTCAGGTACATTACTGGCAAATCATTATAGACTGAACCTTAGGAAATTATGCTAGACATCTGAGTTACTGACTCCATACACATCAGGACATTTGTGGTAATGCACAACCTATTATTCTCTGAACTTTCCACATTTGTCTGGCTAATACTTAATCCTTCTCCTTATATTTGGGCCTTTGTCCCACTACTGTTCATTGCTTTGTCCAGATTTCCTGCTCTAGGTGTTGGAGATGTATGATGTTGATGTAACACCACACACACAGGGTGAAAGTCTTCACACCTCTCACTGTACATGTTTTTGCAGAATCTCCAGCATTCCGCTCCATATGTCTGCTCTGTTCCTCATACAGTTGTGTTTATCCAGTAATATATTACTAAATGCAGTCCACTGAATTGTTGTAAGTAATGCCACAGTTAAGTGATGGCCTTTATATCCTGCTGCTAATCTGCCCTGTTGCAACTTGCTGTTATACTAGCCACCTTCTAGGTTACTCAGAGCATGTATAATGTCTGTAGGTTTGGCCCTCTATCCCCCTATTTTCTCTGGCTTTGTCCAGCTTTCTTGCAGTAACAGATTGTTGTGTTTTGACAGTCTGTGGGACTCCTACCATACAAGTCACTCACATGCAAAAGTTGTAGGTGTGGCCAATTTCAAACCATCAAACATGGTAATGTCCTTAGCCCAGTGAGCCACACCAGCTGCCAGAAAGTGAGGTTTAATTCTTCACACTATCAACAGCATACAAACATACACTGTGACCCCTGCTGCAACCCCTGTGTTTTGTGGAAAATAGAACATGTGGTCAGTTTCTTTGTGTCAGCCCTGGAATTGTGTTGGTCTGCTGCTATATCCTTGCAAACATACTGTTACTGCAGTTGTATGGGAACACTGATGTGTTGGGGTAGGGGATTCTAGCATTGGCAGGCATGCATCTTTCCTATGACCCCACTGTTTGGAATTTCCCTTGCATAATGCAGTGGGATTTCCAGCCATGTGGCTTAATGCATATTATGGGGCACTCAGTATTGGACAGAATACCTGTTGTCCCAAGTGGCTGTTAGTTCTCTGTACGTATCCTAGTAACCCACTATATTCCCTTGAATACATGCTGCAGGTCCATACATATGCTACCATAGTCTAGCACCCCATACATTTGTTGTATAGGAGACTGACTTACCTTGTAAAGGCAGTGGTTGAGAGACCAGAGCTGACTCTGTCTGATGCATGCAGTACACAGCTAATACATGGTTAATTACAGGTTGTGTGGTGTGGCTGGCATTCTTTTTACTATGTATGTGATTTGCAGTAAAGTGTCAGTCCCTAGGACCCTAGGTTGTCAGTGCATATGCTATGCATTGCCTCTTGGCCAAGGCCAGAGCATACTGGGCACACCTACATCTGCCTACAGGGACAGCCTCAGGGGGTTCCTCCTTCGAGTCCCCCTGTGGGTGTCACTGTGGGGACCTAGGCACTGGTGAGGGGCTGTGTGTCTCTTCCCTGTGATGATCCTGCCTCAGCTGTTTCCACAAGATCATATTGTGTAGCATGGCACACACGTGAACATCTGTGCACATGTGTCTGGAAAATACTGAAGGGCTCCACCAGATATATCAAGAATCAGAACCGTGACTTGAGCAGCCCAAACACATGCTCTATGATGTTCCTAGTTTGTGCATGTGCCTCATCATGGTGTTCTTCAGTAGGTGTGTGTGCATTTCTGATGGGTGTTATCATCCACAGTTTCAATGCATAGCCAGCATCGCCCAGGAGATGGCCATATGGGATGTCCCCCTTGGTAAACATATGGTACAGCTGTGATGCATGCCAGATATGGGAGACATGATAACTGCCAGCTCTGCCAGCACACACATTCATGATACTGCCCTGGACAATGAACACGACCTGGCAGTTGATGGAGTGATATCCCTTGTGGTTGACATAGACTCTACCCTCCTCACCGGGCAGTGCTTTGATGTGGACATGAGTGCAGTCTGTGGCACCCAGTACCTCAGGGTAGTGTGCTACATGGTAGAAGAGACGTATACTGCTGGTCCTCTCCTCAGGGGTGCGGGGTAAATAAATAAATAAATGTGCTCACTGGCATGTGTTTGTATGGCATCCAGGAACTGGTGGAGTACCCTGGGTGCTGATGCCTGTGAGACCCCCATTATGTCCCCAAATGGTCTTTGAAAAGTACCTGTAGCTAGTATCCTAAGGGTTACACATACCTTTGTTTCCACTCAGATAGGTTCCCCTCTGTTGGCTCTGGGTCTGAGTTGAGGGCAGCAGAGCTTGGTGAGTTCTTGTAGTATGTCCCTGTCCACTGTGTAATGCTCTGCAGTCTACAGCACATGTAGCTCGTGGAAGGTTACCCTGGGCCTGAACACTCTTCTCCTTCTCAGTCTAGGCCTACAACAGCACTGGCCTCAGCATCTAGCACATATAAATGTAGCAGAGCTGCAGCAGCCCCTATCATTCTCTCAGTTAAAATTCCCAAGTCTGTACCCCAATGGTGCAGAATATAGGAGGAAAGGCAGATTTCAGGGTATATGCATACTTTAAAGTGCTCTGCTGCAGATGCAGCCTGTGTGATTGCCTAACTGTGATGCATTCCACCTGCCAAGTACATCACTGAGGGGTTGAAATGGCCCAGTTGAGGTGGAACAAGGTTCATCAGTAATTTATATATGATTGGCTTTCTCAGCCAATTTCTTTTTTTTTTTTTCTTTTTCTGACAGTCTTCATTGCTAAGCACTGTGCCACTGCACATAAACCCGTGCTGTAGGTATAAACAATGCTCAGCAGTCAATAGGCACACCCCCATGAATGAGCATGCTCAGCACAGTGGCTCACTGTGCAAACACACTTAAACCAACTTAAACACATGCCCTATTAGCAGCACTGGACACACCCACCCTGCTTAGCTCAGTGTCACTGTGAGCAAATGGGCAATGCTGTGCTCCAATGTGCTTAAAGAAATAGAGGCACACCCCTTTCTGATGTCAGCTACCTCTTCTGTGAACACCAACATGGTTCTGGGGCTACACAGGTTTGAACTGCGGGCAGATTCCCAATTTTGCTATTCGGTAACCCCAGCTCATTTGCATACAGATCTGTGCACACAACCTGGAAACTATACTATTTCAGGACCTGCCTCCTTAGCAACCACAAACATCTACCATTGTACATACTTCATGCAAGGCCCTATAACGCATTATTGTCACATATTTTATTATTATTTTTTTTGTTTTTGCACTTTTAAATATTTTTTTTTGCATAACGGCATGTTTGTGCCCTGCTGCATGCCACACAAACATAATAAGGTATTAAAAAAAAAAATTTTAATTGTTTTCCACTACTTGGACATACAGGGCATAATTTTGCACATATCTGTATTTGCTTTGCTATTTCTGACTTTCTAACTGCGCTTTTACAGCCCCTGTTCACTTTTTAAGTTCATGTACACGGAATTTTTCCATGTACACTTCAGACACCAACACAGTATCTGCACGACTGCCTATCTGCTTGCTAGATCACTCTGCACCCTCATTTGCATGCAATTCACCTGCTTATGAGGTGATTTGCATGCCACAGACACTTCCATGTTGGCATGCTCGTGCACGCCCCTCAGCTCTGTTTCCTAGATCGCAAGGCTGCTTACTTCCGTGTAAACTCTGGACACTATGCCTATACAGAAAATTACTCTGTGTAGGCTTTATTGAATTCCCCCTGTTGTCTTAGAAAAAAACATCTGTCTGGTTGCTGCCGCCAACAGTCAAACATTTGTAATTTATGAGTAGTAAACCATCATATAAGATGGATACTTAGCTTAGAAGCTCTGTGCATGATGAATGTTTAAAGTTTATTGTATTCATCAAGTTTGGAGATTTACATGATCCATACCCTGAAAAAATTGTATTTAAACTGGATTGCAAAGTAAGACAACCTGTCTGGTCCTTTTAAATCATCAAAATGGAAGGAAACATTGACAAAATTCTGCAAAATGTGGAGGAGATGACTGAAAAGCTCATGGCCTGAGACCGGAGGTAGGGGAAGTTAGGAAAAGCAAAAAAAAAAAAAAAAAACATCAGCAAATGTTTGGCTGTATGCAGCAAACAGTTGATTTTGTGGACAGTGCAGTACAGTGGTAGAAAATGAAATAAAATCTTACATGCATGTACAGAACAGTTTTAGAAATTCAGCAGATTTTAGAGTATGGAACGCAAACAAAATTTCAGATAATTGGGCTAAGGGAAGATTGAAGGGAAAAGATGTAGTGTGATATTTTCAACACTGGGTATGGCCATGTTATTGAAGAAATTGACTGGTTAGATAAACAGACAATGCACACAACGTTGGTAGATTATAAGGAAGTGCTGATTAACTGAGACACTAAATTGTAAAATGCAATAGTTACAGGCTGAAAGAATGGAGTGTGTAGACTGTAGCACTCAGGTAAAGTCTTTGTGATGGGTGGCTATAGAGTTAAAATAGTAGGTGATTTTGCACTTTGAATTTATTTAAAATGAAAAGGTTTGCTTACAGCAGCTGGGCATTTAAAACAAGCAGGAGCAGCAGTATTGCTAATGGGCCCTGCAATGCTCAATGATATCTGGAAAGGAGTGTCACTGAGAAACTCCAGCAAGACACCTTTGTTTAAAATAAATTTAATTGTATTTGCCTTCATAGGCTCCAGTGTGCCAGACTGAGTTTGTTTTTTGGTTTTAGTTTTATTTCACTCAGTCTTTTCCACTGTTTGCATTTCTTATCTGGAAAGGAAATGTGTTGTGGGTTAAGATTGAAGCAGAAGTGATCCATACATACAAACATGCAGTAAGAGGAGAAAATTGTTAGAGAGCAAAGGGGATTTCCCTGCTTAGAAGGCAAAGGGGATTTCCCTGCTAATGTAGTACATGTTTTAAATGCTTCATATGATATAGCAGAAGAAATGCCTGCTGATTTAAGGACCCTGAGCAAGTGATGGGAAAGGGACTAGGTATGATAGTAGTGGAAGAAGGGAGAAATGGACTAGAAAAAAAAGGTCAGCAAATGGTGCAATATGTTAACCATAGCAAGCCTATAACTAAACATGACCTGAAGAGGCATGGTCTTGGAGAAGACCACATATAGATTGAGAACTGTGACAGCTGTGTAGAAGTTCTATGGGAAATAAATCTGTTAGGGAGAGATACTCTTTGAATGTCAAGTACTAGAAGAGTGAGAAGACTGCTGAAAAAACAGTGACCTGGAGAATCCAAGAAAGGATGACAAGCAAGAAATAAAAATGAGGGGTAGAAGAAAACTTTGTGAAGAGATGTGGCAATGGGGGTGGGGGGACAAAGCATTCCACCAGACTGTCTCAGGACAAGAGTCCCTTGGATGCGTGGGTAAAGATGCACTAACTTGGTTAGGTAGTAGTGATGGCAGAAAAGAACTGCATGTGAGTGGCTAATAAATTGTCTTTTAAAGGAGAGTGGTGGTGCAAGAAGGCAAACAGAAATGTTGCACTTAATTATTTTTTTTTTCTGTTTTTATTTCTGTTTTAATATTATCCAGTGTGATAAGGGACTTCCCAAATAAGAAGCAGAGGTGATCTCTAATCTTCATTTAAGGGATGTATGTAAATGAAAATCCCTTAACTAATACAGAGTCAGTGATTGTCAAAACAGCTGTAACTAAAGAACAGAAATTTAGTTGTATGGGACTTAATGGGCTTATCAGACGACTGGGGTTGCTGCAAACTGATTGCCGTAAATAGATATTGAACAGAAATATTCTTAAATATTCTTAATGGGATGAGCCCAAACTGTGTAGGTATATGCCTGGGAGAAATTACCTCTGTAGGCATATTTGTGGGACAAGCTGTTGTTTCATACTTTTACCATACAGAAGCTATTTTGCCCCTGAGAAATGATTGCACAGCCTATAAAACATCACATTAGGGATGCCAATCCTAGTAGGGAAGTTAAGCAGTGAAAAGCATGTTTACATGAAAAGGATCAAAAAGTGTGATGTATAAGTATTGCCTGCTGTAAACAAAATATCTACAGTGTTTATAATAAGTATAGCCAATTTCTATTAAGGTTTGAGAATGCTCATGTTATTTAGTGGGGGATGTAAGTATGGTAAGAGACATTTAAAACAACAAGTTGTTTTATCACTGTAGATTGTAACATTGATTTTGAAGTGCTTATGACTATGAGCAGGCACCAGATATATAAACCATTCTGTCATGCAGAGTAATTCCATGGGATGGGTGAAGAGAGCAACAATGTGTATATTAGTCAGTCCAGGGACATTAACACAAAGGTGAGAAAATGTTTTCAAATAAATTCAAGCTGTCAGTTGCTGAAATTGTCAGGTTTCAGGGAGTTCTGCGTTTAGTGGCCAGTAGACAGGGTGGCAACGATGGCCTGTGTGCTAACCTGCATGCAGGGGTGTCTTAGTGAAAACTTTACTGACTCAAATACCTTTGGGGCCCAGCTCTACAAAAGTAGCAAAAAAGCATGTTTTGGGGAGGGGGGGGGGGGGTGGAAAGGAGAAAACAGAGAAAATGATGGTAGCAACCTGGAATTTTTCTGGGACTAACAATCTAATGAAGATGAAGAGGGACGATATCAGTTTAAATTTCCTATGAGACGTAAAGTTAAAGCCTTGAGAATTAGAAAAGTTAGAAAAGAAAAAAATATATAAGTGGTTAGCTTCAAGCAGGGCACAAGGAGATAGTGTAAGAGGAATAGGAATTCTAAGCAGTTCCCCTGAACAATGGAAGGCAGTGAAGATAATCAAGGATAAGGAAGGTAATGGGTGGTAGACAGGTCCCACTAAGAAGAAACACAGGAATAGTTCTGAGTTCCTTGTATGGACCCAGCACAAACGCGCTCAAGGTTTTCCATGACTGGATAAAGAATTTACAGGTGGTAAACTGAGAGAGAGGGAGACCTGTAGACAAAATAAATACAGGGGATGGCTTCAATGTGATGCTGGACCCCAAAAGAGACAGAACATTTGGAGTAGGTGAATTTCACGGTTATATATCAGTTTGTCGAAAAAACTAATCACTGAATACTTTTTTGTTGAACCCTATCCATCAAAATCTAATCCATCAAACATTCGTTTAAGCAAAATTATTCCCAGGAAAAACAAGTAGTGGGACATCATCGGGAATTTGACCTTTTCTGTCACTGTAGTGTGATCTCTGAATTGGTACATTTAGTTAGGGTAGTGTGGGAGGGTGCAGCCCATAACAATGGTGGGGTGCAGCCCCCCCCACCTGGGTGAGTTTTAAATTTTGTTATTTTTGTGATGCTCACTTGGTTAGCCAAGCATTTTTTCCCGTGGGAAAAATTTCACTTAAACAATCATTCAGTAGATTAAGGTTTCGATGGATAAGATTCAACAAAAATGTATTTGATGATTAGGTTTTTTTGATAAAGTGATATAGATCCAGATTTCATAGATACACGCTAATAATACCAGCAAGGGGGATGAACCATAAGCAATTCTTGGTTGCATGGCAAGAACTGTGACCAGAGTAGAATGGTTTACTTTTTCAAGGTGTGAAATGAAACAAGCTAAATCACAGCTGTATACTGCAGAGAATAAAACTTTTTAAATCATGTTATTGTTAAGATGAGCTGGGAGTTAGGAAATCAAACTTTAAGTGGATGGAGATGGAATCCTGGGCAGTGAATGAGGAGTGACCATATTAAATGGACACCGGACATGGTTAGGGAGCCTGTAGACTTCAATAATCAGAACCAAGTGATATACACACAGTTCTAATTTATATAAAAACTTTTAGAAGTAAAAACATAATTTATTTCCCAAATTGAAAGGTCTAAATTTCCAAAAGTCAGAGCACAACTAGCCACCATAGCCACCCCCTTTATTTGTTTATATATTTTACATTCAAAAATTATAAAATTGTTTTCCAAAACCAGACCCATTCTGTCAACCAATAAACTGATCAGATCATTATTTAAAAAACTACATTCAAGTAGTGAATTGTGAAAATATTCTATTCCAATATCATGTGGGATACATGTAAATAAAGGGTCTATGTTAAATCATCGAAGGCTTAAAAAAGCGAACAATGATTTATCGAACCCATGTAAGCGAAAACTTACAATCTCGAATGCTTAGAACAGGGAAGGGCAAAAAATCGCTAGTCAACAAAAAAAAAATTTAAAACATTACATAAAGTGAGGGGCTTTGCCCCCCATACCACCCTACTTAAATATATCAACGCCAAGATCACACTACAGTCACGAAAATGGCAAAGTAACGGAAGTGGCCAAGTGATTTCCTTCCCAGGGAAAGAATTTGTTTATAGGCCATTTTGCTATTTTGCCTTTTCGTGCCTTCAAGTTCGATCAAGATGCATTCAAAAGGATGCATCTTCGATCATTTAATGGGAACCCAAAAATAAATCCACTACATCAATGGTCAAGAAGATTAATTCATCTTCTCGTATACCACTATCTAATCATTCCAACGTATCTCAAGAGTATTTTAACATGTGTGCAAATATATCAAATATTGTCTTAAGCTATCTATCCACAGAAATAGCTAATGGGTAGGTTTTGGCACCATGTGCTGAAAAAATAGGTCAAAATGACATAATTAGATGTAAGTTCCAATTTACACAATGAAGGACAGAATGTATTTTACATAACTGACTCTTTAGAGTTTCCACCCCTTCACTGGTCAGTATGGATTGCAGGATGGACTGTGAGGGGGGAAATTACAACAACCACAATGCCCTAATAGATCCACTGGTCAAGATGGACAGCAAAAGTGAGAGAGAGAGAGAGGAAATGTTACCAGGGGAACAAATAGAGGTTCAAGTTGGTGGTTTAATTTTTTTTTAAATATTTTGTACTACACTCACATAGAAATCTATCATGTTTATTTTTCTCTTTCTGAAAAATGATTTAAATATATCCCTAACCATAATATTATTGATTTTGCTGATCAAGTGTTTGAGTTACGTTCATTCACAAGGAAGCTTAATTTATCATGTTATTTTAATTTACAGGTGAAAGAACAGGCTGCTAAACTAGACTAAAGGTATAAAAAGAAAAGTGTTTTAACCCATCACTATATCCTACAATACAAGTATTTGAAAGAGCCTGTTAGAAGTTTCTGTCAATCAGCTATTAATAGACATAAAAGTTATTCTAAAGAAGAGAATAACATGTTGAACATGTTAATTAATGATCAGTTATGAAGCCCAACAAAGGGGGTACAATAGTCTTGTTTAATGCTTCTGGGATGATGTTGAACTTGTTGAATGACTGTGGCATATATTCCCAGGCATCAAGAAATGAAGTACATATAGCTTATTGAAAGACAGACATTTCAATAAAAGATTATTTACTGCAAGGTTGGATAAACACTTCTGATTATAGTTTCTCACAGAATAAGCACCCCTTATATTCCAACTATGTACGGAATTCTAAAAGTCCACAAATATATTAAAAAAACCTTTTTGACCTACTGTTTTAGCAGACCAGAACTTCAGGGAGTTGTTAGAGAAAAAGCAAACAAACTTTGCCACATTATGATAAAAAGACTTAAAAGGACAAAAATATGTGGTACTTATCGGCAATGTCCATACATGTTGGGAAAAGAGAGTAATACACTGGACAATGAATTTTAATCCGCTATTTATTTTAAGCAAGGGAACAGTAGGACTGCTGGAGTAGTCTGTATTGCCATATGCATCACACGTTTAAATTTTTATACTGGCAAGACAGAGAAAGCCTTGACACTTACAATTTACAAACATAATTATTATATCTTCAAGTGCAGTGAAAATAATACAGTATAAAATCACTCATTAACCTGTAAAATTTTGAATACGTTTGAAATTGTTATTTTAGTGCAGGTAATTAAAGATCCTAGAGAGGGTATATGGGAGACAACACTTGAATACAAAGAACTTTTATGGCAACTGAGATTAATTGCCAACATACCTCCTGGTTTAAATGCCAATCCCCTGGATTTACTAATCTTCCATGCAGGACTTGCTTAGTTTTGCACGAAAGCGACTGTTTAGGAGCAGGATGGCAGAGCACCATGCATAATAATAAGGCCTGCTGCCTGAGCTCCTAATCTTACACGGAGTGTGTAATAGTGCATGAGGCATGTCTGAGAGCAGAGCTCTCAGAATATACATGCCCCCGCAATGCAGAACAGCAGAAAGGGGTAAGAAATGAGCAAGAACGCTCATAGGTGTCCACATATCCCCGCTAACAGTCCCCCATGTGTACAACAGCAACAATATATAAAAATAAAATGAAGAAACCCTTTTATTTTTTTTTAAATCCGATTAAAGCTAACCGTAGGTGTGCGGGTGTGCCCATCGCTTAGCTACAGTTAATGTAGATTAAATGGCTGAAGAGGATAACAAGGAAGATATATGCAAATGAAGCAGCATACCAATAATAGTGGGCAGAGCATTCGCATTACGAACACGTATTTCCAGTTCGAGTCCCACTGCAGTAGATCCCATTTTCCATGGCAAAGCACGTCATGAGTAATATTTATGTTGCATAAACCACTAAATAACATATCTTTATGAACTGGAGTACTACAGTATATGCACATGTGAGGTGTCAGTGTCATAATGAAAAAGGCAGTAGTAAGGAGGTTTAAGCAGAAATAAGCAGTAGTAAGAATATTGAAGCACTAGTAAGAGGGCTTAAGGCCATTTGCGCGGCGGTAAGCAATGCCCACACTGGTTAAGCAATTATAAAGCTAACACTGTGTAAGCAGATGTAATGGCAGGTTAGTAGTGCTTACCATCGCACAAAATGGAGGCTGAGCTCTCTCAACTCAGGACTGGCAAGACCAGGCAGGAGGAGAAGGCAACTACACACACCACAATACCAGTCTCACATAACTCAACCACACCACTGAATCAAACACATAAACACACTAAGACATACTCGGAGGCTCTGAGTAAAAATTTACCTAAACAGCAGAGGCCTCCAAAGCAGACACCCAAGCAACTGCAAACTCAATACACCACACAAACAACACATAAACAACAAAATCAGTGTGCAAAACAGTCACTGCCCTTAAGGCCAAATACAACACCAAACATACTTGTCATAGGTGACTCCATAGTCAGACACACTGACGTCCCGCTCACCAGACTGAGTAAGGAGAAGGTCACAGTAAGCTGCCTGTCGGGCGCTAGAATCCGCCACATAACGCAAGCACTCAGGTCTCTCAACAGCAGGTACAAGTACGACTCAGTCATTGTCCACGCTGGTGTCAACGACCTGAGGCACCTCCTTGGACTACATGAAAAGAGACATTGAGGAGCTCTCTGATTATGTAGCCCAGGCAGGTATGACCCTGACCTTGAGCAGTATCCTACCTTCACCTAGAATGATGCCACAATACAGTGATAAGATGACCAGCTTTAATAATTGGCTTAAATTCTGGTGTCATTCAAAGGGGATCCAATGTCTGTCTGCCTGGGATGACATGCTGGACAAGCCACGCTGCTTCGCAAGGGACGGCTTGCACCTGTCACCCCTAGGCTTCCGGATATTGGCAAAGGCTCTTGCCACCCCCATAGTGCCTTTTTTAGGCAAGGCTCAAATTCTAAACCTACCACCCTAGAACACAAAAAAGGAAAAAACTAAGGGTAATGCTGCTCAATGCCAGAAGTCTCAATCTCAAGATGCACCACTCGAGGCCCTTTTCAGTATGGAGAACATCGATGTCTGTGCTGTGACAGAAACCTGGTTCAAGGCTCCTGTGAGCACCCCAGCACTATCATGTTTCACCTCATATCATGCGTTCCGGCCCCAACATCCGAACAACACCAAGAAAGGAGGGGGGGGTGTCCATATTCATAAAGGACACCCACACCTCAAGGTTGGTGGCAACGCATGATGCATCGGAGACCATCCAGGTGCAATTAACCATAGGCAAGACTGCTCTGCAATTTGTAGCATGTTACAGGCCACCCTCTCAAACTCAGGAACCTCACATGGCCTTCCTGAAAACATTGGAGGGGATAAATGTATCTCCAAACACCATCATACTAGGTGACTTCAACTACCCTAATATAGACTGGGAACACTACTCAAGCCCAAACACTCTAGCCCAAAGGTTCCCGGAGTTCATAAACTCAAATGCCATGGAACAACTAGTCACCATCCCCACAAGAGGAGAAAACATACTTGATCTCATCATCACGAACATGGGATCACAATGTTCAACACCGGAAGTATACCCCTCACTGGTGAGATCAGATCATAAACTAATCTCGCTGGAGGTCCTCATCCTGCCCCCACCTGAAATAAAAAAGACCACAGTGAAAAAAAGCCGACTTCACACTTCTAAAAACTAGTGTGGTCTCCTTTAAGGCCCCTGAGCCAGTGGTAAACATTACTCAAACCGCTGAATCACTTACAAATGCCTTCTACCAGCACCTACAGGACTGCATGGATCAGGCAATCCCAAACAAAACTAAGACTTTTTGTACCAAAGGCAAGCGTCCAGTCTGGTGGACCCCAGCCATAAACAAGCTCTACAACAAAAGGAGGAAGCTACTACAAGATAGAGCAAAATCCTTGAAAGGTAAGACACCTTTGATCATTATAAGTAAAAACTAAGAGCTCTCATAAAATCATCCAAGGCAAATTTTGAGAGAAAAATCGCCAAGGACTCAAAAGACAATCATAAGGCCTTCTTTAGCTATGTTAGAAACCTAGGAGGAAACTCCCAGATATGCTCAGAATTAGTTCAAAATGATGTGAAGATTACTGAACCTACACACATTGCCAACATACTGGCTGACAGGTTCAGTGCAAACTTCTCCCCTCCCCTAAAAGGAGAGATATCTATACCAGAGGATTGTAGCCCCCAAACATCTCCAACGCCCAGGTGAGAACTGCTCTCTCCAAGGCAAAAACACAGCATCCATGGGACGGATGGTGTCCCCGGCTGTGTACTCCACGAACTCAATGAGGAATTAAACCCGCAGTTAGGACAACTGTTTAATCTTAGCCTCACCTCAGGATACGTGCCCAAGGAGTGGCGCACGGCGACTGTGGTCCCACTTCACAAGGGCGGTGCCTCCACCGACCCTGGAAATTACCATCCCATTAGCTTGACAAGCCTTATCTGCAAAGCCATGGAGAGGATCATAATGGAACTCATAAATAAAGACATAGGGAACTTGCAGACTTTGGATTCAACTCAGTTTGGCTTTGTCAAAGGCAGATCATGCCTATTAAACTTGGTTGACTTTTTCGAGACAGTCACCAAGGCCATTGATGAGGGTAAGGCAGTCCATACAGCCTACCTCGACCTGGCAAAGGCCTTCGACACAATACCCCAGTCAGGTATCATCGAAAAACTCATCAGCTTGAATGTAAACCCATACATCACAAGATGGGTTGCAAACTGGCTAAGTGACAGAACCCACAGGGTCAGAGTTGCTGGAGCCATGTCAGACTCAAAGCCTGTCACAAGTGGTGTCCCACAGGGCTCAGTCCTGGGTCCACTCTTGTTCGGCATCTACTTTTCTGAAGTACAAGCAAACACAGGAGGGTTATGGCTGACAAAGTTTGCAGATGACTGCAAACTGGCGGCCATTAGCGAAAACACATCTGACACAGATATCCTTCAGAAGGGCCTCACAGAAATGGATAACTGGTGCCAGAGCCATGGCCTAAAGTTAAACGCCAAGAAATGCATAGTCATACCCTTCGGGAAAAACAAGGTTACCCCTAGCTACCATATAGGTGGCAATCCACTGAGCACAGAAGAAGTCATCAGGGATCTGGGGACCCAGGTTGACAGTAGCCTTTCGTTTGACACTCATGTTGCTAAAGTAGTTAGGAAAACCTTCTACATTGCCCACCTGATCATGAAGGGATTCACATCTAGATCAAGGGAGGTCATCGTCCCCCTGTACTCATCACTCATTAGACCTATGATTGAGTACAATGCCCCATTCGGAATGTATCTGACCCGACACCTGCAGCAGCTGGAAAGGCCCCAAAAGTTCCTCACCAAAAGGATAAAGGGTCTCAAAAATATGTCTTATGCTGCCCGACTGAAAGAACTCCAGCTCTATTCAGTCTCATACCGCTTGCTCAGAGGTGACCTGTGCCTGACATATAAGACCATGTCAAACCCAGATTTGATGAATATGCTTCACCTCAAAAATCTAGATCCCTCAGAACCACAAGGGCGGGAGACTTAAACCTTGACACGGTTATTAATAGAACGTGCTGGAGGGACAGATTCATCACCCAGAGACTCCCTATGCTGTGGAACAGAATCCCGGTACATGTGAGGCAGAGCACCTCGCTGGCCTTGTTCAAGAGGAATCTTGACCAATGGATGGGAGATCGCAGATATACCCCAGGGATTACTTCAGTGTCACTGCTTGACAGAGGCACAGCAAAATAATAGGCATAGTTTTATTCAAACTAAAGGGGTGGCGAAAGCCACATAACTATGGGCTAGGCTTATAAATGCCCTTGGGCAGATAGCCTAGTATGAACCTATGAACCTATAAACCCACTTACAACTGCTCAAAAGTCCCTTAATCACTCTGTATCCAATGGCCCTTGTTCTGTCCATCAACAAAATAAACAACCATGCAGGTCTCAAACCCAGGACCCTATTCACCATAGTCACAGCAATTAACCACCAAGTCATCACAGAATTACAGAAAAATGAGGTAGCAGCAAACAAGTCCTCAACATAGTATAACCAAATTGAACCTGCAAAAGGAATCGGTATGCAGTCATATATTCCATAACCCACTACATAACATAAATATGAGAACTGGAGTAGAGCAGTAAGCCCAGACATGAGGTATAATTGTAATAGAGTGTTGAAATCCCCAATAAAGCACAAGGACCCCACAGAGTGTAGGTACACATTAATAGTGGATACTAGGCAGATATATAAGATGCAATGAATAAGAAATCAATGCCCAAAAGGAAATATAATGCAAAGTCTAATATAGGCAATGCTAAGTATTGAACAGGCCAGCTTGGGATGTGTAAGGAATGTGTATACCAGCTAACTCGATGTGCCCAGTGGTATACCCCTTGAAATAATGCCAACCCTAAATAAGCAGGTTTGCCCATAGCTTAGCCTTTTCAAAACCAGCCAATCATGGAAAAGTGTGGGAAATCATCCCTAATTAAACCCAAGAGGTGAGAATACATCTCATAACTGGTTGTAGCTTCCCCTTGTAGGCACTATGGCAGTAAGGGGAGAAGGTGTGCATTTCTGGGTACGGCACTGGTGCATCCAGGAGTCCAATGTCATGGCAGGACTCCTAGTTAAAGACCATGCTCAGAGGCTGCTGCAAGGCCAGTGCCAGGGCTACCAATATAAGTTGGAGACCTGGGACCATCTCACCCATGACCTCACCAGTGCCACTGGCATACCCCGAACTGGTGAGCAGGTCAGGCACCACTATGCCGACCCAAAGCGGCATAATGGGGACCTCTTGGAGAAGTGGCTCCAAGAGGCTAGAGCATCAGGGGATGTTCCAGATGTGTGTAAGTATCACCCCAGTATGTGTGTAATAATTGCCAGTTCAGGTATATCATGGATAGGTATGGCTAAATATTCCTCTTATGTCCCCCACAGCTGCAATGGAGCAGGCCGTGAACCAGGCGGCATAGGAAATAAAAATAAAAGTAGTAGTAAATTAATTGCTAGTATAAAACCTGTATTGCTCAAGGCAAGTACTACATACACTAGAGAATATGGCAGTAAGAGTCTCATATTGTTTGTAAGTCAATAAAAGTGTAATAGAATGACAAAACAGGTCTAACTGCTGGACTGCATGTGTATATCATGGCATCATAAGGTAATGTAGATATGCAATCATGTAATAGTACTGTTGTATTGAGCACTGTTACCCACACTGTACACCATAAATAGAATGTGTAGGAATGCCTGTATATGACAGGTGTAATCCCCAGAGGCGATTTAGTACAACTGAGAGACACATAGACAGTAAACAGGGAAAATGCAGACAACAAAAGCCGAATAACACATGCAAATGAGATGTGAACTGTTGCTTTTTTAGCACACACAGCCACGGTTCAAATCCTGCCAGTGGTAGTAGTCTGCATACAGAATCATACCCTACAACTGTACAGATATTTCCAGAATGTCTAGTAAAGTCACCCATTTCTGTTGCCTACCAACATGTCCCCCTGGGAAATTAGTGGGGTGATCCAGACGTATAGGCAGCAAACAGAAAATGGAACTGATTGACACACAGCTATGAGAACAAAGCTGGCACACTAGCAATTCCCCAATACCTTATGGGACTAAGAAACCATGTATGTCTCATGTACACCCCAACTTGTCAAGCTGTGGTCAGAATGTGTACAGTAAACAGAGTGAGATGTATGTGCATAATAGTAATGTGTCTCTGGTACTGTATGTGGGAACATGCAGGTAGTGCTAATAAACATTCCTCCCACAGGTCTGCCAGATACCAACACTGTGCCCAGAAATACAAGAATGATATGCAGTTGCTCTGAATAATGAGGTATTACACATCACTGCCACCCACACTGTCCAACAACATATAACTGTCTGAGAAATCTGTATATGAGTGTTGTAATACAAGGTCAGAATGCAAAAGCACAGTGGATTAATAAGACAGAAAGCAGTTAGGAGATATACAGCAATAGCTATATAGCAGACACAACTGTGATGGACAGTGTTTAAGTTGCAGCAGACACAGCCATGGTCTGAATCCTGGGAGTGGAATTAGGCTGCATACAGATGCATACCCCACAACTGTACAGATGAGGCCAGAATGTCCAGTATATGTGCACATATCTGCTGCCTGTCCCCCTGGTAAGTCTGTGGGATGATCCCAGATGTTTAGCCAGCAAACAGGGAATACATGTGATTGTCAAACATCATGAGAACACACTTGTCACTGCAGAAACCCCCAAAACTGTTAGGAGAGTAGTATTTCAAGTATGTCCTATCTACACTTCCATGTTGTCAAGCTGTGACCAGAGTGTGTACAGTTACAGAATGAGATGTATGAGCATGATACTAATGTGTAATCTGGAACTTTGTGTGGCAACAGTCAGGTAGTGCTAACAAACATTGCTCCCACAGGTACGTTGGATAGGAACACTGTGCTGTGAAATACAGACTATTATAAGCTGTACTGGTACTGTTCACTCTGGTATTGTAGGGAATTGTGATTGTTGCAGTTTCTCTGAATAATAAAGTATCACTAGTCACTGTCACCCACACTGTGCTACATAATATAATTGTGTAGGAAAGCATGTATATGTGTGTGTCAGGTTACTAAAGGTGGAAGAGGGCAATATTCTAGATATGTCCAGCCACACCAGCTTGGGGTCAACACATGGCCAGAGTCTGTGCAGAAAGAGTCAGATAGTATAGTGCAAAACATCAACCCGGAATATTTAGATGTATGTGTGTGTGTAAATATATTAATATCTAAACAGATACTATATATATATATATATATATATATATATATATATATATATATATATTTTTTTTATTTTATTTCCAGTTTGGTTACCGGGGAAGTCCACTGGGCCAACATGACCCATTTTCAGTGGAGGCCCGGGGAGAAAATAAAACACAGGAGTATACAAGATAAAATTGTAAAAATAGTTAAAAAATAAGAATATTCGCAAGCATAGTTAGCAGAATTCCTAGAGAGAGACGTTATGGGTTATACAGTTTCCTTTAAGCAATGGTACTGAAGTGTTGAGTGTGGAAGTCAGTTACATATATAAAGAGAGGAATTTTGGATATGCTTGCTTAACATGCATGTTTTTGAAGTAGAAAACTATTAACAATATTTACATTATTTACAAAGTTGATTCATGTGAGCATAGTTGTAGTAATTGTTAGAAGGTTAGAGGGAGTAAAGTTAAGGAGTTATAGGGAGCTTGCGAAGGGTAATAGGTATAAGACTATGGGAGATTGTAGAGAGTTAAAGTATGAAAAGAAGGGACCCCTAGGGTATAGACTTAGAAAGGAGATTAAGTAGGGTGGAAGCAGGTGCATTTCCATTTAGTGGACAGGTGTTTGAAAAGCTGGGTTTTGAAGTTGTCAGAGTTAGGAGTGGTTCTTAGTGAGGTGGGGAGGGCATTCCATTTTTTGCCTAGAGCATATGAGAGGAGAAGCTGGCCAGCAGGACGCTTAGGTTTGTGGATAGCAATTAGATTCTGGTGCTCTGATCTGAGTGTTCTATTAGGAATATAAGGGGGAATGATATTAGCTAGAGCAGGGCATTTTGTAGGATGAAATACAAGTCTATGTGCTGTGGATAGTTGCAGGTAGTCAAGGTGGTTTGAAAGTTCAAGCCAATGTAATGATTTAAGGGTGAGGCAGTGGTGGGTGGAATTTTTTGAATTTGTGGCAAATTTAGAGATTTTATTGTAGCAGTTTTCTAGTTTGGAGGTTGTAGAGGTGGACAAGTTGGTTAGGAGAGGAGCCCCGTATAATAAGGAAGGGAGAAGATATGTAGTGGCTAGAGTATGTCTAGTGGAGTGAGAGAGAAAGTGATTGCTCCTATACAACATACCTAGCTTTTGGTGTTTTTTTTTTAATATTTTGTTGTATATGTGTGACGAACTTGAGGTGTTCGTCCACAGTTATGCCTAGGAGTTTTGCAGAATGCACCACTTCCATGGGTGAGTTAGTTTGGCTAAGAACTTTGAAATAATTTTTGTTGAATTAAAAGGTCTTAGAGGGGGTAATAGAAGGATTTTAGATTTATTTGCATTGAGAGAGAGGTGGTTATGGTGCATTCAGTTTTCTGCTGCAGAGAATGCAGCTTGGGTTTTTGTCAGCAGTTCAGAGAGGTTAGTAGCAGAGCAAATTAAGGTAGAATCATCTGCATATTGAATAAATTTTGTGTCAGGAATAGCAGTGTGAAAGTTATTGATGAAAATGTTGAAAAGCATGGACCCAAGGATGGACCCCTGAGGAACTCCAGTTAGGGTAGGTAAGAAGGAAGAGGTGGAGTTCTTCCATTTGACTGCCTGAGATCTGTCAAATAGATAGCTGGAGAACCAGGATAATGTTTTTGGTGAGAGGTGAAGGTTTGACAGATGGCAGAGTAAGTGCTTGTGGGAAATGGTGTCAAATGCCTTAGACAGATCTAGTAGTACGGTAGAAACTAGATGACCTGAGTTTCAGGCTTGATTGACAGTTTCAAGGAAGGAGAGAAGAGTGGTAATGGTGCTGTGGGCAGGGACGAAGCCATGCTGAGTGGGTGTGAGGAGACTGTTTTGGGTCAGGAATGGCATAAGTTGGTGGTGGATGCACTTTTCAAGGATTTTGGAGAGTGGAGAGAGCAGGGCAATAGGGTGGAAATTAGAGACACTGGTATTTTTGCCACCTTTGTGTAGAAGTATGATATAAGCTGTGCGCCAAAGTTTAGGGACATAGGATTCATTTATGGATCTGTTTATGATGATGCTAATTGGGAGAGCAATACCATCAGCAGCATAATTTAGGTAGCAGGGGGGAATATTGTCAGGAGCATTAGTACACACTGGTATTTTTGCCACCTTTGTGTAGAAGTATGATATAAGCTGTGTGCCAAAGTTTAGGGGCATAGGATTCATTTATGGATCTGTTTATGATGATGCTAATTGGGAGAGCAATACCATCAGCAGCATAATTTAGGTAGCAGGGGGGAATATTGTCAGGAGCATTAGTACATGGTTTAAGTTTGGATAGGAGTCTTTTTATGAAGTTAGTGGAGATGGGTTTGAGCTCAAACAGTAGAGGAGAGTTGTTAGATGGGTTTGAGGGGGAAGTGTGATGGGCAGTTGGGTTATTGTTAGGAAAGGATTTGGTAAGGGCAGAGATGGATTCGGTGAAAAATGAATTGAATTCAGAGCCTAGTTTCAGATTGGATTTACTTGGGTCTGGATAGGGATTATTCTTTGAGCCTGGATGGAGGAGCAATTTTATTGAGTTCCAGAATTGCTTTGGGTTTTTATTGTTATTGGACTGGAGTGTGATATAGTAAGATTTTTTGTCCTTGGTTATTAGCTGTTTTGCAAGGTTACGAAGCTGTTTATATTGAAGCAGGGTATTGGGCAGTTTATTATTTTGGTAGAGCTGCCAAAGTTTGTCCCTTTGGTGCATGGCCTGTTTTGTTTGTTTGGATAGCCATGGAGCTATGTTAGTTTTTATTCTTTTATATCTTAAAGAGGCTAGCGAGTTTAGGGTGTCAAGGAAGATAGAGTTGAAGTAGTCTAAGGCTTTGTCAAGGGGAAGGGTATTTAGAGATTTCCAGTTCATTTGTTTGAATATGTTTGAGAAAGTTGTAGGGTTAAAGTTAGTGAGGTTACGAGTGTGAATGTATTGATGCTGGTATGGGGAAGAGTTAGTGGAGTGATGGATGAAGGCTGGGAGGTGGTCACTAATGGTATCAGGAATTGTGCCAGAGTTAGTTATTTTATTAGGATTTGAGACTAAGATCCAATCTAAAATGGTTCCAGGGGGATTAGTTGTATTTGGTCAAGTGATAGTGTGGATTAATTGGGTAAAGTTGTAGAGACTGATGGATAGGGATGGTGAGTGGCTGATGATTTTATTCCAGTCAATATTAATGTCACCTAAGATATAAGTTTCATAGTTAATATTGGTGGATGCCCATAGGAGGATTTCTTCGAGAGTTGAGCAATTGTTACCAGGTGAGATATAGAGGGCAATGAAGCATATATTTTTGTGCTTGTTTAGCTTTAGTAGTCCAGCCGTTAGTTCAGTGTTTTGGAATTGTGGGATTAGAATTTGGGGGGGGAATTAAGTTGAGGAGGTTAGAGTAGACTAAGGCAGTGCCGCCACCTTTTTTAACTAGTCGGTCATTTCTGAGAATATTAAATCCTAGGGGTAGAATTTCTGAGTCAGAGATGAAGGGTTTAAGCCATGTTTCGGATATAGCTAGGATGTGATGTTGGATGTGGCTTAGCCAAGGGTGGAATTGTTGGGTTTTGTTACTAAGACTCTGTGCATTGACGGTGAAGATCTTTAGGTTATTAATATGGGAGGGAGAAATTGAGGGGTTGGTGTTGTTGTTACAGTGTGTAGGACCAGGGTTGGGATGGATATCTCCGGCAAGGATTATGTTGTTACAGGCAAAATTCTTTAGCCATTTGGGTTTGTTATATATGTGTTTAGAGAGAGTTGAGATTAGGTTAGGTGAACATATGTTAACTTTGCAGGGGAGAAGGAAGGTTTTAGGGTGGAATAGGTGCATTGGGTTGTGTTTAATGAGGAAGGGGGAGATAGAGTGGAAATGAGGGTAAAAGTGAGGATGAGGTGGGATTAGTGTGGAGGTTACTTTTGTATGTAATATTAGGCAAGTAGAGGAGGAATATGAGCTAGTATAGTATAAGGGAATTAGGAAAAGAGAAAAGAGGCAATGGACATGGACGGTGTGGTGTTTTATGGAGACCATGTTGAAGAGGAGAGAGAGAGATATGTGTGGATTTGTAGGGGAGAGAAGGCTGTGGAAGAAAGGGGGTTTTATAAGGAAAAGGCGGTAAAGTAGGAGTTAAGTGAGAGAGGAGGAGGGAGTAGGAGATGGGGGGAGTATAAGTGGAAGAGTATTGGTGTGGAGGCAATTCGTGGGAGGTATTGTGAGGTGGATAGGTATTGGGTAGTGGGGATAGGAGAGAGGGGTAAGAGAAGTATAAAGGTAATTGTTCAGGGGGTGGGTGGGAATTGGGGGTAGGGTAGGGGAGCGGAGTGAGCCCATAGGGCGAATGGAGCGGGAAGATCTGAAGAGAAGGTGGCTGGCAGAAACCAATCAGCCAGCTATGGGATAAAAGAAAGACTGTGAAATACTGAACCAGCAGAGGTAGGTCTGGGCTGCAGAGTGTGAGGGGAGAAAGGCAGTAGAGCAAAGCACAGGGTAAAGCAGGCCAGAGGTGTAAGTAAGCAGCGAGTAGACTAGGAAAGAGGGTAGACTTATAGGAAAATGGAGGAACAGTGCCACCTAGTGGTACAAAAAGTATGTGTCATAGAGCTTAGAGGGTAAGAGAGTAAAGGGGTAAGCTGAAAAAAGAGCTCAGTAGGCTGCTTGGCTAGTGCAGGAAAAGTTTGGGCACTGTGGTAGTGAGCACAGGTAGTAATTAAGTTAACAGATGATAATACATACACTTTATATATCTTGAGAGGGACTATCGGTTTGAAGCTCTTTGAGGGGTTCTAGCAGAGTCTCGCTGTAGAATCTCTTATAGGGGAAGGTTTCAGTGAATCTAGTGAAGGGGTAGAATGTAGTTCATACAGCTGTAGAGAGAAGAGCAGAATAATACAACCATTAGTAAGGCAGGGGAGAGGGAAAAGGCACAGAAGGCTACAGAAAGAGATAAATACAGTAGGCTAGAGGAGAAAGAGAATGAAGCTAGAATAAAGGAAGGAGGAGGGAGTGTAGAGAGAGCAGAAAGAGACAGTGGAGAAAATAGTAGAACATCAAGTGTAGAGAGCTGATAATACAGCAAACAGGGTAAACCCAAACCTTTGTAGCAGTTGTGAAATGAAAACAGTTGTTACTTTAAAGGACAACCGCACCCTCAGACTCAAAAAACATATTTATTTCATCATGGTTTGGTGTTTCCTACATTTTAACAACACTTTGGGACTATTTAGAGCTTTTTAGATAATTTATATGCAATTTCTGACTCTGACCACATGGGGGCTGGCATTTTGAAATAATTCAGACTGTTTACTCTGCCTCTAAGTATCCCAGAATGCATTGTTTGTCTCCAAAAAAGTGCATCAGATCTGCCATGTTTTCCTTTAAGCTGCTGTCACTTCATTGACTTAACAGGCATTCACTGCTGTCTTAAAGTCCCCTACTTTTGGTTAAAATGTTATCCTTTTTCAATGACTACTTCAAACACAAGCAGTGCAAATGCTACAGAACTGAAAAGTGCATTTTATTGCTTTTGTTTTTTAGAAATGCTAACTTGCTTTCTTTTGTGAAGGCTGAAATCTAGTTCTTCAAGGCATCTCCCCTCCCACTTCACACCTACCTTCCCTAGCTGTCAAAGAGCTAAGGGTAATTTGACCCATTATCTGCATATGATTGACAGCTCACAGAAGGTGACCAGAGTAATGTACTGTTTTCTTGTCAGCCTTTCCCTTCTTACAGTGGGACACTTTTTTGTTGCACTCGTCCTGTCAAATTTAGAACCAACGCTTCACAAAAAAATGCTGCAAGTAATCAAAAACCACCAACAAAAGCAGCCACACCAGACCGGTATTCACCAGGGCAATAACAAGCTCACGATAAGGCACTGAATATGGTTTATTAACGTGCAAAAACTTCAGCAACAAGCACTACACACGTTTTCGTCTTGTAGAATGACTTCATCAGATAAAACACATCCCAGGTTTACACAGTTTTTGCACGTTAATAAACCATATTCAGTGCCTTATCGTGAGCTTGTTATTGCTCTGGTGAATACCGGTCTGGTGTGGCTGCTTTTGTTGGTAAATTTAGAACCAAGCTACATAGCACTGGGAATAATCACCATTTTGCAAAGCCTCAACCTCCCACTTATTTTTCCTTCCCGTTTGGTTAAATAGCTAACAAATGACACACTATAAACATGTAATATTTCACAGACTTGCATGACAGCACCGACATGCTTTTTTAAGACATAATTAAAAAAATTACGGTATTGCATACTTCTTGTAATCTGATGTAGTGTTGTCGAATTGTGACAGACATCTGCTTCTTATGTAAAAACATGCAATTAATGTATACGCATGGTTATTGCAAATTTATGCTCTTAGTTTTTGCAGCTGTTACTGTGCTTCTGTCACATATCGGTAGGGCAATGTAAAGCAATATGACAATACAAAAACAAAGTTTACAAAATTTAGAAATTACATCCAAAATGGGATGGACTCCCACACTCACTCATTCACCCACACTCACTCACTCACCCACTCACTCACAATCACCCACTCACCTCACCACACTCACCCACACTCAACTCACTCACTCACCACTCACCACCCACCACACTCACTCACCACACTCACCCTCATCCACCACACCTCACTCACCCACACTCACTCACCACCCTCACCACACTCACTCACCCATCCACACTCACTCACCACCCTCACTCATTCACCCACATTCAACTCACCCACCCACATTCAACTCACCCACGCACACTCAACCACTCACTCACCCACTCACTATCACCCACTCACCTCACCACACTCACCCACACTCAACTCACTCACTCACTCACCACTCACCACCCACCACACTCACTCACCACACTCACCCACACCAACTCACTCACCCACACTCAACCACTCACCCACACTCAACCGCTCACTCACCCACCCCACTCCCCTACCCACACTCACTCACCCATCCACACTCGCCACCCACACCCACTCACTAGTCACTCACCACCCTCACTCACTCACCAGCCACCTACACTCACTCACCACCCACACTCACTACACTCACCACCCACACTCACTACACTCACCACACTCACCCACACCCACTCACTCACCCACCACACTCACACACCCACTCACCCACACTTACCACACTCACTCACCCACACTTACCCACACTCACTCCTCACATTCACCCACCCACACACCACACTCACTCACCCACCCACACACCACACTCACTCACCCACCCCCCACACTCACTCAACTCACTCACTCAACTCACACACCACACTCACTCAGCTCACACACCACACTCACTCAGCTCACACACCACACTCACTCACACACCACACTCACTCAACTCACACACTCACCCTTTCACACACACAACCACAAGTTTGTTTGGCAACACCAAGAATGACCCCAGGCCTTCATCCGAGAAATGCATGAGTAATTATGTACTTTGGCTGTGCAGACATCAGAAACAGAAACACATGCCTGTACAGATCTTACACATTAAGCCGCTCTATTCAAATTGTACATGAAATGCACCCATTGAACAGTTTTCCACCTACAACATTATTAAAGTACATTAATCCAACACTAGTGAGACCTACTTTACACAGCCCATTAAAGCTGTCCACAGATTCAGCTTCTACAGCACAGTCCAATAAACTGTCTACTGTACATTAGTGTTAACACAGGAATTTCCAGTTCTTATCAGCATAACCACATACACAGTCTTCCACCTCAGACCTTTCATGAAGGATGTTTTATTTTTAAACTTTCATCCTTCCCACTTTAGGGGTCTTACATAAATCCCAGCAAAAAGGAGACGTATAAACTGCAATCATCCTGATCCAAATCCATCCAAACATGGCTGCAAAACTAAAGGTGTTACGGTTTTGAGGGGAGGGTTAAGCAACCATGCCCACACCACCTGGAAACAATCAAATTCTTCCTAACTTTATAACTATACAGTTCCACAACCACAGGGAAAAATTACCCAGCAAAGGCACACCAGTACCTTATGGAATTAAGTGACAATTCAACACTAAATCATAAACCACAAAACAGACTTTATCAATTCATTATATGAAGAACATACCAGTATAGTGTATTTAAAGTTACATCTAACTACCAGATTGTGCTGGGACAGCTTTAGAGATAAAAGTGGTTTTGTAAAATTCAGCAGATACTGGCAGAGTGCTCTTTATCACACAAACGTGCACACACTTGCCCCTTATCACACAGATGTGCACACACTTGCCCCTTATCACACAGACACAAAGTTTGTTTGGCAACAGCTAAAAATGACCCAAGGACTTCTTCCTTCTGATAGCAGTCTGTTAACTATAGGTTCATAGGTTGGTACTAGGCTATCGGCCCTAGGGCTTATACAAACCTAGCCATAACAATTCCCTGGCTATTACTTCCACACTATTTTCTACCCTGGACCCCTGTCTAGCAGGGTGAGTGACGCGATCCCCGGGGTTAATTTCTTTCTTCCATCCAATCGTCAATGTTCCGTTTGAAGAGGGCCAAAGAGGCGGTCTGCTTGACATGTATGGGCAGTCTATTCCAGAGTCTGGGCAGTCTCTCAGTCAGGAACCTATCCCTCCAGCATTTGTTTATTGTGATGACAAGGTTTAGATCCCTGGAGCGTGTAGCTCTGAGGGATTGGGATTTCTTTAAGTGTAACATGTCCCAGAATGGGTACATGTTTTTTCCCAAAGGGGATAACTATACATTTCTTGGCACTGAGCTTGAGCCCATGGCTCTGGCATCAAGCATCTGTTTCTGTAAGGCCCTTTTCTAGAGTATCCACAACATTTGGGGATTCAATAATGGCTCCCAGTTTGCAGTCATCTGTGAACTTTGTTGGCCTGTACTTCAGAGAAGTAGATGCCAAACAAGAGCGGTCCCAGAGCTGACCCTTGAGGTACTCTGACTTGTCAGAAGCTGGATTTGGAGTGGGCTACTTTTACAGCATGGGTTCTGTCAGTAAGCCAGTTGGCAACCCATCGAGTGACTTAGGGATTAATGCCCAGCTTAGTAAGCATTCATACACACACACACACACACACACACACACACACACACACACACACACACACACACACACACTTGCCCCTTGCTTGCATTCACATACACACACACGCACTTGTGGCTTTAAAACACAAGAACCAGTATGACGGTCATAGTCCATGATACCTCACTGGACTATATGAAGAGGGACATGTAGCTCTCTGAATACATGTGTCCAAGGTGGGTATGAATCTAGCCTTGAGTCACATCCTACCTTCAGCAATGATTATACGACAGGACCAGCAAAAATTACCTACTTCAACAAATGGCTTAGTTTCTGGTGTCACAACAAGGGGATTCAATCTCTGACAGCTTGGGTAGACATAACCGACAAGCCACTATGCTTTTCAAGAGATGGTTTGCACTTATCACCACTTGGCTTCTGAATATTGACAAAAACTTTGTCACCGTAGTGCCTTTTTTAGGATATGTCAAGTTAAGCCCGCCAACATAATAAAAATCAGTCAGAAATACCTAAGGGTTCTGCTTCTCAATGCTAGTAGTTTAAATATAAAAAAAAAATGATTGTCTGAAGAAGTCTGAGTTGTAGACGAAAAACGTGTGTTGTATTTTCATCACGTTTAATGTTAATAAACTTTGGATTTTATCCTGGGCTGGCCGGTGCATCGTTTATCCTCGTTGCAGTGCTTTTGGAGGTTAAATATAAAAAAAAAATATTACCTGGAAGCACTCCTTACCCTAGCAAATTCACACACATATATGCAGTCACAGAAACATAGTTCAGATCCGTAGTAATCACTCTGGCTATTAAAGTCTACAGTGTCTTTCATACATTTTGATCCCCCTCAGCTCTGAATAAAACATATGGAGGAGGTGTTTCAAAGTTTTTAAAGCACTAATACAATGCTATACTGGTCCAAAAACATGACTGAGTTGAGCTGCTGCTTGCCCAACTAACCACAGGTGTGAACCCCCATCATATCCTTGCATGATAGTGGTACTAAAAATAGACACAGGAATGTTTAGAGGAGATGCATTAAACACATTATAAAGCTAAACAAGGAGCAACATTAAACCATACAGCCCTGAAATCAAGTTAGTATCTAATCATACTGCCTATGCTGATAAAGCAATTTCAATGTCCATAACTGAAAAATCTGGCACGGTACAATTAACACCATTAAAGCTACTGATGTGTTACAGTAAGACAATCTAGCAGACCTCAGCGAATGGTCAGTTCGTACAAGACCAGTGTTATTGCAAAATATCAATGCTAATAATACATATAAGTGGAAATAAATGGGTGCCGCTGATG
This sequence comes from Protopterus annectens, assembly GCF_019279795.1. Lineage (NCBI taxonomy): Eukaryota > Metazoa > Chordata > Ceratodontiformes > Protopteridae > Protopterus > Protopterus annectens. The sequence continues at coordinate 1,661,435,822 of NC_056735.1, read as the reverse complement.
AAATTATATAGTATTCTCCATTCATAACGAATGCTGCTGCTACACTGACTCAGCAGAAAGTACAGTTGTGTACCTACCATAAATGTAGATGTTCGAGTGTATTCACTGTTGCAGTCATTACTCTTGGGTTATCCTGCTGGCAGGCTACCCGCAGTCAGCCTGAATTGCAAAGTCTTGGTCCGGCGTTGGTTGCTGTCGCCTCTTCCCTGACGTCAGTGTGCCAGGGGTATAAAAGATGCAGCCGATGTCATTTTCTTCAGTTTTTCTTGCCCCAGATGTCAGGTGCCCCCAAAAGGGTAGGCTAAAAATTATGCCGATAAACATGCATGCACTAAGGTAATAATTTCCTTCATCTACAAGCAAAGCAAATACACCACATAGGTTGTATAGAATAGAGAAGTACAGATAAGACCCAGCAAAAGAAAGGGGGATGGTGGGAGGGTAACATGGACTGCAACAGTGAATACACTAACATCTACATTTATGGTAGGTACACAACTGTACTATGTTCATCGTGTTTTACTGTTGCAGTCATTATTCTTGGGTTGAATCCCAAAGCTGCAGATGGGTGGCTGGGGCTAAATCGGATTAGGAGAGGCTATGAGGCCCTGCAGAACTGCAGTGACAAAGCCTGCTCTGGATTTAGAGAAGAGAGGTAAGTGGTAGTGCTTTGTAAAGGTGTGCACCGAACTCCGAGTTGCAGCCTCTAAGATGCCTTTGGTTGGTATTCCTCTGAGGAAGGCTGCTGCTTTGGTTGAATGTGGCCTAATGTCCTTAGGCACTGATTTGCCATGTTGTGAAGAGCAGAAACAAATGCAATGACCTATCCATTTTGAAATAATCTGTTTTGAGATAGCCTTTCCTTGTGATCCTGCAGCATATGTCACTAAAAGTTGCTCAGTCTTTCTGAAAGCTTTAGTTCTGTCCAAATAGAAGCGTAGCTGTCTGTGTATGTCCAAAAAATGCAGAAGTCTCTCACCCTTGTTCTGTGGGTTTGGATAAAAGGTAGGCAAGTGAATGGTTTGGTTAAGGGCCACACTGGGCACCACCTTAGGCATAAATGTCAGGTTTGTCCTCAGAGAAACCCTGTCTGGATGGAAAATGATAAAAGGTTCCACAGCCATGAGTGCCTGTAAGACTCATCTTGCAGAGGTTATTGCTAGGAGCAGAGCTATTTTCCAGGATAATAACTTTATATCAGCTGTTGAGGCTGGCTCAAAAGGAGGCAGTGTGAGTTTTTCCAAGACATAATTGAGGTCCCATGCAGGTATTGGTGCTCTCCTTGGAGGTCTTATGTTTTTGGCCCCTCTGAGGTACTGCCTTATTAAAGAATGAGAAAAGATACGTGGTTCCGTATTGTAATGGGCTGAAATGGCAGAGGCATGGATCTTAATTTATGAAAAGGACAGGCCTCTGTCCAGCATCTCAGTTAAGTATTGTAAAATCTGAGGAATGTTTGCCACAAATGTGTCAATTCCTTGTGCCTGGTTCCAAGCACAGAATCTCTTCCATTTTTCTGCATACGATTTTCTGGTACTGGGCCTCCTGGCCTCCAAAATAACATCCATCACAGCTTTGGAGAGAGCAGTGTTCTGAATGGCTACATCATCCGACATGCTGCCAGATTTAAGGTCCTGAGTTGGCTGTGCAGGATCTGATTGTTTTGTTGGGTCAGTAAGTGAGGAATTTGAGGCAATGTCCAGGCTGGACCTTGAGACAAGTTCTTTAGGACTGGGTACCAGTGCTGACATGGCCAGTATCATTTTTGGCTTCTCTTGTCTGACCTTTAGGAGTACCTTGGGGAGGAGAGGCAATGGAGGAAAGGCATATACTGTTTTTCCAGCTGAAAGATAAGGCATCCACTTTCCATGCTTGCTTGTGATAAGTCCTTGTGCAGAATCTCTGTAGTTGTCAGTTGTGAGGGGAGGCAAATAGATCTATGTCTGGGCATCCCCATTTCCTTATTATCATGCTTGTGGATCCAGTTTGCACTTGTGGGGATCCATGAGGTTTCTGCTTAGTTCGTCTGCCAGAGTATTTATCTTTCCTGGCAGGAATTGTGCTTGCAGGTGAACTTGATAAGTCAATGCTGTGTCCCACAAACTCATGACTTGTCTGCAGAGGGGCTAGGAATGTGTGCCTCCCTGCTTGTTTATGTACCACATGACTGTAGTATTGTCTGTCTTTATCAGTAGTTGTCCTGGATGAAGTAGATCCTTGAAAGCTGTCAGGGCATTTTGAACAGCTGGCATCTCTTTTTGATTGATATGAAGATGCATCTGGCTTGCGGGTCACGTGCCCTGAATACATTTTTCTGCCATGTGGGCCCCCCATGTATAATCTGATGCATCCATTGTTAGTGTCTGCCTGGCTGTGGGTAAAGTGAATGGCTGTCCCTTGTTGTGGTGACAGGCCTGTGCCCACCATCGAAACTCCTGTTGCAGGCAGGGAATGAGGGTAATTAATGTTTCCAGGCTGTGGCAATGTTGAGTCCAAACACTTTTTAGATACCATTGTAGTTTCCTCATATGCAGTCTGGCATATGGAATTAGCAGAATGCAGGATGCCATGAAATCCAAAGCCTGCAGAATTTTTCTTGCAGATAACTGGGTCTTTGTTGCCAACATTTTGAAGTAAGAAGTCAGTTGCCTTTGTTTGTCTGGCGAGAGATAAGCCATCTGGGCAGTTGTATTTAAGCTTGCACCCAGGAATATTATCTCTTGAGAGGGTACTAGTTTTGATTTATTTTCATTTACTGTGTACCCTAGGCAAATTAGTAATTTTTTTACAAACGCCAGATGCTTTAGTAGAATGTCCTTGTTCTCTGCTTGAATAAGGCAGTCGTCCAAGTAAGGACATATTTCAATTCCTCTTTGTCTGCAAAATGCAATTACTGGTGCCAGGAATTTTGTGAAGACCCTGGGCGCAGTAGATAAGCCAAAGGGCAGTGCAGAGAATTGGTAGTGCATTGAGCCAGCTATGAATCAGAGGTATCTTCTGCAAGATTGTCTGATTGGGACATGCAGGTATGCCTCTTTTAGGTCCAAAGTTAGAAGCCAAGCCTTCTTGCCCAGCATGGGCAGAAGCTGCTGCAGAGTCAACATTTTGAATTTTGGAATGTCCAGAAATGTGTTTAGAATAGACAGGTCCAGTATTGGTCTCCAGGCTTTGTAATTTCTGGGTACCAAGAAAAGTCTTGAGTAAAATCCTTGTCCCTGCTCTTGCTGTGGTACTCGCTGAATGGCCCTCATGTCCATGAGGGATGAAACTTGCTTTTGTGCCTCTGCCCATTGATTGTGTGGCAGGTCTGGCATATGTTTTGCCCTTGGCAGGGTGTGAAAGTGGAACCTGTAGCCCTGAAACACTATATTCAAGACCCATTTGTCCTGGGTGATCATGTGCCAATTTTGTGAAAAAAAGTGCTAGTTTTCCCCCTAAGGGGCTGCCAAAAGATAAGTGCTTGGTGCTGGAAGAGGAAAGTCATTGGGACTGTTTCCTGTATGGCTGTGATTTGTCTTCTCCGCTTTTGGAGGTAGACGCACCCCATTGTTTAGGCCTGTATGAGCCTTGGGGCTGGGATCTGCCTCTGGGGCATCTGTATCTGCCTCTTTGTAGCCTGTCTGACACTGGAAAGGACCAATTCTTTGTGGGCCAGTTCCTGCTAAATCTGGGTGTCTGCACCTGGAAGAAATCCTTAACTGTTGCATATATTTTGCTTTGTCCTCCATTTTCTTCAACACCTCCTCTGCTTTAACACCAAAGTATCATGCTGTAATGGAGCATCTAATAATTTTGCTTTAACATGATCAGGCAGATTCTGTTCCTTTAACCAAGCATGCCTCCTAATGACGGAATCAGTAACAGCGGCCCTGCAAGAGGCCTCCAGAGAATCAAAACCACATAGCAAAGTATGCATTCCCACTTGTTCAGTTGCATGCAGTAAATCCTGCATTTCCTTGTTTTCTGCAATTTATAAATCAGAATTTGTTAATATTTTCTGTTTAAGCAGTGACATTAAGTATTGCTGATATTTAAGCATATGAAATTGACAATTTAAAGCCCTCTCAGCTAAGGTAGCAGAAGTGTAAACCTTTTTCCCCCATCTGTCCAGTGCCCTTGAATCCCTATCAGAGGGGATAGGATTTTTTGCAGTGGAAGCCTTGACCCCTTTGGGACCCTGAGAAATAGTTTCTGGGTCAGCAGCAGGGTTTTTATAAAGAAATTTATGTGAATCTGGAACCCTGTAGTATCTGTCTGGCTTAACAGGTGCAGGGGGTAAAGAGTCAGGAGACAGGCCGGACTCTGAAAATACATCATCTACAATGTCTAAAACAGGGGGGATAGCAAGAGGCCTGTGCTGAGGTAGTAAAGGAAAGTCGGTGAGCCTTTTCTTAGATTCTGAGTAGTCTTGGCTCTCCCAGTGGAAGTGCTCCCTCATGGTATGCAGGGTTTCCCCAAAAGAATAATCGTCAGGAGGAGAGGCTGAAGGGCTAGATTCTTCAGCAGCAGAATCCTCATAGGGAGGAAGAGAGTATTCCTGTTCAGAAGAGGAGTCAGAGGAAATGGAAACCTGATCTGAAGATTCATATTCTGTCTCTTGCCTAGGCCTCTTATCAGAAGGGGGATGGGAACCCCTGATCAAAGTAATTGGGTCTTCGGCCATTTTGAGAATCTGTGTTTTAGGCATGGAGGCCTGTCCATGGGCTTGCTGCACTTGTTTCTTTGTCTTTAGTGGTGCTTTAGTCTTTGCCTTTGAAGCTGTAGTTTGTTTTACATATAACTGTGTAGGCCTGAAAACACCCTCAGAAGACTATGCCTGCTCAGCGGCTCCAGACCCATCTGAGGGAATATTTTCCAAGTGTCCAATACCTTGAGTTTCCATTGGCCTAGATTGCTCCAAGCGGGAGTGGGAAGCGGCCTGCGGCTCTGAGGTAGCGGGTGTCAGGGGCTGCGAAAGTGCCTCACTGAGAACCGGCTAACCGGCGACTGGCTTAGAAGAAGCCTTGTCATCAGTTTTGGACCTTGGATGCCTGTCCTTTTCCTTTTCCTTACGTTTCTTGTGAATTGCGGTAGTCGGATGGCTATCCGACGACATTGTGTAATTAAATCTTCGGCCAAAGTAATGAAATGCAAAATCGTACCGACGCTTAATAGTGCGTTGGTTACATCTAGCACAAAACCTGCAATTAGCAACGTCGTGATCAGGGCCTAGGCAAGGAATACAATAAGAATGAAAGTCCTTATGAGGTATTTGCTTCCCACAAGAAATACAATTATTAACTTTTTCTGACATCGGTCTGGAGCAAGAAAAAAGTTTCCCCAATGGGGTACTTAGCTTTAAATGAAGACTTCAGATCTGAAATTCGAACACGAAAATCTCAGGAGTTGGCCGACCAGCACTTGCAAACTGCTTCTGCTTCGGGCACTGCGCGGCAAGAAAGACTGGAGAAAATGGCGTCGGCTGCATCTTTTATACCCTTCGCGCACTGAAGTCAGGGAAGAGGCGACAGCAACTGACGCCGGACTAAGACTTTGAAATTCAGGCCAACTGCAGGTAGCCTGCCAGCAGGATAACCCAAGAGTAATGACTGCAACAGTGAAATACGATGAACATCCCCTTCCGGACCTCGGAGGTTCCAGTTAGAACAGTTTCAGACCTACACCAACATTACACTTCATCGGATTTTTTAAATAGAAGTGTTATGTGTTACAATACCAAGAACAGCTCACAGAGCTAAAATATCTACAGCAGTACCTAACTTGGTTCAGAATATACCATGAAAGAGAAACTTTCTTCGGGGTGAGGGGGCTTTTCAAAAATGTAGAGGATATCGGCACGCACAAACATGGCCTACAGCATACACAGCAAAACAAGGGCATGTAAACATGATACTTGCTGACGAGAGAGCGTTGCAATTGCAATCCAACTCGCTCTAACCTTTAAAACGGCTGCATGAAACACTAACGTGCAGCAGAAAAAAATATATATATAAATGAGCACGGCACACACAGACGCCGAAATGAGCATTAATAACTAATAACATGCAAAAATTAGAAAAAACAAATGAGCAACAGTAGTGATAAATATACGAGCTATCACTATAAACCAACACTTGCATAAAAAAAAAAAAGAAGAGACGGCTTATTCTGAGTATCAGTAATGAAGATAAACGCAGATAATACTCACCAAGCCGAATTCAGCATGCAGCATGGGACCTGACTAAAACAGAAGGCAGCATTCACACACGGGAACACAACAAGTAGATAATTAACCGAGAACCAGCAGTATCAAATAAAATGTATAACCATAATACAATAATAATATACAAAATACATATAATTATATATCAGCAGCAAGCAAATACAACAGAAGGCTAATCTAGATAGTCGGCAGAAGCATACACTAGTGAACCATGTGGCACCCTCAAACAGAAGCATAAACTATATCAGGCAGCACAAAATAGGGCTAGAAGTGCATTCAAACAAGGGCTGTGTGTAGAATTACATTTTTAATTCACTAGGAAGACTTATCTTACCAATGAAGCAAAAAATGCAGGCAATCCAAACTTTTCAGTAGTCCCTCAAACAAATGCAGTTGACAGGATACACGTACAATGAAAAGGAGTTCCACACACCACATGGATTTTATTAGGTTGAGTGGGCTGGGTAAGGCAGGTCTGACATCACAATGTGGGAGGAACACTGGCTCTTCTATACAGCATGCAAATCAGGCGGGGATTACATTACTTTGGGGGAGGAAACATCTCAATAGCTAGAGCAAGAGCAGATGGCAGACGTGACATCATAATTTCAGAGCCAGCTACAGGTTTTTCAAGTTGGTTTGCAAAGTGAAACAAAAACAGTATAGAAAGCTAGGAAGCAGAACAGGGAAAACAGTTGAGTGGGTTATTTTTTAAAGCTGCAAGGGTGATTTTTCTAAGCTTTATCAAAGAACAGGGACTGGAAGAGTCAGCAGGTTGTGGAATCTGCTTTAATATCCTGTTGTTTTCCTTTAAGGCAGATAATCAAGTAGCTATTAATGTTCACATCAAACAGGGTAAACCAAAACCTTTGTAGCAGTTATTAAATGAAAGCAGTTTTTACTTTAAGGTAGATAATCAAGAAGCTATTAATGTTCACATCAAACAGGGTAAACCAAAACCTTTGTAGCAGTTATTAAATGAAAGCAGTTTTTACTTTAAGGTAGATAATCAAGAAGCTATTAATGTTCACATCAAACAGGGTAAGCCAAAACCTTTGTAGCACTTATTAAAATAAAGCAGTTGTTACTGTAAGGCAAACAAGCAAGTAGCTATTAATGTTTACATAATTTATAAAATGGCACAGTAGATGGCAATAAAGTTAAGAGATTAAAACTAAACTTTCTGTGGCACTTGTTAAATCAGGTAGCTATTTTACTGTGTATATATATATATGTCTGTGTATATATATATATATATATATATATATATATATATATATATATATATGTCTGTGTGTATATATATATATATATATATATAAATACATATATAGAAATATATATGAACATATATACATGCAAATGGCTACATCAGCACATATATATGTCTACTATATGTCTACATATACACAGCAAGCTACATATATGTAAGCAGATATATAGCTATTTAGGTATATACGGACATAGCTATATATATGTAAGCATATATATATATATATATATATATATATATATATATATATATATATATATATATATATATATATATATATATATATATATATATATATTTATAGGTATATATATGGACATGCATGTGTAGATATCAATGGGAGATTAACTAAAACATATGTCCACATGCACTATTAATGGGGTTGAGAAGCCCCAAACAATATACATCTTGTATGACTAGGTATACCCACCCCCCCACAGCCAACCACATCCTCCCTGCAATACACTACCAAGTGTTGCAGATCCCATAACCATGACCCGACATGACATGGGCGCAAGATGTTAACAGTACTACATCCCACCTGTATGATGTCAGGCTGGTATTGGTAACATATTATGCAGTACATTCTGGCTCCCATAGGAAATGTAAGTAGTGGAAGCTATATATACATATATACAGATATACATGTGACTACACATACACATGCAGAGATATGTACAGTAAGATATTTATGTAGTAGGTGCACACAATATGGAACAGCCACTATGCCTACAGTTAACACCTTAATGACTGCACACAGGATGAGTCACCCATAGAAATGACATTTGTTGCCTGCAACATATACCCACAGAGAGGTCATAGGATAAAATGCCACACACAGGTCTGCAGAAATGGAAAACCTTTATTTGTGTACTATTACAGATTTATATGCAATGTCATTTAGCTGCTCAGACACTGATATCCATATAAACAGAGAAATGCAACTATGAAACAGTTATACTAATACAGTAGTCTGGAATGGTTCACAACTGTTGCTGTCCAGGCCAAGGCCTTCATATTGTACAATAGTAAAGACAGACTGGGCCACAGGATACCAAACAATCAACAGTAAGTAATGCAGGTGCATAGTTCAGCAGCCTCTATCCACAATCTGTACACAATCACTAGGTGGTAAAGACTTCAGTTGACCAAATGGGATGTAACTGTTACATAACAAGGCATAACTGACACCATCACAAGCACACTGACATACAGAACAGTCTGCATGGCAGGAGGCAGCAGGCCTGCATTAACCCAATTTATGTAAGTAATGTCAATATAGGTGAATTGTATGGTATGTGCATCCAGATACATTAAGGCAGCTCACCCCTGATACCCCCACATTTTCTAACAGCCTAAGTTATTTATGGTGCACCCCCCAGACTCAATAATACAAGCCCATATACCACTGTTACATACACTGGCCTCTGGAGTGCATATGGGCACACATGTATGGTGTAGGTGAAGCCCACACATATATGGCCCCAGCCTCACCATATGTGTGGGGGAGACAACAGCAGTGGACTGCTGGCAGGAATGGCAGCGTGATATATGTATATGTGCATATGTGTCACTATCTGTATATGTAGACATATATTGCTCTGTATATGTATATATCTGGGTGTGTATATGTATATATCTGGGTGTGTATATGTATATATATATATATATATATATATATATATATATATATATATATATATATGTACATATACATGCCCATCTATATATGCCGATAGGTATGTGTGTATATATCTATATAAATATCTAGATTATTATATATACATATATTTCCACCATATGTCCTGAACATGGAGTGTAGGCCTATCTCAGCCCCTATAGTCCCAATTAAGTAGTGCACGGGGATGTCAGGTATGTACAGCAGGTATATCAGTAGACTATTGCTACTGTAATAGTGATTGTCTTCACAGACATGGTGTGTGTGGGAGGTCACATCTACTTTTCACATGTGCACCATTGGCTACTGACAGACATCCTAAGGATATCATAGTACAGTACCGCTGCTAGCACGTAATGCTCCTGTGGACCACAGCAGAGATATTGGCCAATATATGTGGACATTCTGACACACACTGGACAGTCCAGAGGTATACACAGAACCCCTTAGTGCAAAGCATGTGGACCAAGCCTGACAATGTGGATGTTAACAGCCATGTAGATGGGTATGACACGTAATGACTGATATACATTTGCCCCCATAGGTTATGCATTCACACATACTAATCACTGGTACATAGGTGCCATGGCCACATACAACCCACTGGATATTGACATACATCTGTACAGCATCCCACTGCTCTGTCTGGCATACATGACTGTTAAGGGAGGCCCGGCAGCAGTACATCTGGCAAGTATCTGGACATGACATCTCATTGGGTAAGTACACTAAGCTGCTAGGCATGTAACAAAGCACTGTGCAGGCTACAGGCAGACTGGCTCAACACTGGCATACATTTCCTATGGGGGAATGCATATGTACCTGCATATATAGCAGGCTCTACAGGCATGTCACAGCATAAGGTAAGATACACCTGTGTGAAAGTGCATAGCTACATCCAATGTGAACACAGCCACAGCCACATATGGTACACTAGCATATTATTACAGTATATGGACTATCTGTTCAACACCATCCTCATATGTGCCACTCACACAGATACCTTACATATACTGGGCCTCTACACAGTGTGGTCAGATGACTGTCTGTGGTATGGGACATGTGTGTGTGTGTATGGCTCTACAAACATGTAAGCCGATTCGGTAACATACAGTGGAGCAGCATGTAACATCAGATAGGATGGGGCCAAGAACAATGACATCTACCACAGTCTGTACACAGGCCAAAGTACATATTAACATTACACACACTGTCGACATTCACCATAAGTACGCAGACCTCAGAACTGTACACACAACCACAGAATGTCCATGTTATGTCATCAAATATAACCTCTACTGTACATAACATGTGTAGCAGTCTGATATCTTACTGGCTTATCAGATATGATGTCACTAATTATGGTGTACAGCACATATGCACCTCTTAATTCTTGAGATATGTACAAAGGCTGACAGAGGTGTGGCTGGAAGCACATACACAGGGCCAATATTGACATGTTGCTGTGATAACCTCATACATTTACTGTTGTAACAGGGTTTGTTGCAACATATGTCCTATGAGGGATATGAAATCAGTAACTGTCATTGTTCCACCATCTACAGACTGCAATCCTCACACTATCTTCTGCAGTTCACAGATAGGTGCTCTGTGGGTAACACATGAAACCAAAGGCACCACACACTGCCCAGTCTGCAGATGACCCTACAGATGGAGATTCCTCATACACATAGCACTGACATGGCAGGTATTAAAACATGTAGGATAGCCATATCCACACACACCCTGTTAAACCAACATAACTCCAAATGCAGTATAGCAGCACTTACAATCTGTAGTCAGGTCAGGCACATCCCCTCCAGTGTCTTGCCCTGTTTCCACAGTATATGTTGTTAGAGGTAAATCCCCAATCCATCTAAGATGCTGTTTGCCAAACAACAGATCGAGTTCCTGCTTACAGGGAATGGAAAGGCCCAACACCAACATGATGTTTCCAGATATTGCAGTATGTTTCCATGCAATTGGCTATAGGAATGTTACCACAGCTGTCCCTCATGCAATCAGCCAGAGGAAGGCTGCAGTTTATGCAGAGGCCATCAGCTGATCAATGAGCATCACTTAAAATACACATGCTGCTGCCTAAGCAAAGCAGGTGTAGGTCTCCACATCCACTAGATAGGGAGTGAGAGAGGCAGACAGAGTCAAAGACAAGTCGGGGGGTGGGAGAGTAAAACCTTAGCATGTTTGTGTCACACACCTACCAGCACAAGGTATCAACCCCCTGATGACTATATAGTGCTATCTCATTTCCATGCAGTTATTGGATGCACCACATAGGTTATATAGTGATGACCCCTCAGAACGTATATGTGATGGTGAGTGACATCTGCAACAGTGATATGGTAGCTATATTGTAGGTGTAGTACACATGCCTGCCCACATGAAAAGGTGCCAGCGACAACACAGCCACACTCTCAGAGGGACGCACATACATTGCCACACTTGACAGGGCCAGGAATACAACTCATCACTAGTGAGATTGCCACAACACATTACTGTGCAGGTATCACATGCACCACAGGGGTCATACAGAGGTTATATGGGCAAAGAGTATGGGGAGGTATCTGACATCAGACAGCATGCTTCATTATGCCATTGGGGGTTGCAGTGAGTTTGAATGTGATCATACACATCATACAACACACACACACACATACACACACACACAGGGTGCCAATATGGACATGCATGAGTACATTTCTTCATGGGTGTGTGGTGGTCGACTGTGTCAGATGGCTATACAAGGCTAGGTGATGGGTATACCTTGGCATCAGGCCACATGACAATGGCCAGCATTGTGGCTAAAGGGTGTAGTTTCTGGATTTTCCCACACAGGTGAGTATTGTATCCACCATCCAGTCACCTGGATGACTAATGCCTGTGGCCAATGCTGTGCATTACTTGCCATGTATGCGTTCCTTAGTCCATGACATGGACGGTGTCTGGGATGTGCACAACTCCCACATGCATGTACAGTGACATGTGGAACTGTACCTGGGGTGTCTGGCCAATATTGTGTACACAGATTATCATCAGATGTGCCAGTCTTGGCCTCCTGTGGTGGGAACAGGTAATGGACAGCAGGTTTACCCTTCACCTACATTGATAGCATGCTAACAGCATTCCCTGGTCTCAGTGGCATCTGTCCATACAGGGCATGTTTTCTGGCATGGTATGTCCTTTGTGGGTCACATTTGATGGCACCACAGGTGTTGCAGGTGGCCAGTGGGGAACATGGGGAAGGTGCACTGTCTGCATGTATGTGCCTATTGGACAGATAGACAGGGTGCCATGCCCTCTGAAGCCCACTGCAATCACTCCATAATTACTATCAGTGGGCAATATGCAGTGTACTACCAACATATTTGCTGCTGCCTAGGCAAGTGTGTGTGTGTGTGTGTGTGTGTGTGTGTGTGTGTGTGTGTGTGTGTGTGTGTGTGTGTGTGTGTGTGTGTGTGTGTGTGTGTGTGTGTGTGTGTGTGTGTGTGTGTGTGTGTGTGTGTGTGTATGAGACATGGGTTGAGAGTGCTCTCTGGGTAATACTGGGGTTGCTAACTGTGTTTGTCTGGCCTTGTTGTCACATGTATGGGTATGGATTAGCACCCCAGCCTCCGGCTATTTCACATCTGTTATCCCTGTACAGTGGACATTGTGAAATATACTAGGGCCACCATATAAGAAATTTGCAAAACCCGCTCCACATTGGGCTGAGTTGTTACACACTCACAACCACCTCCACACAGGATACGAGTCACAAACACAGACACACACCTGTCATGCTGAGATTAGAACTCCTACCTAAATAGTTTATTACACTACAGGACTATGCAGTTATAGTACACGCCATGGAGATTACTGGAGTACACCTTCCCCAAAGGTGTATTTCACAATGAATGACATCAGCAGGTTTGCCAAAGTAGGGGATTTGAATTGTAGGGAGTGTGGCTAAGCTAAAATGCATTGCTCTCTACATAGACAGAGTCAGACAGACACACACACACACACAAACACTTGCCAAGTCTGGGATTAGAAGTCCTACCTAACTAATGTAACACACTACAGCAGCACGCAGTTATAGGATGCGCTATGGTGATTACTGGGCTACAACTTCCCAGAGGTGTAGTTCTAGGTGGATGACATCAGCAGCCTTGCCAAAGTTGAGCATTTGACTTGTAGGGTGTGTGACTAGCCAAAAAAGCATTGCTCTCTGCACAGACAGTGTCAGACACCACACACACACGCACACACACAAACACTTGCCAAGTCAGGGATTAGAACTCCTATCTACCTAATGTAACACACTACAGCAGTACACAGTTATAGGACACGCTACAGAGATTATTTGGCTACAACCTTTCCAGAGGTGTATTTCTAGGTGGATGACATTAGCAGTCTTGACACAGTTGAGCATTTGAAGTGTACAGAGTGTGGCTACCCTAAAAAGCATTGCTCTCTACACATACAGACACACACACACACACACACACACAGTTGCCATGTCTGGGATTGGAACTCCTACCTAACTAGTTTATTACACTACAGCAGTACGCAGTTATGGGACATGCCACGGAGATTACTGGGCTACAATTCTCCCAAAAGTGTATTTCACAGTGGATGACCTCAGCAGGCTTGTCATTGTAGGGCTATGGGGAGGGCAGTGTGTGTGCATGGGCCACAACCCATTCATCTACAGGTTGACAAACTACATGCAGACACACACAGGGTCATATTTCACAGGTACGTGTATACAGATGCTAGATGACTACTTCCTTGTACAGTCATGTTGCAAAGCTAGCTTGTGCACCACATAGTCTAAAAAACACAAAAAACAGCCAGTCTTTTCTTTGTTTTCTGTGCTACATTGTGGACTGGCAGACTTTGGCTGAAGTACGGAACATTGATTGTTTATTTGCACCACATAGTCTGTACTGCTGACAGATACCGGTGGCTATTATCTACAGTGAGTGACATCTGAACCTCATGTGGTTCTGGCCCTTTGCCTGTGTGCTGGGTCGGACAGGCCTGGATGGCTCCTTGTCACAGTCACCCTCTTCCACACATTTATATATATATGTCTACCTTTGGCTTATTATAGTGTGCTGCCCTTAAATATATGTCTGTATTCCTGTCCACTGTGTGTGCAAAGCATGTGTGGTGCATACTGAGGAGTATCTGCTCTAACATCTATGACTGCCACATATGTCTGGTCCACTGGTGTTTGCAGACATGGCCTTCATGTGTTTGTGTGTGAGCATGCCCAGTATGCCCATCTGAACTGAATGTGTGGATCAAGTCCAGGTAGTCTGTACTGCAGTGCTGACCTATTTGTTGTACACTTACAGGTAGCATACTGTTTCTGCAGGGTAGCCATCGATCACTTGGCATTGACTGTTACTACACTTCTATGGGGGGGCACACCTGACTATTTCTACATTTCTACACAGGATTGGGGGTGCACACCTGACTGTTACTACATGTCTACGTAGGATGGGGGGGCACACCTGACACTTGTACATATTTGCTATGACTGTATTGGTATGTCACATACTCCATTTCATTCTGTAGTCTTACCTATCATGCTGCCTAGAGGCATACCAGTGTACTACAGATCTTAGCTTTTATTCACCTACATATTCATTTCAGACTTCCTACCCTTCAGAACTGACATCCAACTGCCTGACCTGCTGTAGTCTGTCTGTGTAGGCCTGGGGGGGAGGTTACTCACAGGCATCATTCAGAGGCCATAGCACAGCCTTTGTTTGTGTTTGTCTATACCTGTCCTGCTGGCTGTGACTGTTGATGGGTATGTGAACCCCCCTGACCATCATGTGTGAGTCACTTACCTTGTGGGTGTACCAGTATTGAGGGTGGTGCTGCAGGGCTGCCCATGTCGGATGCACATAGTACACTCCCTACACATGGTTTGGCACAAGTAGTGTAATATTTGGCATCACTTTTACTGTATGTGAGAGTCAGGGAGATGTGTTATTTTCTGGGTCCCTCCTGTGTCAGTGTATGTGCTATGCATTGCCTCTTTGCCAAGGCCAGGGCATACAGGGCATGCCGCCTTCTGCCTACTGGGGCAGGCTCAGGTTGTTCCTCCTCCAAGCCACTCTGTGCCTGTGGAGGCCTTGGCAATGATGGAGGGCTGTGTGGCCCTGCTATGTGCTGTTCCTGCTGCAGCTGTTTCCACAGGATCATATTGTTTAAAATGGCACATAAGAGGACAATTTAGGTACATGTAGCTGGTGAGTACTGCAAGGCTCCACCTGATGTGTCCAGACACCGGAACCATGACTTGAGCATCCCAAACATATGCTGTACTATGATTCTGGTCTATGTGTGTGCCTCATTATGGAGTTCTTGTTCGGATGTGTGTGCATTTCTGATGGGTGTCATTAGCCATGGCTCCAGTGCATATCCAGCATCCCCCACTAGGTGACCATCAGGGATGTCCCCATTGGCAAATCTTTGGCACAGCTGCATCAGATACCAGATGTGGGAATCATGATAGCTTCCAGGGCAGCCAGCACACACATTCATTATTATGCCCTGGGCATCGCACATGACCTGGCAGTTGATGGAGGGGAAGCCCTTGCGGTTGATGTAGACCCTACCCCACTCACAGGGTGGTGCTTTGATGAATATGTCCGTGCAGTCTATAGCACCCACTACCTCAGGGTATTCTGCCATCTGGTGGAACAGTTGCATATTGCTGGCCAACACCTCACGGGTGTTGGGGAAATATACCTGCTCACTGACATGTGCTGACATGGCATCCAGGAACTGGTGGAGTATCCTGGATGCTGATGCCTGAGAGATCCACATCATATCCCCAGTTGGCTTTTGGAAGGTACCTGTAGCTAGTATTCTTAGGCCTAGACATACCTTGGTATCCACTGGGATAGGTTCCCCTCTGTTAGTTCTGTATGTCACGTGTGGCTGGCACAGCTCAACAATTTGCTGTAGGAGGTCCCTGTCCACCCTATAGCGCTCCACTATCTCCAGCTCATGTAGCCCCTGGTAGGTTACCCTGGGTCTGTACACTCTTCTCCGGCTTCTCACTGTGGTTTGGTCGACAGCATTCATATCCTCACCACCCTCAGCCTCTTCCACAAGTTGTTGTATGATAGCTATAGCAGCCCCTATCATTTTGCTGAAATTGCCTGCTTGTTTACACCGGTGGTGTAGAGTGTGGGAAAAACCGGAGGGGAAGGTGTTTGCATAGTTTATAGTAGTGTTCTGGGCTGGGCTGGTCTGCTGCCTGTGTAATTGGCTGATTCTGATACATTTCACCTGCCAGCTATGCTAGTTCTCCTTGATTACATTCCTATTGCTGTTTTCCCTTACCATTGCCTTCCTGTTTAAGCCCGGGGGTGCACCGTGCAGAGTGCTCAAATGTGCACAGTGCTGCTATTTCCTGGTTTAACTTTTTTTTTTTCTTCCTGTAAAACCCAGTGCACGGTGTGCACACCGCTTAGGCAATGTAAATACTGCTAGGCAGATTCTGACACACCTCCTAGCTTAGCTGTGCTAAGCTAGGAGCAAACCTGAGCCACAGGGCTCCAATCCACTTACAGTATGCCTGACACCCCATGATGTCAGCTAACTCCTAAGGCTTGCACCAAGCTATTCCTACTCTTACACTGTTGGGACCTGACTAGCATGCTGGGGAAAACTGGGATTCACTATCATTCCCCTCATTTGCATAGGATTGCCTGCTAATGCATAGTTACATGTCTCACACTGAGCCTCCCCTTAGCAACCACTACTCACTGCCTATGTTGTCTTCTGGCTGCCTTTGACTTGCATGACAGAATAGTGATTTTAGTTAGAATGCTTAATTTAGGTTTATTCTGTTATTATCCCCCGATCCCATTTGCACGCCGCTGCCCAACGCTTAAACAGCTGGGATCCGCTAAAAAAAAAGTTGATTTTTTTTTTCGCTGTTTGCAATACCATTAGCATGCTTCCTAAGTGATATGCAGCCTTTATTTGGAGCTATTACAGCTCCGTTTTGGATTTTGCAGAAATGTACTCAGTTATTAACCGAGTACATTTCTGCAGATTGCACTAGTCCTGCATGGCCGGCTGCAAGCTTCCTGGATCGCAAATTCACTTCATTTGCACAGATTTCTCCTGGAAATGGGGTAATTTGCATACTGGGGCTTAATCCATGCAGGATTAGTGCAGGAGCACTCGTGCATGCCCCTGCAAACTGTTCCTGAATCGCACGACAGACATATTGCCTGCTAGAGCTATGCACTGATCCTGCACGCCGTGCAGGGCATAGAGAATACGAGGGGGATATCTGTATAAATTCAGTGCTTCAGCTTAGAGCTGCTAAATTATAATATCATTTGATTTTTATGATTAGATTTTACATTTACCACATTTGGTATTTATAGTATTGTTATATATTGGAATTAATGTATAATCATTAAATTAATTTTAGGGACTGTATTGCTTTAAAAAATATATATATAAATGAGAGCTGTGCATATGTCAGTTGGTTTTGATGAAGTCCTAGTATGAGAGAGGATGAAAGCATGATAACTTTTCAAAAATTAAATCACAGAAAAAATAGTGCCTAGACTTTTGAATCTGGTGATTAGTACAGAAGGAAATGTGTACAGGGGGGATCTTGGGGGTAAACATGTCATAGCCCAGTTTATGGGGAGTGTTGTATCTATGCCTGAGGCATGAATGAGTAGAGAAACAAACAAATTATATCTACTGAATTAGGATTTAAAATTACATGTATTAGGATGATCATTACCATGACAAAGAGACTGTATAACCTGGTTGGTAATTGTGAAATGTATATTATATGTGAAAATGTCTGTGTGAAACAGTACTGCTAGAAATTGTATTACATATCAAACAAAGAAAATGCCAACATTAAAAAAATGGAGGTGTATGGGATTGGAAGTAGAATTCCAACAAGATGAGAACTTAAACCTAAAGTTGTGAGGGAAATCAGGAAAACAAAAACTAAAAATTAAAAAAAATCCTGGAATCTGCGTATAACAGAAAAAAAATCACCATGTAAAGCATAATGGATACAAACCATCACCAGCAAAAGCAAAGAAGCCTGGAAGAGAAAATGGACAGAATACTGAACGTGCTCTCATGGCTAGTACAAGACATGGCACAGCTCCAAGCAAACTGTGGCAGGGAAACACAGCACATAAACTGGAGGGACATGTCCAGAGAACAGGATAAGACCAAAATAAACAGAACAGCTAACAGTGTGCATACAAAAAAATAAGGCTTCTGTTGTCTGAGCTCCAATAAAATAAATAAAAACAAAAGTTATGATCAAAAGAAAAGAGCAAACTGAAAGAATCTGAGATTGTTATGTATGAAAGAAGAAACAGCAGATGACCAGGTACAGAATTATGTATTATGCTGCATTATGGTCTATTGGGACTCTCCAGTAATTTGTATGGTGCTATCAACTGAAAAATCAAGGAAAGAAAATAAAGGTCAGGTGAGCCACCTTTTCATGTCCATGAAAAATGCATACTTTCAGTTCAAAAGACTACTGAGGTTGAGAAGAGATTGGAAAATAGTTGAAGATTACTGCAACACTCTGTATCAGAAAACAAGAGAATTCAGTAGCAGCAGAGATGAACTAGCCACTCTGATCTTCGAAACATACTTAAAATACCTCTATGCTCTAGCTGCAAGAACCTACAATGAAAAGCACATTTAACATTCCAGACAATGTTTGGATAGTGATTTTGAAATGCAGGGACAAGAAAAGTAAGATTTTGCTGAAAAAAAAATGATGAGAACAGATAAACAGTGGAGGTAGGGCCTGCATCCATAAAATGCAACCTCTCAGATTATGAAATACTTTTTTCAGAAGAGTCTGGATCCAAAAGGCACCAACAGATGAAATAATAAAGGAACTATCTCAACTGTATCAATAAAAATTTGCAATATCAATAACAAATTTTCACAACTGGAAAGCTGATTGGCCCAATATAACCCTTTAATTCTTGCCATGTTTGCACGTTGACTTAAAGATGCATCATTCATCTCACCATATTTTACATCAAACTATACTTACTTTGCAGATAACTTACCAGGACAAATATAAGGTGAAGGTGTTGTTACTCTGATCAAGAAAGACATAAACCTCTCTCCAAAGCTAATTGCTACAATTAATAGTGTTTCAGATGATACTGGACATTAATTCAACTACTGTCTGGAGGTCACACTAATCTGTTTTGAGTCAGAATCTATAACACCCCAACAGTTTCTATCTCAGCTCTTGATAGCATTTTACAACAAATTCTCTCATATCTCGTATTCAAATGGTGACAAACATAATCTGTGAGGAGCTCAGCCTCACCTATAACACAATTAGTCACAGAGAGTAGTAGATGTAACACAGCTTCCAAAGTTTCTTCACTACTGGATTCAATAATTACTAACATTCCAAACAAATGATCACACCTCTTAGTTGTTTTTATTGTCCTTAGCAATCACAGCGCCATCGTATTATTCTGTTTTTTTTCAAGGCTACAAAAGCACCTCTAATGTTGAAAGTTAGTTACTCCAGTCCCAAAAATGTTAATATTAATAATTTCTGGAGGCCAAACTAATACTCTTACTGACTGGTCAGCTATTTAGACTTGCACTGATCCGATATCTTTTCTTTCCACATTCTACAATAGACTTACTCTCATTCATTCAAGATAAGCATCTTAAACCTTCTTAAAGACTCCACAAATCTCTGACACCTTTTGGATTACTGCAGACTTACTCACAGCTATGAGACACAGAAATAGCAAGGTTAGGAAAAGTCATTAAGATATCAGCATTTTCAGGACCAAAAAAGAGCTACAATTATAAAAAAATGACATAAAGTCAAATGTGTCATCTTCAGTAAAATATTCTCTAAATCCCACTCTTCCACTAAACTATCCCTGGATAGGTGTCATATTTTCTATTATACCATGACCCCCCCAAAACGTGCATGTTGATTGGCCAGCGTGCCTGTTGTAAATCGAGTTATACTAATGGAAAAAGGTCCGGTCGCCCGGACTTTTTTCCATTAGTATAACTCGGTTTTTTAAAACACTGTCTCGCTATGTTAAATGGGTTTAACATAGCGAGACAGCTTTAAAATAAGCAACGGAGATCTCCGTTGCTTATTTTAAAGCTGTCTCGCCATGTTAAACCCATTTAACATAGAGACAATGTTCAAAAGCAACAGAGAAAGCAAGATCTCTGTTGCTTTTTTAGTGTTTGCTATGTTACATGAGTTTAACATAGCGAGACAGTTTTAAAATAAGCAACGGACATCTCCGTTGCTTATTTTAAAACTGTATCGCCATGTTAAACTCATTTAACATAGTGAACTACTAAAAGCAACGGAGATCTAGCTTTCTCCGTTGCTTTGCCCACAACTCTGATGTACTGCGCAGGCGCGCAGTACATCAGAACGACATGGATGCCAGACATCTGCGGAAGGGCAGCAAACAGGCATTATACTATGCCATTATTTAAGAAAAGTAATAGTTTCTTTTCTTAAATAATGTCATGGTATAATAGCAATAACCCACTTCTGGGTGTGGGTAATGCTAAATTTACACACGGTTGGCTTTGTTTGGTCCCTCGGGCTTTGCCCTCGGGACCAAACCACACCAACCGTGGGTAAATTTAGCATTACCCACACCCAGGCGTGGATTATTGCTATATTCCAGTATCTCTTCACCTGTTCATTTATCTCACACCTACTTCATCTACCACTATATCCATTTTCCATTACACAAAGGTACTGACTATGCTCCTTTCTGTTTTAATGCTTTATCTCATAAATAAATTAGAAATCATCCTGCAAGCACTGAATATAAACTTAATCCTAACTTTCATGCTTTTTCACCTAAATATCTTTCATTAGGGCCAGAAATTCTCTCCAAATCTTTAGCTCATGTTTGCAATCTTTCTTTAATCACAAGAATACTTTCTCCTAGCCTTAAACATGCTGTAATTATCCTTCTATCTAATGTTCATAACTCTACCTTAACATTATTATTATTATTGACCAATTTCTAATTTATATGTCCAGGCTAAAATACTAGAAAAACACTTATATGACTAGCTCCTTGATTACATTCAAAAATACAACCTACAAATAGATCAACAGCATGGCTTCCACTCAAAATCTCAAAATGCAGCACTCATATTGCGATTTTCATGCTAACTACACACGTTTTCTTAAACATAGAAAAAAAAAGCATGCTTACATGAGCTATTTTCTTGGATTTAAAATGAGCCTTTGAAACTGTAAACAATGGCATACCACTGTTTAAACTCTGATTCAATTTAGACCTGAAGTTTTCACTTGGTTTAAATACAACCAAATCAACAGGTCCTTTGCTATTTCATCTCAAAACCTTCTATCCAACACTGGTTATTTTCACATAGATACTGCACAGAGATCAGTCCTTATCCCTCTCCTGTTTTCTGTCAGTATTAACAAAACTGCCTGTGACTTACTGTAACTTAACCAAATTTTGCAAACAGATGCTTTAGTCTGAACACCAGAGTTATTTATTTACTTAACATTCTTGCTTTTAAACTGATCAGCAATAGATATTACCCCTTAGCAAATAATCTTTCTGTATGTGTGTCACTCTTTTTATGCTCATTAAGATTATATACTTAACTATAATTCTAAGTTACTTGTAAAACTAGCCACTGCCACTTAAATTAGCTACACAGTAAAGTCACTACCTTAAATAATTTTACCCTTTCCAAAAATAAATCAAAGGAACACTGGCTCTCTGAACACAAATGTAAATATTTTCTGGGTGCTGGCTAATTCTTATGTCCTGGCTAGTCTGCTTAACTCTGCATTATACTCTACATGTTAACTGCTGAGCATTTTCTCTGGAATTTTTGTAAATATCTGTACAAAATACATGGATGTGCCATTGTATTAACCCGGAAAGTCTTTCTAAAAGATGTATTTATTAATTTAACATAGTTACAGTACATATACACAGGAAGAAATTCAACATCACATATTGTTATACAATTATAGGAACACATTGAATCATCAAGGTAATCTTACATAATTCACCAAATAAATCCAAATGAATAAAAGGTCACAAACACTTTTATTGAACAGTAAGTTTAATCGCTTTTCGTCTACTTAGTCAGTAGACTTCCTCAGAACTTAAACATAAAATGTACAATCAGCTTAAATAACCCCATACATACATCAACAGCTGACAATAATAACATTCAATCACTTCTAATCAACTCTTAAAGACATATTCTACAAATGAAATAACATCGCAACAAACCCTTAATAAATCCAATACTGTGTAAATGCCTTAAAATATTAAAAATATTCTTTTATCTAGTCAAAAGAACTCTAAAAAATAACGTAAATGCTTGAACACCCCCTTAACTTTAAAAGCCTAACACTACATAAATGAAGGCTTTATCGTCTTAAACTCTTCAACTTCAGCACACAGCTAATTGAACACAGGTCATTAAGACCTGGAAATGAATAAGAATTCAGTTTTATGTGCCATTTCAATTCTTTCTCTTCTGGTAACAAATGAAGAGGAGCACCTTGGTGGTTGTCAGAAATTTGATCTATTATTATAAATTTAAACTGGTGGTCCTTAAATAGAGAAATGTGTTTTGCTAATGCATTCTCTTGTTTATTTCTCTTTATGGCATAAAGATCTTCATAAATTCGATCCTGGAGTCTACGTTCGGTCTTACCAACGTAGAACCCAGGACATTGTTGGCAAAATGCCAAGTAAACTACCATACGAGAATTACAATTTGTTCTGTAACATTGCTGGAAATGTACCTGCTGTGAGAAGAAGTGAACGTTTACAGAACCGGAATAAAGCAAACACCTCAAATGGGCAATTAGCACAACCTTACCAACACCATCAGGTTTTCCACGATGGTGTACGACAGGGGGCTATACCCAAGCAAAGGAACAATGTGTATTACAACAGAATGAGAGTTCCAAAACCCAGGTGAATCGTGAAGTGTTTCCCTTTGATTACTTAGAGACTGACTATTCATTAAATACCCAAAGCTTTTTGGACAATTTTACTTCACTAGTTGTTGGACATTCATTTATGGTTGATGAAGTCAGCATTGAACACCAATTTAATGTTGATACGAATGTACCATTAATTCACGATAGTGCTGAAGTGATAGATGATGAAGTTAGTACTAAATACCAACCTAATGTTGATATGAATGAACCATTGGCTAATGACAGCGCTGAAGTAATAGACGACGTAAGTGTTGTTCTCTGTGACATTGATCGACATGACGCAGAGTTAGTTAAACCTGTTATTAGAGTTAACGACACGGGTGACTTTAAGACCTATAACTTTTCTTCAGTGTCTGTCCCTAATGAATTGGTTGAATTATTGGCCAAGGGATATATGTATGTTCCTAAAAACAATTTGGATTTGGTTAACACAACCTTAGATATCAAACTTTTTACTCGAAAATTGAACTTTAATTTAATGTTTGGTGGGTATGAGGCAAATGGTACAAAATTTGATCCATTTCGGATTTCTAGTACGTTTAACCCACCTTTGCACCCACTAATCCAATTATTTGAAACTATGTGTGAGTTGGATTTTAGACACAATGTAAAACATTTGACTAACTCAGACATTTCTCATGTTAAAAACAAAGAGAGTGAATTGATAGAGTTTGTTCGTCTCCATAACTTACGTGTTTGTAAACCTGACAAAGGGGGAGGGGCTGTAATATTCGATCAGGACGACTATTTCAATAGGATGACTGATTTAGTCAATAATGCAGCTTACGAGGTTAGTTCTAGATCAGAGACAAATAGGGCATACTCTACCATCAAGAGTAGTATTGAAGATATGTTCATTGAAGGTAGACTACATGAAGAACAATATAACTATATGTTAGTTTCACATCCAAGATATCCTAGGTTATTTGGTATACCCAAAATCCATAAGAACATCACCCACCCCCCTATGCGCCCTCTTGTGGACAGTCGAGGATCATCCACTTACACATGTGCGAAGGTTGTTGATTCTATTCTTAAAAAAATACCTTATGGATGAAGAGCACATTTGTAAAGATTCTTGGTCCTTTTTAGCCAAAATTAACACACTAGACTATGACACCAACTGTAATTTTTTAACAGTTGATGTCAAAGATCTGTATACCTGTATCCCCCACGATATAGCTACAGAATGGGTAGCTGCCACGCTCAAGAGGAAAAATGCTTCCATCACGGAAACTTCATTAGTGATAGAATTACTTGAAATAATTTTATATAACAACTATTTCACTTTAGGAGATAATTTTTATTTGCAGAAGGTTGGGGTGGCAATGGGCTCCCCGTGTGGGGCTAGTATAGCAAATATAGTGATGGCATTTTGGGAAAGAGAACATGTTTTTAATAACAATTTCTTGAATGAGAAAATTCACTTTTATACCAGATACCTGGATGATATATTTATATTATTTGAAGGTGATGAAGCATTTGGTCAAAGTATTATTGAGGTTTTCAATTCTTCCACTACCTTTTTGGAATTTACCTCGACTTTTAGTACAAGTGCTGTTGCTTACTTAGACATATGGTTAGAGAAGAAAATTGAATTGAAAGCATTTGTAGCCACTATTCATAGGAAAACTACATACTCTAACTCACTCTTACACTTTACCAGTTGTCACCCTAATTTTCAAAAGAGATCCGTTGTTAAAGGACAACTTGTGAGAGCAGCCCGAATTGTAAGTTTGGATTCTGACTTTAAGGATGAATGTGAACACTTGAAATCAATGTTTACACTTAGGGGGTATCCCCCTCCCCTTTTGGAAGCACTTATAAAAGAAGTTACTTTTAAAAGACACACAGGTGTATTTAAACCTATACTTAGTGCACGCATTGATACACCAAAGATTAGTGAAGAAACAACTTTGAGTGTTTTTTCCAATGCACCTAATGATTTCTTGACAAATTCCACTAATGTTAACAAGGAAAACCACCCTAGACTCATTTTAACTTTTAACATCAATAGTTGTGTTACAGTTGACATTATTAAAAAGAACTGGGACATTTTCAAAACTAACTCGTTACTTTATAACAGGTTGGGGACACGACCCGAAATTACATTTAGGAGAGGAAGTAATTTGAAAAACTTATTAGAACAACCTCCTGCCCGTTTTGTTAAAACTCCTGGTACTTTTAAATGTCAGAGCTGTAACAGGTGTAGTAGTATTTTCGAAACAAATAAATTTAACATTAATGGAAAATCTTACAATTTGAAATACAGAACAAATTGTAATTCTCGTATGGTAGTTTACTTGGCACTTTGCCAACAATGTCCTGGGTTCTACGTTGGTAAGACCGAACGTAGACTCCAGGACCGAATTTATGAACATCTTTATGCCATAAAGAGAAATAAACAAGAGAATGCGTTAGCAAAACACATTTCTCTATTTAAGGACCACCAGTTTAAATTTATAATAATAGATCAAATTTCTGACAACCACCAAGGTGCTCCTCTTCATTTGTTACTAGAAGAGAAAGAATTGAAATGGCAGATAAAACTGAATTCTTATTCATTTCCAGGTCTTAGTGACCTGTGTTCAATTAGCTGTGTGCTGAAGTTGAAGAGTTTAAGACGATAAAGCCTTCATTTATGTAGTGTTAGGCTTTTAAAGTTAATGGGGTGTTCAAGCATTTACGTTATTTTTTAGAGTTCTTTTGACTAGATAAAAGAATATTTTTAATATTTTAAGGCATTTACACAGTATTGGATTTATTAAGGGTTCGTTGTGATGTTATTTCATTTGTAGAATATGTCTTTAAGAGTTGATTAGAAGTGATTGAATTTTATTATTGTCAGCTGTTGATGTATGTACGGGGTTATTTAAGCTGATTGTACATTTTATGTTTAAGTTCTGAGGAAGTCTACTGACTAAGTAGACGAAAAGCACTTAAACTTACTGTTCAATAAAAGTGTTCGTGACCTTTTATTCATTTGGATTTATTTGGTGACTTCTGCAAGATTTCATTTTGGTGCTTGATTCACATTTTTCTCAGTTTTTTGTGGCAGTTTTGTTAAAATCTTACATAATTAACACATTAAAAATCTTGGTATTTCATTTGCAACATTTCAGGGTTAACCCAACCACTAAAAGTCTTAGTATGATTTATAGATCTTATTCTGATTACTTCTTTTTCAGTTTTATATAGTATTGATGTTAAATTTAAAACTTCATTAAATGTAGGAACTGAGTTCAATTTCAATTATTTTGCAATAACTATTCTAGCAACTGATAGGAGAACTCAAAACATTTTTTTTTGCTATTTGGCTTTTACAAATACAGGACATGGATTCATTACTGATCTAATTAAAGGACAATTATCAGGCCATAACCCCTTCAAAAACATATTATCTCTTCCCAATATGCATTCAATTTTTCACAATCCCTAAATGTGTATTCAATCATTTTTTTACATCTTTACTACATCTCCAACAAGCTGAAGAAGTCATTTTACTAAACTTAAAAATTTTAGAGGGAGTAAAAAACATTATGTGTATGTTTCCTCATAAAAACCTTCCAATATAAACTTGAAGAAGTTTGACTAACTGATTTAAGTAACACAATTTTATTCTTACCATCTATTGAGTCACTCAGTCCACTACTATCTAAAAAAGTCCAGAATGTTGCATCAAAATTATTATTATTGTTATTATTATTATTTATGGTTAACTTATATAACTTGGACAAGCTTCTTTTATAGGTCAATCTACCTTCAATAATAACATCCATATATTCATATAACGGGAGAATAGTGTTCTGTTCCTCTTCATGTATGTTATCCACAAATTCATTTAATTTCTTACTGATGAAGGTAGATTGACCTATAAAGGAAGCTTGTCCAAGTTATATAGTTAAATATTGTGGGGACTTAGCTTTTCCTTTTTCAAACCAATCATACCATAATATGAATCCATTCCTTTTTAGTAAATTCATTTTAACATTTTATTTATTTATTTAGTTAACATTGTTCTGAGTAGCCTTAAATGTAGAGGTGTGTGCAATGAGAAAGCACAACAATTCCCATGTTAATATTAATGGAGGTTTAAAAACATAAACATATTTCCTAACTGCTTTAAGAATTGATTTCATATATGCAGAGTTTAAAGATTGAAACGAATATCCTTCTAAGGTAAATTTTGTTAACCAAATTAAAGGATTGTTATATATTTCTAATTTTTCATACTTTATAAACTTATAATAGTTTAGTATAATCTGATCCTCGGTGGATTTCATTGTCTAGTGTAAGTTGAGTCTATCCAACGTATAACAGAGTCAAAACTTGCAGCAATAGAACAACAGAATAGAGTAGAAACATCTGAGAAGATAATACCATCATACTCTCATAATCTTATATGATTTATGTAAGCAATTCTTAAGTTATTAGGATACCATAAGAATAAAGTTAACATGTTTTCTCTTTTCTTTAAAAGTCAGGTATTACAGCTATTGAATGCAAGAAACATATAATCTTGGGGAACATGATCATTTTAATAAGTACTAACATATCCTCAAAAGTAAAAAAATTAAAAAAAAATAAAAATTCATTCCATTTTTGAATAAAAAGTAATACTTCTTCAATTACTTTTTTCAAAATTATTAATAATCTTAATCACATCCTGAAAGTTGTTTATTCCTAAATGTTTTACTTATTTTCCTTCCTAATTATATTTAAACTTACTATCTAGTAACTGATTTAACACTAAAGTTTCAGTTTTATTATTATTAAATTTCAGCAGCAATACTTCTTGAATCTTTTCAATTTCCTCATCTAGTTCTTCAATTGAATAATTTAAATCTCCTATAGTTAGCAAAATATATGCAAAAAGTGAGAATTAAGAATCCTTCAATTTTTCCATTGATTCTTATACTAGTAGCTAAGGGTTTGATAGCTAATGCAAATAGTACAGGGGACAAGAGACACCCTTGCTTTGTGCCTTTGTTTAAAGTGAATCCTTGAGAAATGTGAGATAATTTTTTAACATATGGTTTGGAGTCGAGATACAGCTTTTTTACTCTTCCAATTAACTGTTCTAGAAATGCAAACTCTTCTAAAGTTTTAAACAAGTCGTTCCAATCTAGGGAATCAAAAGTTCTCTCAATATCTAAATTAATCAGGGCCAATTTCTTGTTCATTCCTTTTGCTAAATCTAAGATAGTTACTATCCTTTTTATATTATCTTGTGTTAATCTGCTGACTATAAATTTTGTTTGATCTTTATTTATTAAGTTATCTACTATATCTCTTAATCTTGTAGTGAAAATGAAAGTAAATATTTTATAGTCTACAATTAATAATGAAATAGGTCTATATGAGGAAACTAACATTATCCTTTCTATTACAGAACATTTCCATGACAGAGGAATTATTTTGTCACTTTAAATTATCCTGAAAATGTCATTCAGTAATCCTTAAAGATTTAATGGAACAGAGTAAAAAATCAGAAGAATAAAAAACACTGGAAAAGCATTACAGAGACACCAACAAATTTAGTATAACACTCCGTTATTCAGCTGGGTTTTAAGAGGTGGGTGTGCTAAGTTCTTTATTTATTGATTGTTTTTAATTTGTTATTGGATGTCACTAATGTATATAAATCCATTTTGAGCTTTTTTTTTTGTGAAGAAGTTATTGTAATGAAAGCATTATTATGATGGTTTTATTTATTATCACAGTCAGTTTGGTTCATTTTTTTTTTTGGTACAGACTATGCAATTC
This sequence comes from Protopterus annectens, assembly GCF_019279795.1. NCBI lineage: Eukaryota > Metazoa > Chordata > Ceratodontiformes > Protopteridae > Protopterus > Protopterus annectens. The sequence goes on along the minus strand of NC_056735.1, from coordinate 1,661,406,832 downwards.
CATGCTTAAGCCATCTAACCTGCATATTTACCATTGTTTTCCTTTTTAAGCTTTATTAACTTCTATCAGGGTGAAAGGCTTACTCAGCAGGGGTACTTGTTGGTCATTAAGTTTATTAGTAACATTTTACTTTAAATAATTGCCAATTTTGTAATCATCTGGATTATGTTTATATTTATTAAGTTCCTCACGAATTAAAAAAATAAGCATTTTCTCTATGTTTAAAGTAAGCCTATTAGTATGAGAATTTCAGATATTATTGATTTGTGCCTTTTTGCTTAACATCTTACTTCTATTAGTTAATCTAGGCAGATTTTTTGTAGTCCTCTCCTAACTGCATAATTTTATTTCTTCTAAAACTATCTCCCCTTTATATGTTAAAACTGTTTGATATTTTGTGTGATTGCAGTATTATCTAATTTCTTTATTTGTTGTTCAAACCTCACTCTGTATATTTCATCTTGCATTTCTAACAACTCTTTATCCCACTCTTTCATTTTATTACTAGACCATCTTCCCATTCTATCTTTGATATGCATTTTGAAGGAGTCCCATAGTATGATTTTAATAACCTGACCATTATCTTCAAAGATAAAAAAAATCTTGATTTATTCCTTAAGGTAACTCTTAAACTATTTAATTCCAGCACATATACTGGAATTTGATAACTAATCTCAGATATCCTTATGTCCATTATTATATCAGTACTTAGTCTATTATAATCAGACAAAGGACAAAATATAATTTTAAAATAATTAACTTTATTAAGTAAATCTATAGAGGCATAAGTCCTATCAATTGTAGTTTATATCCCATGTGCATAAAAATAATTAGTGAGGAATAATGATTTATCTTCTACTTTTATTGGCAAATCAACTAAATTATTATTACTAATCCATTTATTTAGTCCCTTAGCTAATGGCAGTATTTTAGCTTTCTTCAATTCACTTTTATCTTCTCTACTAGATATGCAGTTAAAATTCCCTCCTAAAATTAAACTACCCTTCCAATGACTTTATAGCAAGTTTAAGTGATCTTTAGCCATCTTGTACCTAATCTGGGGATCCAGTAAAATTAGCTAGTGTATAGAGTTTACCATTATTTTTAATTATTACAAATGTAAACATTCATTTGAGATCATTAATGGATTCAATGACCTTAGACATTACAGTACATTTTCTCCAAAGTATATTGGTTCCTCTCCTCTTTTTATTAAAAGAAGCGGATGATAGCATTTCATAACCTAGGTTATTTAAATATTGTATATCTTTATCTAGCAAGTGAGTCTCTGGCAAGAATATAATGTCTCCTCAATTTAATTTTAGATATCTCATTAATGAGTTACTTTTGTTGGCACTATTTAATTTATTTGCATTAATAGATAATAAATGAAAAATATCCATACTGTGTATTTAAAAAGATTTTGTTTAAAAGATAATATGATACATTTAGCCACCATATTAATTTAATTATATACAAGACTCTAGTGTATTCCTCCCACACTGTCTTAACATTCCACATTTTTTAAATTCTTCTTTTCTACAAACTAAACTACTAAAACTCATAAATAGCAAAACAAAGACAAGTCTAGAACTCTAACTGTATATATTACTAATAAAACACAACCTACCATGGATACCAAAGTTCCTAGTTTACCTACTGAATAGACAAACTACTATACTATCGCTCTACCTACCACACCTAAAAATTAATCAGAAAACTAGTCAAAAGCTACCGTGACTTAAAAATAATTAATATAATATTATTGATAGGTCAAAATAATAATAAGAGACTATTAATTTAGTTATATATGTTGCCATTTTAAACTATTCCCTCATTACTACATAAAAGTTTAATAATCCTCTTCTATTAATCAAAAATAGTACATCATATACCTATTTATGTAAAAGAAGTATAAATTACCCATTAAATATTCGTAAATTATTTGCATATTTAACATTATTATAGCTAGATCTCTAAATAAATAAGTATAACAGATAAGTATAACAGAGTAGGGCTTGAACAGATAAAGATGTCTATAAGCATACAGGTGCCAGGTAATCTTATCATACTAAACTATAGTACAAAAGGGAAATTTGTGCACATATATATGTATCATGTCAAAAGACCCACACTTATTTGATATTTATAGAGCTGACAAAAGCTCTGAATCATTTTTAAAGTACAAGTGTCTATATCTCAGGTTGGTGTAATACTCTATTAGCTTATTAAATTACTTAAAAAATATGTACATTACTGACGTTGAAAAGAATGTCTTGCTATTTCTATGGAGTCAAAAAATATACACAATCTATATTATATTCAAAAGTTACAATGTGTTCAATTCAAACCCCAGTCTCCCTTCTTGGATTCAAACAAATTGAAAAATCTACTTTACTTTCTATCAAAATAGATCTACTAATTCAGCAATAAAACAATCAAATTTCAGTGTTGACTTATGAAATGGGTTATTTCAGGTAGTTTTAGTGAATCTAATAACATACATGTAAAAAGCTTCAAAGTTCACATGACAGGCTTCAAGTTCCAGCTTTCAGATTATTTTCAAATCTTTTTATATGCTTTTTATGTACACTATATGAGATCTTGTACATTCACATTTCTGCCATTTGCAGTTATATATAATAGACATCTTTCTTAAAAGCAGCTTGTTATTTAAATATAGTTTTTCTGTCTTATTTTCCCACTAGTATTCTACCTTATTCTATATATCTTGTATTTCTAAAATTTCCCATCAAAGAGCTACTTAATCCGCCTTTTATCAAAGATTATAGTATGTATACATATTTCTAATTTACTGATGCTGCTCTTTTATTAATCTTACATTGTAGATATTTCATTCCTTGTGCATATGCATATTATTCATGCAAAATTCCTCTGTAAGTTTCTCATTCCTCTTAGTTCTTTTAAGCTGTTCTAATTAACAAGCATCTAACTTTACTTCTTTCACTTAATATGTACAGTTAATATGTACAGTTAGAGTGAATAACACTACAGCATAAGCTATTACCATGTAAAATATAAGCAAATTATGCTACAACATATGTTCATAGGTTCAAGGGTGTTTACTTGGCTAATGGCACAAGAGGCTTTACAAGCCTAGTCAATAATGCCCAAGATATGACAAAATTATACTTAATTCCCCAGATATAGGATGGGGTAGTATCAGGGCAGTGGATCTTTGGGTGTTGGAGCTCTGAGTCATTTTACAGACTGCCTCTTCCATAATGGATATAAGCAGTACCCCAAGAGTGAATGTATGGTTCCCCATCCATTTATCCAAATTCTTTTTTGAAAAGAGTTAGGAGCAGGCTTTGTTTTATGAAGATGGGAAGTTTATTCCATAGATTATGTATCCTTTGGGAAATGAATCTTCCTCTCCAGCAATTTCTTTTAGAGTTACAAATAAGGTTCAGAGACATGTTACATGTAACCCTTGTCTAATTGTTCTTGCAAATATGTAACATTTTGATCAGGGCTGGGTCAGAGAATGCCTTGTTGGTCTAGCATAAGTCCCTTCTGAATGAATGATAAGATACAGAGTAAAGCATATAGCCTTCAGTCAGTCTGCATAAGACTTGTGTCTTACATTTTGTATATTTTGGTGAGAAACCTCTGGGACTACTCCAATTGGTTCATAGGTTCATAGGTTGATAGGTTTATACTAGGCTATCTGCCCTAAGGCATTTATAAGCCTAGCCCAAATTTTTGTGGCTTACGCCACCCCTTATATGAAAAAATACTGTGCCCATTAGTTTGTTGTGCCTCTGTCCAGCAGTGACACAGAGATGATTCCCGGGGTAAACCTATGATCTCCCATCCACAGGTCTAGATTTCTCTTGAACAGAGTCAGCGAGGTGCTCTGCCTCACATGGACCGGGATTTTATTCCACAGCATAGGGAGTCTCTGAGTGATAAATCTATCCCTCCAGCATGTCCTATTTATATCCGTGCTAAGGTTTAAGTTGCTTGCTCTAGTGGTTTTGGTGGATTTGGATTTTTGAGGTGGAGCATGTCCATTAATTCCGGGTTGGACATGGCCTTGTATGTCAGGCACATGTCACCTCTGAGCAGACGGTATGCGACTGAATAGAGCTGGAGTTTCTTCAATCTGGCAGCATATGACAGATTTTGGAGTCCTTTATCCTTTTGGTGAGGAACTTTTGGGGTCTCTCCAATTGCTGCAGATGTCGGGTGAGATACATCCCGAATGGGGCATTGTACTCGATCATTGGTCTAATAAGTGAAGAGTACAGGGGAACAATGACCTCACTAGATCTGGATGTGAATCCCTTCATGATCAGGTGGGCAATGTAGAAGGTCTTTCTAACCACTTTAGCAACGTGAGTGTCAAAAGAAAGGCCACTGTCAACCTGGGTCCCCAGGTCCCTGATAACCTCTTCTGTGCTTAGTGGATTGCCACCTGTATGGTAGCTTGGGGTTACCTTGTTTTTCCCGTTTAACTTCAGGCCATGGCCCTGGCACCAGCTATCTGTTTCCGTGAGTCCCTTCTGAAGGATATCCGTGTCCGATGCACTTTCCACTATGGCGCCCAGTTTGCAGTCGTCTGCAAACTTTGTCAGCCAAAGTCCTCCCATGTTGGCCTGTACTTCTGAGAAGTAGATGCCAAACAATAGGGGGCCAAGGACCGAGCCCTGTGGGACACCACTTGTGACCGGCTTGGAGTCTGACACAGCGCCAGTAACTCTAACCCTGTGGGTTCTGTCCTTAAGCCAGTTTGCAACCCATCTTGTGACATATGGGTTTACATTTAAGCTGGTAAGTTTTTCTACAATACCCGAGTGGGGTATTGTGTTGAAAGCCTTTGCAAGGTCAAGGTAGGCTGTATGGACTGCCTTTCCCTCATCAATGGCCTTGGTGACTGTTTCGAAGAAGTCGACCAAGTTCAAAAGGCATGATCTTCCCTTGACAAAGCCAAACTGGGTCGGGTCCAATGTCTGCAAGTCCCTTATATCTTTGTTTATGAGCTCCATTATGATCCTCTCCATAGCTTTGCAGACTAGACTTGTTAAGCTTATGGGGCAGTAATTACCAGGGTCCGTAGAGGCGCTGCCTTTGTGGAGTGGGACCACAGTTGCCGTACACCACTCCTTGGGCACGTATCCTGTGGTAAGGCTGAGATTAAACAGCTGCCTTATGTGCGGGTTTAATTCCTCATTTAGCTCATGTAGCACACAGCCGGGGACACCATCCGGTCCCATTGATGCTGTGTTTTTAGCTTTAGAGAGAGCAGCTTTCACCTGGGCATTTGAGATGTCCGGGAGGCTACACTCGGCTGGGATAGTTATCTCTCCTTTAGGGGGGGAGAGGGGGGTGAAGTTTGCACTGAACCTGTCTGCCAGTATGTTGGCAATGTCTGTGGGTTCAGTGATTTTTGTATCATTTTGGACTAATTCTGAGCATATCTGGGAGTTTCCACCCAGGTTCCTAACATAGCTGAAAAGGCCTTATGATTGTCCTTTGAATCCATGGCAATTTTTCTCTCAAAATTGGCCTTAGTTGATTTTATGAGTGCTCGTATTTTTTACTAATAATGATCAGGGGTGACTTCCCTTTTATGGATTTTGTTCTATCATGTAATAGCTTTCTCCTCTTATTGTAAAGTTTGTTAATGGCTGGGGTCCACCAGACTGGACGTTTGCCCTTTGTGGAAAGAGTCTTGGTTTTATTTGGGATTGCCTGATCCATGCAGTCCTGGAGGTGTTCATAGAAGGCATTTGTAAGGGCTTCCGCAGCTTGGGTTGTGGTTTCCTCTGGCTCAGGGGCCTTGAAGGATACCACACCAGTCTTGAGTAGTGTGAAGTTTGCTTTAGAGAAGTTCTTCACTATGGTCTTTTGTTTGGGGTGGGGAGGGATGTGGATTTCCAGTGAGATTAGTTTATGATCAGATCTCACCAATGAGGGATATATTTCGGTGTGGAGCATTTTGTCCCCATGTTTGTGACAATGAGATCTAGTATATTTTCTCCTCTCGTGGGAACAGTGACTAGCTGTTCCATGGCATTTGAATTTATGAACTCCAGGAACCGTTGGGCTAGAAAGTTAGGGCTTGAGTAATGTTCCCAGTCTATATTCGGGTAGTTGAAGTCACCCAATATGATGGTGTTTGGAGATACATTTATACCCTCCAGTGTCTTCAGGAAGGCTGTGTGGGGTTCCTGAGTTTGAGAGGGTGGCCTGTAGCATGCTACAATTTGTAGAGCAGTTTTGCCTATGGTTAGTTGCACCTGGATGGTTTCCGAAGCTTCGTGTGTTCCTAGATCCCTCACCACTGGGTCTACTTTAGGGGTGTGCTATCAATTTTATAACTTGCAAAGATAACTTCCTTTAAACTTGATGCCATGCCTTTACTTATAAGTACAGCCACACAGAAGGATTTCCATACTTCTGTAGTTACCTGGTGGTCAAAGTTTAGTTTACTATCTGTGTTCCTAGATCCCTCACCACTGGGTCTACTTTAGGGATGTGCTATCAATTTTATAACTTGCAAAGATATCTGATTTACCAAAGGATATGATTACGCATTTTTAGAATTTAATCTCATACCATGGTTTTGACACCAGACCAGTTGTTTCTCATTTTTAGGCCTGTTGGTAGGATATCAACATTGTTTGGAGATTCAGTGATTACTTCCAGCTTACAGTTGTCAGTGAATTTGGTGAGCCAGAGGCTCTCAACACTGGCCTTCACTTCAGAGAAGTATATACCAAACAGGAAGGGTATCAGTATAAAACATTACAATAAATTTTATCTTACCAATTCTTCACACCTAAGAAAAGAAAAGAAATGTTATTTTGGGTAGAGTTTGGACATCAATGATGAACTTTAGCCTAGATTTTTTTCAGGATGACTCAAGGTGGGAAGAACATTCTTTTGTACTCAAGCTTTCTCAGAGTGTCAGTTATTTCATAAATGACCTGTGAAAGGAATGTGTTGCACAGGAACAAAGAAAACAAGATCACCAACACTTTACACTTTGAATTAGCATATTACTTAGATCTGATATTCAGTTAACTCAGCAATGCAATACTATGCAAAGTTGAACAAATAAAATAAAATTCTTAACTTATACAGCATTAAAGTTAAAATGTAATGACATTCTCTTACAAGAAGTATTTATTTAACATTTAGAAACATGCTTTTAAATTTAGTTAAATGAAATATATTCAGTCTTTCACTGTAAATATAGTAAAACAGTAAAACTAACCATTTATATTTATCATCTTGAAAAATGCCTTGGCTTAAAATATAAATACTTACTTACACATGTTTTGAAACTTAAAGTCTAGTACAAACCTTTTATATACAGAGCAAATCTATTGTTTCGGAAAACAAAGTTCTACAGTCAGGCAATGAATGTCATGTGTTTCTAGGTTTTTTAGTTTGAGAAGCTGTTTTCCAGGAAATCAGCTCACTCTGTCTCTTCATGGATATACTGTTCCACTTAATTTCTTCAGTATTATTAAGGATTGTATCGCTGTTATCCAGTGTGTTAAATATTTTTGTTTCTTCAGAAAGAAATAATTTGATCTTTGCAGGAAACACCAAAGTAGCTTTAATATTGTTATTTTTCTTAAGTTCCTTTATCAGTGGTAACAGGATGTGCTTTTATTTATTACTTTACTAGAATAATCACTATCAAAACCTGATTACATGTTCACCTATTTTATTAGGTGGGCTGGACCATGCTGTTTTTAATATTTGATCTTTTTTTAAGCTAGACATGCCCCTGGATTTGGCAAGCAGCCGTGCATGAATTAGCTATTCCTGCAAGGCAGGGACCATTCCTGCTCAGCACGTCAGTGCGCCATGCATATGCATGAAGGTGCACTGCCATGCTGCGATATGTACATGGAAATGAAATGTGTGTGAGCACGGGGGGGGGGGGTGTCTGAGAGCAGAGCTCTCACAATACACATGCCCCCTGCACTCCAGAATTGTCATTCGGCAATTTAAAATGAGCGAGAATGCTCGTAACACCCCCAACCCATTAGGGTAAGAAATCTGGACAAAGCCATAAGGGACAATCGTCCCAACCAAGCCAAAAGTTAATAGAATAACAGATTTAGCATAAGCACATAGCACACACCTCCCAACCCATCAGAGTAAGGAATGTGAACAAAGCCATAAGGGACAATTGTCCATACAAAGCAGAAAGTTGATAGAATAACAGGTTCAGCAGTAGCATGGATATTCTGAAGGGTACAAATAAAAAAAACACAACATAAATGATTTTTTATATATATGCAATAAAGTTTGAGCGTAGCTGCGTGGGTGTGCCCGTTGTTTAGCTACGCTTAGCCCAGCTGAAAAGGCATGATAAGTTAAAAAGCAATAGACATCCAGCCTAAGCATGAGTGCAATGGTATAGCAATTAGATTGTAAGCTTTGTATGTAGTCATTCATGGTTTGAGCCTCACCAAAGCTATTTCCATTTTCTATGTGTAAACATTAAAATTTTTATTTTATGTATATTTATGTAAGAATTAACTGATTTTTCTCAACCAGAGTAGTGTATTAGGCCCAGATGTGAAGTGTCAGTGTAATAAAGTAGTGAAACCTCCATATAATTACAAGTTTCCCATACAGTATAGTCACACAAGAATAAATTAATCACAGCACATTGGAGGATGTCAGGGAAGGTAAATAAATGTATATTATGTAATGAATGATGAATCAATCCCATACAGGTGGTAGACCAATATAATAAAACATAAGCAATGCTAAGCATTGCACAGTTATGTTGACTGGGTGTAAGCATTGTGTACATATGAATACTAAGCAATGAATATTCCAGCTAAGTGGATTTGCCTAGCCCCTTTAAGCACTGCCAACCTTAGCTAAGCAGGTTTGACCGTAGCTTAGCTGAGCTCAGCAGTTTCAAAAGTAACCAATCATGGCAAAGTGTGGGAAATCGGCCCTATTTATATCCTGTAAGTGGGAATACAGCCCATAACCAGTTGGAGTACATCACTGCAGGCACCTTGGCTGGAGTAGGAGAAAGTGTTCGCTTTCATGCACAATGCTAGGGCACATTCTGGAGTCCAGGGTCATGGTTGGACTCCTTGTTGAAAACCATGATTTGAGACTGCTACAGGGCCAGTACCAGGGCTCAGAATATAAAGCAGAGGCCTGGGACCATCTCATCCATGAATTCACCAGTGCTACTGGAATCCCTTGAACTGGTGATCAGGTTCAGCATCAATATGCTGACCTCAAGCAGAGAAAGAAGGATCTTCTAGACCAGTGTGAACAAGACACTCAGGCAAGGAATGCTCCAGTAATGTGTAAGTATCAGTATCAATTGCTGTTTAAGATAGTCCAGGCTGTGTATGTGATGGATAGGTAGTCATAAATGTTTCTCTGTCTCCTGTACAGATGCAGTTGAGAGGGCTTTGAACGTGGAGGCACATGGAAGCAGGTTGCAAAGGCTGCGCTGCGAGGCTGGTGAGTACTGATCTAGCTGGCAGTATAATCGAAAGTAGTAGAATATCACCTGTCAGTGCTGTAATCTGTGTAATGTTTGAACTGAATAAAACTGAAATTACCACAGATAATGCTAGTGATATACATAAAATAGTGATAACCTGTCAATACAACTATACAACTCTGGACTGTTGTGTTTTATTTGCAATGTGTTCATAGGAACTGGAAATGTGCATAGCTTTTGCACAGCAAATATGGCTTTGATAGCATTAAGTATCTGAGGTTCATGTGGCAAACAGTCAAGTCTTGTACAACAGATTAAGCATAACAACGTTCCCCTGCACTATGATCTGACAGATGAATATTAAAAATGCTTGCTAACCCTTGTTTTCTGTAATGTAATACCTGAAAGTGTGAGTACACATTAGAACAATTGTCTGCCACGCAGGAATGTTAGAAGTCAAGGTCAGATTGGCCAAATCACAGACTAATAGGTAGAAAACACTCCCACAAGCAATAGCAGTTCCGTGATAGCTTGTTATGATAAACATCAGCATTGTGACTACTTTTTGAACAAACTGGCAGGGTTTGAATCCCGGGAGTAGTACTAAGCTGTCTGTATATTTTCACACAAGAATATGTGAGTATTGTTACAAACAGTCAGGTAGTGTAAACACACATTTTCCCACAGCTTCAGCAGGTAAGGCAGGCTGGATATTGACTGTAGGATGTGTCTCATATACACTGTGTAGAACACACATTGGTCAGCTCCAAGGCTGCAGATGACAGCAAGAGAAGTACATAGACCACTTAGTTTTCCCCAAAAAATGTCCTTCAAGTGTCACGCCATCATGGCTGTTGGTCACTGCCCCCAGCGCCCATGGTGCTGTACAAAAATGAAGGTGGACAATGACATTAGCACACACAGTATGATTGCACATATAGTTCATAGGTTCATATTTTAGTATTAAGCTAACTGCCCTTGCAAGCCATTTTAAACCTAGCCAACTATCCCTTGTGAGACTCAAACTCTGCACCTTGTGTTTGTAAGGCAAACACCTTAGCCATTAAGCCACCCTCCCAACCAATATCAAAGCTGAACCCTGTTAATATGTAGAAACAGTCAGGTAGAGTTAACCCAATTTTTTCCACAGGTCCAGCAGGTAAGTACAGCTGTATATTAGGTATACAAAGTTTGAAATGATAACTGTGTACAACACCCACTGGCCAACCCCAAGCCCATAGGTAGCTGTAATGTCAGGTCATATCTGGAGTGTACTGAGTAGACTATAATGATAAGAACAGTTCTGAGCAATGTAATATCAAATAGTTGTTCATTTCTCTGTCTCACCCCCACCCTATATGCAACAATAAAGCAACAAAAAAATGGTATGTTTTTAACAAACCTACTGTTGGGACATGCTCCCCATTGTTATACCAATATTTCAACGTCTGTTTATTGCTGTTCCCTGTTGAAATTAAATCACTGGTGGCCTGTCACTATCAATGTAACCTGCATGCTGCTGTAATTCCATTCCAATTCTTGTGGTTCCATATCTGCATGTGTTCTGTTTGCTATGCAACTGATTGAAAATTGTGTTATGGTGTCCACTAGAACACCCATGCATGTTGTTATAACTAATCCTGGCATTGTATTGTTCATAACAAACCAACATATGTTGTAAACTGTCAACACCCAAGCTCATCTGGGAAGGACGATCCCAGTGGATCCGCCTGTCCCACCTTATCTGGCTGTGGCACCAGGTCCCAGCACATCTGGGACCCACCCAGGATCTTCCTCATCCACTGGTTCTGCACCACCCATGGGTGGAATCACTTCAGGGGATGGGACTCATCCCAGCCCTCAGATCAGGCATGGACAGGAGCTCGTCACCCGGTCAGGTCCGGAGTCTGGTGCGTAGGGAGATGCAAAGGAGTTTGCAGCTCAGCTATGCCAGCTTGAGGGCCACATGATGCATCTTGAGTGTCAGCCTGCCCCTCCTGCTCAGCTCCCAGCACAGCCACCTTTGGGGCCATGAAGATGCAGTGGTGACTGTCCATGGATATGGACCTCAGTCTTACTGTATCCATTTGTGGGCTCATTTGCCTCTGATCCCAACCACCCTCCCAGTCAAGGTGTTCACCCCCCCACATGAGTCATACATCACCCCTGTCTGCTGTCTCCTCTGTCTTGTCTGTTTTCCTACCCAACCTCTCTCCCCACATATACCTACTATCCTTCCCCAACAACCCACTCTCACATTAAAATAAAAAAAAGGCAATCTGCTCCCACAAAAATATTATACCCCATACATAGCTATCCATTTCGCAGACATGTCCACTGGACACATGTAATCTTGTCCAATTGCCTAGACAACACATTTACATTGTCCTCGCCCTCTCTCAGGGGTATGAGTATCCAAATTCACATCCAAAATCAATACATATGCACAGCTGTTGCTGTAGGAGAAATGGACAGCTATGGACCTTTCCTACTCCCGTCCTGCACATCCATATCCATCTTTCATCTTGTTTTTACCTCTGTGTGTCCCTTTTTTCACCACTTTCCTCTCACCCCTTTTTCTTTTCTTTCAAAGAAGTTAGTGTGGGGTTAGCAGGAGTCATAGCTCTCAACCTTCCATGTCCAAAATGAGGAACACTAGCCCTCATAATGTGGAACAAATGCAAAAAAATGTGGACACCCTACTATTAGCTACAACAACTTCAACTAGGAAAAGTTCAGGATGGTTAAAATATGCTGGTTTTACTTAAAAAGAAGATCTTTCAATGAAGGAAGGGAAGGAAGGAAAACTTTTTAAGACCCCAAATGAATGAGCGTTCCCTAATGAGGTACACTTGAGAGGTATGGCAGGAGTAAGTGCCGCTAAGCGAAGCAAAAATGGAGTAACCATATTTTAGCAATGCTTAGTGTCATGCAAACCCACTTAAAGCCATTTTAAAGTGCCTTAATCATCCTCTCAACATCAGTCTTTGTTGTGGTCAGCAACAAAACTAACCAGCCCTCCTAAGTATTCAACCCAGGGCCGATAACCTTATAGTCAGCAACCATATCACTGCACCATCTGAGCTCTACATGTTACTCTTGCTTTGTCTAACTAATCAGGCAGTCCGGTCATTTAACATTAATGAAAAAGCTAGCACCACCAGGTCTTGGACCAAGGACCCTGCACACTGCAGTCAAGACCATACCACTACACCACCTAAGTTGCATAATCTATGCATGTTTAGTCAAACATAACATTCAATAGAGCACCTATACATTTAATAGTGTATTACCATCGCTGAGTAGCAGGCAAACCAGTTGACATATACTCAAACACAGAGTAGGTAAACAGTAGTTATCATACTTAATCAGATCTGTGCATTGGTAAGTGCCACTAAGACAAGCCAACACAGTTTAAATGCCTGTACATTTAACAATGTGTTAGCTCTGCTTAGCTTTGCACAAACCCATTTAAAGCCGCTTTAAAGTGCCTTAATCACCCTCTCTCTATGAGCCCTTGTTCTGCCCAGCAACAAAATAAACTGCCTTTGCCAGTTTTGAACTTAGAAACATGTATACCATTGTCACAGCACATAACCATTAAGCCATGCAAACTGTAAGAGTACAGGATGATTTCATGAACAAATCTTGCAGGACAATCACTGTACTATAGGGAATGTCTATTGTGGAAGCAGTAAACATCCAAATAAGATACACACACACACACACACACACACACATATATATATATATATATATATATATATATATATATATATATATATATATATATATTTATACCTACTCAGATATGTATATATATATATATATATATATATATATGTGTGTGTAAACATATATCTGTGAATGTTTGCTCTATGTGTGTGTGTGTGTGTGTGTGTGTGTGTGTGTGTGTGTGTGTGTGTGTGTGTGTGTGTGTGTGTGTGTGTGTGTGTGTGTGTGTGTGTGTGTGTGTGTGTGTATATATATATATATATATATATATATATATATATATATGTGTGTGTGTGTGTGTGTGTGTGTATATATATATATATATATATATATATATATATATATATATATGTAGATATATATATATATATATATATATATATGTGTGTGTGTGTGTGTGTGTGTGTATATATATATATATATATATATATATATATATATATATATATATATATATAAATAAATAACACACTTGCAGATAAATACTGGTAAGCCTAGCAAACACCACAGTACAATGGCTGTGTGGATAGATACATCCCCCAGTCACACAATACCGCTACATATCCTGTGGCAGGTCATCGTGTAGATAGAATGCTGGGTTGGTATGGGACATTCATCTGCTGACCCCACACATACACAGTCTAAATAACAAGTACACACTCTGCCACTACATAATCATGATAGGCCTTACACAGTGGCCAGACATACAGCTATCTCTTAGGCAAGTAATTGAAATGACTAAAAAGAGCACAGTGAATCCAAATAGCCAGTAATCCTACAGTTGCCACCTTATCAAATGGCTAGAGTGTGATATGTTTGCACAAATGAGAATATTTGCATTAAAAAACACACATAACACCACCATTTTCCCTAAAAAGGTGTATTTCTGTACTATTTCAGTTGTTTATGTCGTGTCTTACAGCATGTAGGTGTACAAAATACAACATAACTGAATTATGCAAATATTAATGGAAACATATGATACATTATTGCTCCTACCATCTCAGGACATTTTCCAATTGTCAGAATTGTTATCAGCAGTACCATACCTTTCAACCTGTTATAGGCAAAAATATGGACAAAGCATAAAATGATGGTGGACAAATAGGGACTGATTATACATTTTCTCTTAGAATAATAAAGGTTTTGCAGTAGAACTGCAGTGGTGGTGCTGCTGTAGCATTGTCGCCTCACAGTAAGATGTTGGCCTGTTCGATTCTCAGCTAAAGTGTCTTCTGTGTGGAGACATGCATGAATGGGTGTACCTTCGTTGAAGGTTGTGCGTCAGGGCTGGCAACTCGGTACGTAAAAATCTACTGCCAATCATTAGCAGACCGGAGTTCCACTGTGGCGACCCCTAACCGGGAAAAGCCGAAAGATACAACATTACTTTTCTGAAGGATGTGGAGTCTAAAAGGTTCTTATGGTACTTTTTTGGAATTAATATATTGTTTTTGGTAGCTAAAAGCACATATCTTGATTTACTGGTTTAAATGAATATTTATATTATATATATACTCTTTTAACATTTTTTATCATATACCATATATTTATGCTTTCTGCAATTTTAAATAAACTACATAGGTTTATTTATTTATATATTTTTGCGAGTCCTTTATACATATTTTTACATATTGATCCTGATTTAACTTGATTTATATATTATAACAGGATCAAGTAAATAATTCCTTGCTGAACACGCAGTTTAGCTCACGGAGCTATACACCTTTTAGCTGTCTTTAGCCATTTTAATTGAATTATTGACTTATTTAGTTAATTGACACTTGTTAAGCTTGATGTCTTTTGTATAAAAGAAGTGCTTTTTCAATGTAAAAATTGATCTGAAGAAGCGTACTGGGTTGGTACGCGAAAGCGCTTATCCATCTTGTTCTGTTCTAATAAAGGAAGATTTTACAGCATCGTGGTGGTCTTCTATCTGGTGTTTATATCTATCTACATTGCTACTATTTTCGACAGAGGAGACCTTTGGAAGTTCAGCTGACTTGGTGTTTCTTTGGACTTTTCTGAAGGATGTGGAGTCTTACAGTCAAGTGTTTGTCATCACTGAATGAGTCCAATCCTCAGCTTTTTGCCAGAAAGAAACCTAATTAAGGAGGAATGCACAAAATTATGATGCCAACATCTGGACATTATGGAAAAATGTGTACAGATGAGGGTTATGAGTAGGCCACAACTGGCCAAACAATGACCATGCCTTGTACAGAGGGACAGCTGGTAACCAAGTAAGCCACACAAAGTATCAGACACTGATGTCATAGCAAAAGCCTTCAAGTAGTACAACAGTACAAGACACACTTGCCTTGAATACAAAATTCAATCAACACTCAATTATATGATTAAGCCAACAGCCTCCAATTACACTCCTCAGTTAACCACCTAGTGTGGAAAGTATGAAATGTTACAATGTAAATGATCTTTTACATAACAATGCTTCACTTCAAACTGCTCTATCAAACTGACAGACTGTGTGCCAAACAGTAACATCTAACCCACCACTGTCCCCATCACCATGGTATCAAAAAGTACAGCTACGTACCTTTTATGTTTATATTATTAATATCTCTCACATGTACTAACAGCCTACGAGTCAAACATGTACTCCCTAAAATATGTTACATGGGTATATAAGTGTTTACTATACACTGACCTCTTGACTGTACATGGTCACACATGTTGTCTAGCCTATGGCCCATATTTATGGCCCTTACTCCACAACATGAGTGGGAGTCCATAACATCACTGGGATGAGAGCAGGAATGTCAGCACTAAATAATGATATCCCATACATATCAACTACTTACTGCATGACATCTGGACAAAGCCTGGTATATAAGTGGAGGACATAGGGGCAAACACAGGGCCATATTCAATATATTGCACTCATACACTGTAAAAGTTGCTGGTGTTACAGGATTGTTTGCAACATATCCTTTCTGAGGGATATGAAGTCACAAACACTAATGTATGTTTCCAGTTACTGTTAGCAGTCAACAGAGTATGGCAATGATTTGTCAAGGATAACACCTGTTTGGGGAACACACTAAACATATGTGGATTATGTGGATAACCCTACAGTTGAGAGCTATGCAGACACATAACGTTATCAGACTGCAAGCTATGCAGAACTAGCATGTACACACAAACCCTGTTAAACTAGCAGTATTCAAAGCATATAACAGTGATACTCACACTCTGTCCCTATGTCTGGAACCTTACATAAACCTGTAGTTGGCCTATGTCCACATGTCGTGTTGTAAGAGATATTCTCACCTGCTGTCTGTAACAATGCTGCCCACACACAGAAAGGATGTGTTCCTTATAGGCAAGGTAAAGAGACAATGGCCACAGGAAGTACACATTTATAAGAGTGAGTTGCCATGACATTGGCTATTGGAAGAACTACACAGTTGCTCTGCATGCAATTAGCAAGTGGGGAACACCGATTGGTGCATAGGGCATCACCTGGTCTTGACCATCACCTACAAAAGCCATGCTGTCACTAAAACAAACCCACTCAATCCCTGTACTATGTAGAGAGAAAGAGAGAGAGAGAGAGAAAATGACACAGAGCAAGACAACAACCAAACCAAAACACTTAGATCTGAATATACAATAACCCCCCCAAAAAAAGATATGCGAAACATTTAAGCATGTAATTTAATGTATTACTTGGTCTGTAATAATGGGATATCTGAGTTTGAAAAATGTATATGTACCAGCAAAACTTGCTGTACTGATGTCCTGCTGTACAACTGCTATGGCCATAGCATCTGGCTCTGTTTGCAGTGGGAGACATCACAGCCATACCTGTCAACTGTACAAATCTTCACAGAATGCCCAGATTTTGAAATCAGACTGTTATGTCTGTTCCTCTTGATATCTGTACCTGTCTGACAAACAGCTGAGGACAGAAGTCAAGAGGTAATGACAAATACTTGAGTGTAAGACTACACATCCTTCAGAACAGTCACAGTAATGCAAAATGTATTATGCTAAAAACTTCATAACTCTGTAATAGGAATATGTACGATATGTCCCTATTTACCCCCCCCCCATCTTGTTAGGCTTCATTCACTTGTGCTGCTCTAAGACTTTGAGAGGTGGTGTCACAGCGCAGGAGCCTGACTCACCCTGAGAAAGGACAGCTCACATTTGCCAACCACTAGAGTGTCTGTCAAACAGTTGTGACTATGCCACTGCTAGGCCAGTTAATGGGATGTTGTCCATATCCATATGTTACCTGCGAATATGAGTATTATATATGTTTGTCTTGGGAAGCTAAGAGACATATATAGGGCATGTGGATAGTACAGTACTGTTGCAAACATGGGTGCTGAACTGCATGTGACATCTTGAACTAATAGCATTCAACTGTACAGTATTCTTCTGGACAATGAGCACATTTGTGACTGATAGCTATAGACACACACACACATATACTTGACCTATATCGGCCAAACCAGTGGCAAGTCTTCCAGCAATGACAACATAACATAATAGTGTAGTTATGACTGTTGGGCATCTTCCAGGTTATAACAGTGGTGTCAAAGGTTAATGTGCAATCAACTTAAATATGTATGTTGCAGCTAGAGTAATATAGTATCAGTATTGATGTTACTTTTGTCAACCATTGATGTGGGTCTTTGTCCTGAAGTCCTGTGGGTATAACCGGCTGAGAAGTATGATTAATTATCAAGACTGTGAATACAGTGTGCCATACTAACACAGAACACAAATCTATACCAGGTATTCCCTGGGCACATGTATGTATGTGTATACCATGGGTTGCAAGCAGTCAGAAAAAATAGGGTGTGCATGTTATACATGTGTGTAATATCAGTGTCAGTGCATACAACAGAAATAAATGTGTGCAGCTACTGCTTGTTGCATTGCCCTGACACTGATATGGGTACTACAATCGGAATGATTATCATGTAGTAATCAGTGAAGTGCTCATCTGTGTTATGACCCATTGCCCATGCCTAACACTAACAGCTATAGCAGCACCTATATACAGTGGATATCAAAAGTGTACAGACCCCTGTTGGAATGCCAGGTTTGTGTGCTGTATGACAATTAGACCACAGATAATCTTTCAAAAATATTCCACACCCCAAGTGTGACCCATAACCTGTACAATTCTATTGAGTGTGCAAACCAAGGCAAATGGATGCTGTAGTTATCTCAACAGGTGTTCACACAGCATATCACTTTAAGGGTGTGTGCACTCATTCAACTGGCTTATTGTACTGATTGTTATTTCATATGTTTTCACAGACCCAATTGTCATGTTTTACATCAAATTGTAAAGGATAGAGGTCACATTATAGGTGTGAATTTGTTTGAAATGAGGTTTTGTGGTGTCATGTTCCAATTGCACAAATACCATGCATTGTAACAGGGGTGTGTACACTTCATACCCACTGTAGTTATATGCAATCAGCAGTACCTGTCCTGTAGAAGTAGCCTCCACCAAGGAGAGAGTAATCCTTCTTGGTGGACAGCAGCAATACACAAAGCACATAATAGGATGCCATATTGGCTGTACAGGGACACATAGGTGCAGCCAACAACTTGGAGGCAAGTCTATCTCTATCTCAGCAAGCATGTATGTTCACAGCTGACAATGTGTAAGGCTGATTATGACTATAAATCAGACATATCCACACCACCAAGGACAATTGCAACAGAGTGTCTACACATATGTAGTCAGCCTCAGAGGCAACAACACAAATCAACCTGTACTGGGGGTAAAGCACACCTCATACACACATGCCATGGATATAGGCAACATGCATCATGCAGGTTAGGTGGAAACAGTGCCACCCTGTCCACACAAATTCTATAGGGGGATATGCACATCAAATACACTCCCCCCCTCATTAATGGTGAACATGTACATAATGCCTACTGAAGACAACAACAGCAAGTCTCCCTGGTCCATGAGAACATCACTGTCTGCCTATTACCTGAACTAAGGCATGTGCTCACAGCTCCATCACACACTACAGTCAAACACAGACTTGCCACCATCAACACACTATCCACATGGATGATGGCCACTGCCATCCCTATACACAGAAATGAATGGAGAATAGAGGATTATGCAGTTAACTGTGCAACATTGGGTGGAATAAGATAGGTCAGGGCCAGGAGTGTAATGACAGCTGATTATAGGGTTAGGTTGTAGTTTGGAATATTGTCAAGTAATATTCTGTGTAGATGTGCAAGTAAACAACCATATGAGGTTGTGTAGCCTTTTCTCCTGTTTATGTCTTACAACTACCATGCCACGAGGAAGGATGCCAGCCTTTACTTAATCGGAGAATAATGTAATAATTCAGTATCTCATACAGCACTATTATTTACTTATTTATTTATTTATTTCAGTTTGATAACCGGGGAGGTCCATTGGACTCAGGAGCCCATTTTCAGTGGAGGCCCGGGGAGAAAAGCTCCACATTACATAGTAAACAATTTAATACAACAGATAAAATTAAGATTCAAGGATACAGGTACATTGAGATACAACAGATAAGATAAAGATTCATGGATACAGATACATTATAAGTCAGTGACATTATGAGGTACAGTAGTTGCATAGCATGTGAGTCATATGTTGACATGAGTGTTTCAAAGGTAGAAATAGAATCTGGGTATTATTATGGCAGAATGGCAGAACAATTATAAATGTTAGGGAAGGGGGAAAAGGGAAAACAAACTATTTACAATATAAACATTATATACACAAGATAACACTAAAGAATAAGTAAAATCCAGGGGAGCAAGGTTGTTGGAAGTAGAAGTAGTAAGGAAATACAGTTAGAGTAGAGAGAGTAGAAGGCTAGGTGGGGAGAGTGCAGTTGCACTTCCGATTAGAGAACAAGTAGGAATGGAGTTGGGTTTTGAAGTTTTCAAGGTTTTCTATGATTCATAGTGAATGAGGAAGAGTATTCCATTTTTTGGCTAAGGAGAAGGACAGGAGGTACTGTCCAGCAGGTCGCCTTGGTTGTAGATAGTGATTAGGTTTAGGTGAGCAGATCTAAGTGGCCTGTTAGGGGTGTATGGTAGCAGGATGTTGGATAGTGCAGGACATTTAGCAGGGTTAAATAAAAGCCTGTGGACAGTAGTAAGTTGGTGGTAGTCTAGAAGGTTGGGAAGTTCTAGCCAGTTTAGTGAGTGGAGGGCAGAGCAATGGTGGGAGGAGTGTTTGGCTTTGATGGCGAATTTTGAAATTTTATTATAACAACTTTCCATTTTGGAGGAGATGAAGGCAGATAAGTTAGTCAGTAGAGGGGCACCATACATTAGTGAGGAAAGAAGATAGGTAGTGGTGAAGGTTTGTCTAGTAGAAGGAGAGAGATAGTGAATGTTTCTGTATAGCAGACCAAGTTTTTGATGAGTTTTCTTGATGTTTAGTAGAATATGGGTGTCAAATGTGAGGTATTCATCTATAGTAACCCCAAGTAGTTTGGCATAGGGAACAGTTTCTATGGTTGAATTGTTATGGCTTCTAATTTGGAAAGAGTTTTTATCAAGATGGGGAGGATTTAGGGGGGGGGTAGTATTTTGGATTTGTTAGCGTTTAGCGATAGGTGGTTTTGTAGCATCCAGTTCGCAGTAGTGGAGAAGTCAGTTTGAGTGTATGATTGAAGTTCTGGGAGGTTAGTGGCACAGCAGATTAATGTGGAGTCATCGGCGTACTGTACGATTTTAGTGTTTGGGATGACAGAGTGGAAATCATTGATGAAGATGTTAAATAGCACAGGGCCAAGAATGGAACTTTGGGGAACACCGGTGGGGGTAGGAAGAAAGTTAGAGTTGCCCTTCCTCCATTTTACAGCTTGAGATCTGTCAGATAGGTAACTTGAGAACCAGGATAGGGTGTTATGTGAGAGGTTGAGGTTTGCAAGGTGGCTAAGGAGATGAGTATGAGAGATAGTATTGAAGGCCTTGGAGAGATCTAGTAGAATGGTAGAAACTATTTTTCCAGAGTTACGGGCATGGTTGACTATATCTAGGAATTAGAGAAGAGCAGTTATAGTGCTATGGCTAGGGTGGAAGCCATGTTGGGTGTAAGAGATGAGGTGTTTTTTGGTAAGGAAGGGCATTAGCTGGGTGTGAATGCATTTTCCAATATTTTGGATATTGGGGAAAGGATGGCTATGGGGCAAAGGTTTGAGATAGTATTATTTTTACCACCTTTGTGGAGAGGATGTATAAAGGCAGCACGCTACAGCTTGGGGGCATAAGATTCCTGTATGGATCTGTTGATTAGGATGCTAATGGGGAGGGCGATTCAGTCTGCAGCAATTTGTAAGAATTTAGATGAGATGTTATCTGGGGCATTAGAGCATGGTTTTAGTTTGCTAAGAAGCTTTTTTATGTATGAGGTAGAGACTGGTTTAAGTTCAAAGGTAGGGGGAGAGTCGGGTTTAGAGGCTGGGGTAGAGTGACTAAGTTGTGCAGATGGGTTATTTGGGAAGGACTTAGTTCAGCTATAGAGTTACTAAAGAAGGAGTTAAAAAGAGTGGCAATTTCTAGATCAGACTTGGCAGTGTCAGGCAAGGGTTATTTTTGGTGCCTGGGTAGAGAAGGGAGTTAATGGAGTTCCAGAATTGTTTGGGGTTTTTGGAGTGGTTGGCTTGGAGTTTCATATAGTAGGATTGCTTGTCTTTGATTATATGTCTTTTGGTAAGGTTGCAGAGTTGCTTATATTGAGCAATGGTTTCTGGATTTTTATTGTGCTGCGAGCGTTTCCAGCATTTATCTCACTGTTGCTTAAGTTTTTTGGTTTCCTTAGTTAACCATGGGGTGGAATTGGGTTTGACTCTTATAGTTTGTGGTGGAGCTAGGGAACTGAGAACATTTAGGAAGGTTGATTTAAAATACTCGACGGCATTATCAAGAGGAAGTGTTTTTAGATTGTTCCAGTTAGTTTGTTTGAGGGTGTTAGAGAAAGTTATAGGGTTGCAGTTTTTTAGGTTATGTGTATGTATGTATTGGTGCTGGAGAGGGAGGGAATGGGTTGCTTGATAAATGAAGGTGGTCACTAAAGGAGTTGGGAAGGATACCTGCATCAAGGATGTTGTTAGGGTGGGTAGCTAGGATCCAGTCCAGAGTAGATCCTGGAGGATTGGTTTTGTTATATCTAGTGATAGAGTTAGTAAATTGAGTAAAGTTGAAAAGATTGATAGATATGGCTGGATTCTGGTTGTTAATTTTGTTCCAGTCTGTATTAATATCTCTTAGAATGTAGGTCTCTAGGTTAATGTTAGTTGACGCCCATTGGAGGATGTCTTCTAGAGTAGTGGTGTTGTTACCTGGGGGAATATAAAGGGATATGAAGCAGATACTTTTGGGATTATTAAATTGTAGTAAGCCTATTACTAGTTCTGTGTTGTTGAGTTGAGGAATGGGGTTTGGGTATGGGATAATGGGGAGTAGATTAGAAAATACTAAGGCTACACCGCCACCTTTTCTATTTAAGCAGTCATATCTAAGGGCTTGAAAGCCAGGGGGTAGGATTTCTGAATCAGAGATGGAAGGTTTTAGCCACGTCTTAGAGATGGCTACAATGTCAGGTAGGTTCTGGTGTAGCCAGGCATGGAAGATAGCTGATTTGTTTCTTAGACTCTGGGCATTGAGAGTAACTATTTTTAGGCTTTTGAGGCTGGTGGTATTGGTAGATATTGGGGGAATGAGGTTGATATTAGTACTAGGTCCAGGACCTGGGTGTATATCACCTGCTAGAAATAGATAAAGTAAGGAGGCAGTAGGGGATTTAGTTTGCCTTATGACTGTTGGGGACAAAAGGTCAGAGGTTTAGGGAAGATATGTTTTGTAGTGGGGAGTAAAATCTTTGGTTTAAAGTAGTGGAGAAGGTTGGGCTGTAATAATGAGGATGATATGGTATAGAAGTGAGGTGTGGTGGGGTTGAGATGGGGGCTGGGACTAGTGAAGTGGGACAGGAAAGAGGGGGGAAGAGGAGTGGAGGTGTAGGAGGTAGTATGGTATAGTGGAATTGGGATGAACAAGGTGATGAGGGAGATATGAAGGGTTTGTAGTAGTAGAGAATGCATTATGTGATGAATTAAGTATGTAAGATAGAGTAGTATGGGAGGTATAGTATAGGTAGGGTAAAAGAGAGAGAGAGAAAGATTAAGGGGTGTAGCAGGGGAAGCTCATGCTATAGGACTGCAGCCCCCCACCTGTAAAAGGAATAAAATAAATTCCCCCACAGTAGAAAATAAAAAATAAACTTAAGTTTACGAGTACTCCACATATGTGCTTAGTTCCTGACTGCTGTTAGTTCCTGACTGCTGTGTTAGGCAGTCCAGAACTCCACACACACACACTTAGCTGCTATGGAGGAGAGTGTGTGTGTGTGTGTGTGTGTGTGTGTGTGTGTGTGTGTGTGTGTGTGTGTGTGTGTGTGTGTGTGTGTGAAATGCCCCAGTTGCTACATGGTGGTGGGTAGAGAATAAGGCTTGAATCCTGTACCTCGGGCCCAAGTGACAAGAGCCTGAATTCCCTACCCACCACCATTTGTAAAGCATTTGCAGATTTTTGTCTCATATTTGTTCTGTTCCTCATAAAATCTGTGATTTCTGTATTTTTGTTACTCAGCACAGCTAGTTGTGCAGTGGTGCAGTGATAGCATTGTTGCCTGACAGCTACAGGTTGTCTGGTTTGATTCTTGGCTGGGTTGCCTTCTGTGTGGAGTCTGCATGTCTTCCCTGTGTTTGAGTGGGTTTGCTCTGGTGTCCTCAATGAATATTTGTCCCTAATTTTTGGACTGTATTCCCCCATTATTGGCTTTGTCCAGGTTTGTTGTGCCAAGGTTGAGACTTATGGTGATAACTGAACTCACAGAATATGTCTGAGGGCTGTATCCCCCCATTATTGGCTTTGTTCAGGTGTTTTGTGCTAAGATGTTGACAGCTATGGTGAAAACTGAATTCACTAAATGGTAGCCATTTAAGTTTCAGTCTTCCTTTCTTTCATAAAACAGATGATTTGGCATAGTGGTATGTTGCTCTGACTATTTTGCAGAGGACCCTGGGCTCAATACTTGGCAGTGAAATGTATGGTGGCAACACAGCATTTTATTCTAATAACTTTCCAACATTATAAAAGCAACATTTAAAATGTGTCCCTATGTTTCGGTCTTTTGCTCCCCCTAAATTTTGGATTTTTCCAGATTTATTGTGCTGCAAAGTTCAGAGATGCAGCTGAGTGTCAAGTAGATTTTACAAGAAGCTGAGAGCTGCAGGGGAACAAAGGTTTAGTGCTGCTTATGCCAATTCAGCTTGTGTTGTTAATAGAACAATGAGTAGAGTACTTGCTTTTGATGCAGAAGGCTGTGGGTTCTACTCCCACAGTAGATAGATGTATTGCTCATACTGTACTGTATTATAAAGGGGGTGGATGCTATAATCCTTTTTGGTGAAGATACCTAGTAACAATGAACCTGTTATCAGTTTGCCATCCATTCCCTATTGCAATATGACTAGCTTATTGTTTTTTTAATGCAACTTAGACAATTTATTCCTCAAGGGCAACAGGCACTTTATTTGTAGATGAAACAATGAAATATAAAGTTGTTTGCTAGCAGCAACCTCTTCATTAGTTACAGATTTCTTTAATGTGGAATTATTTAGATGACTTTTACTTCTTCAAAGATTGTGCATATTTACTGATACTTGTGGACTGTAGAAGTTTGAGTAGACTTTTATGATAGAAATGTTCTGAATTGGGCAGTTTTGTCATTATTGGTGCATGCATTTTGTTTCATTGTTTACTGGAAAAATGTTCTGAATTGGGCAATTTTGTCATTATTGGTGCATGCATTTTGTTTCATTGTTTACTGGAAAAATGTTCTAAAACAAATTTAAAATGCCCTCTAACAACTGTACTATATTGTACAAGGAATATAACTTGATACAGTCAGGAAGGTGTATCAAAGATCTTGTGTATGTTTCATGTGCAAGGGACCTATGATTTGAAAACAGCCCAAAGTTAATCTTTATCTGCCACTGGCAAAATGTATTTTCTTTGAATGTGGGTTTCAATGCTGTTTCAATGAATGTGAGTTTCAAGGGCAGAGAAGTTTTAATGCTAAGTCTGTTTTCATTGTGAGATTGCATTGCTTTATTTAGCAGATGTCTTAGTGTTTGTGCTGTAAAATGCAAAATAAAACTTTCAAATGAAGTCCAAATCATCGTAGAAGTAAAGCAGTATGCACATTAGTGTTTATGGTAAATGGGGTGAAATAGCCAAGTAATGGTTTATTGGAATGGCTGCAGGGGGGAGGCTCCATTCGACCATGATTTTGTGAGGGGGAAGGGCGGCAAACTCAGAGACAGCCCTGGCTGAACTATACCTCTCAACTGTCCAGATGTTCACAGAATTAATAGATTTCTGCTTCCTATTTTTGGTTTGTTCATCATAAAATGTGTGGTTTTCTGGTAAATAATTTAGGAATTAAGTCACTGAATAATTACAGACATTGAGTTTCAGACTTCATAACCTTCAGAAAAATGCATGCTAAAGCAAGACCTGTTATTTTATCAATTGTCTCAGTTTATACAACAATTTATAGTATGGTTTATATGTTCTCCCAGTATATTTGGCCTTGTCCAGATTTCTTGCATTAACAGGTTGAGAGGTACGTGCAAATAAATTGCTTTATAGAATTAGGCATATCCAAACCTCTCAACTGTCCCCAATTTTGGCTCAAAATGTTGCTCTTCCCCTAATAATCCCACCACAAAATGGAAATTTTGGAAGAAAATGTGGAGGGCTTACAATTAAGAAATAACTGCAATAATCAGTTATAGATTACTTTTATTTCAGAAATGCATGCAGATTCTTTTATTTTGTGAGCTGCTCAAGTTAGCAGTGTTAATATTTTAAAAAGTGTCCCTTCTTTGACAGGTTCCCAGCTGTATTGAGTGGCTATTTTATATTTTTGCATCACATTTTTGGTCCATTTTTCATAAAATTTTGTTTTTTTGGCAAATTAGTGGCAAATCATTAAAGATTGCAGTCAGAAAATAATGGCAGACATTTGAGTTTCAGATTTCGTACCTTTCAGAAAATTCATACTAATGCAAGACCTACTATTCTATTATCTTTCTAAGTTTATAAGAGCAATATTTAAAAATAGTCCTTATTTTGGGCCTTTGTTCCACTTCTATGTAAGGCTCTGTCCATATTTCTTGTTCTGAGGTTGAGAGGTGTGACAAATGTGTCAGGGCCATCACAGTCAGTCAGAGACATTTCAAATTGTGACATACTTGTTGCACCCCACTCCCCCATGTAGTGACTCTGGATGTGTCCAAGCAAGGCAAGGAGCAGTTATGCAGTGTAAATGTGCAGAGTATCCCCCCATCCAAAGTAGATACAACCACTTGCTACTTTTATACTGTCCTTGATTTTGCAGAATGTTCTGGTTTCTGTCATAT
The DNA here is from genome assembly GCF_019279795.1 of Protopterus annectens. Lineage (NCBI taxonomy): Eukaryota > Metazoa > Chordata > Ceratodontiformes > Protopteridae > Protopterus > Protopterus annectens. Next base: position 1,661,380,138 of record NC_056735.1, on the reverse strand, counting down.
TTTATACTGTCGATTTATTCTTATTATTACTCAGAAAGTACCTGTTGCTCTGTGTTTAAGTAGGAATGCTTTAATGACCATCAGGTAAGCTTGTCTGAGATTGTAAGATGCAAGTAAGCTTTAATAAGCCTACTGCTAAAGAATTGCCAACATTGAAACCCTTTCTGTTGTTGCCATGCAGAGAATACTTACATAACTAGATAATGTGTAAGCCTTGGGTATTGAAATGCATGCAACAGTATTTGTAATAAAGGACAGGAGTACATTATTTTAAGAAGCTCATTACATTTGTTGGAGACTTGCAGTCATCTTTGCAGGCTTTACCTGTAAATCAAACAGATTGCCAATCTATCATGTGTGGTCCATTACCTGTACAGTAATCCTGTAAGCAATGTATCTTGAGCTTGTTTCTTGTTTGCTTTTCATTTTTTACTTTGATCATTTTTCCCCATGAAACAGGAAGATAGCTGTCAGGCAGCAGGTATTTTATGGATAAGAAACATTTTTTACAAGTGGGGGTATCACAGAGATTGCTACTTTCAGCATATTACTTGGTACTTTAATAAAGCTGAATATAAATTATAATTAGAACTGCAGTGCAAGAAAAAGTGGTTTGAGTTGAGTGCTGCTTGTTTTTCTTATACTTGATTTTGACTGGCATTCCAGTAATGTATTTAAAAAGTAATTTATTTTTTCATGCCTCAACCTTTTTGTTTCCATCTGGATATTAAGTAAACTGTCATGCAGCCAATGCACTGGAATATTTGTTTTCTTCTACACTTCATTCTGTCTTGATTGGACTCTCATAATGATGGTGTGGCACCCATGGCAGCGTATTTAATTAAAGTTACAGTTTTTGTGGTTTTGAGCATAGCCCCTCCCCTTTCTAGTTGGCCACACCCCTTCCCATTGACCACACCCATTCACCTGTCTCCTGCAGCCCCTCTTTGATTTGAAGTCACCAGCCGCCACTGGAGTGTAGGGTGGAGTATAGTGTGTGTGGGGGTGGCTTTTAATTGATGGGTGGAGAAGAGGAGGAGTAGAGTAAGGAGGCCAGGGATTGGAGTGGTGGAGAGAGGGAGGAGATTACTGGATGGAATAAATGTATGAGTGATGGGGTGGGTGGAATTTGGGGGCAGGGTAGGGTAGGGGAGCGGAGTGTGCCCAAAGGGCGAATGGAGCGGGTTGAGACAAGTGAGTGAAATAGCTCAAGCTGAACAATCAGTGGATTACTGATTGCTCAGGTAAGTTCAAGTGTGGGTGAGTATAGAGTGAATAAAAGTAGAGTGGTGATGTTCAGAGGAGGAAAGTGGTGTTTACTGGAAAGCAAGAGGTATGTAAAAGAGAGAAAGGAGCAAGGTATAGACAGCAAAATGTAGTAGAAGTAAATTATAGGATAGCAGTTTATACTAATGAATGGGACTGGATTAAGGTGCCACCTGGTGGACAGGGAATGTTATTACAGCAGAAGTAAGTCTGGGAGAGGCTGGTCAAGGAATTTTTGTTGCTGTGTCTTTCGGCTTATCCTGGTTAGGGGTCGCCACAGCGGAACTCCGGTCTGCTAATGTTTGGCAGTGGATTTTTACGTGCCAAGTTACCAGCCCTGATGCACAGCCTTCAACGAAGGCACGCCCATTCACACATGACTTCACACAGAAGATGCTCTAGCTGAGAGTCGAACATGACAACGTCTTGCTGTGAGGCGACAACACTACCACAGCACCACTACCGCGGGTCAAGGACTAAATATTAAATTAAGAATCAGCTAAAGGAGGCAGTAAGAGAAGGACTAAGGGTCTTTAAACTAACTACAGGGTACAGGTTGGGGGGGGGGTATGGCTGCTGGCAGTCCTGGCTAGAAGCTCACAATTACAGGCAACAAGAATTATAGAATACTAATTGTCAGCTTTTCTGCCAGTATTAGGAAAACACATAATTTCTTTCTTCCTTTCTTGGAAGAGTACCGGGATAAGATAACAGGGTGATGAGACAGCAGGTAGTTTGTAAAGGATCCTTAGTTTCCAGGCAGTCAATTTCTTAGCTTCAAGTGGAAGGAAAGCAAGCTGGAGAGCTGGGAACATTTAGGGAAGACAAAAGGCAGGGGAGAGAGAAGGAAACAAATGTCCTTATTATGTTAGTTCAGGCAGTATAACTAAGTATATTCACAAAGTGCAGCATTTATACATTCATCCAACAATGCTGGATGTAGTTCAAGGAGAGGTAGAATCAAGTCAGTGTTGGTACATTCATACAACAAAGCAAGAAGTCATGGGATGATATACAAGCTAGGTAGACATGTATATTGCTTTGGTTAATTTACATAGTCAAGACACTGCTTACAAATTCACAAAATAAAGCAGACTCAAGAACACAATGCTTTAGGGTAAATTAATACAAAATAAAATAGCACTTGTATTGTAAGCTAAACACGTATATTGCAGTTCCACTAGAGCTTAGTACATTTTATATAATCAAGTCTTTAAATAATGGCTGTGCTCTGCTAGTAATGCAGTGTAATGACGAACTAACATGTTTTCTAGTGAGGTAGGGGTTTGTGCTGGCATACAAGTATTGAATTAGGATATATTAGTTGAAAGCATCTAAACATGCTGTTGTAGTCTTGTTTAATCAGCGTTTGAGCTGCTGATGGCTACAAGCAGTCACTATATATGGTACTTTCTTGAGTGAACATACATACTAATGCATCACGTTGTACCAGACCGCTGTGTGTTTGTGAAAGAGTTTACTCGACAAGTAGTACCACAAATGCTTCAATTTTTAAACATTCCGCTCATAGGGTAATGACAAACATTGTGGAACCACTTGCTTTGTTGGCATTTACTTGCCTAGAGGAGCTGAAGATATTAGCATCTCAGCAATTATACACTCGCTGGGACATAGGGTAGCCAGTAGCTGCTCCACTTAGGTAATTGTGGTTTTATGTTCATAAGTTAGTAGAGTTAAATAATGTTTGCTCTAGTCTTCACGAGTGACCAAAGGAGTGATAGCTTGGAAAATAGGTTGTATCTAAGTTTAAGCAAAAAGTTGGGTAACAATGACAAAATCAGTTCTGCCAAAGTTTAAGCCCATAGGTTACAGCACTACTAGTTTCCCTTGTTGTGGACTTCGATTAGTAAACTCAATTTCATTCACATCAGGATTCAGGACAATCATTAGGTACCAGGGAAGCTTGTATCAGCCCCAGGTATTTAGAGCAGTCACAAGTGGGAAACCAATGTGCAGCACAAGCCAGCACTAAGATACCGGGATTGACATGCAAAATAGGAAGGAGTCAGCTATCTAGCCAAAAGGCTGTAAGGTATAGCAGTAAACCCTCAGGGTTGCTTGAGGACACCTGTAGCAGCTCCATGTGGTGAACACTAAAACATTTGTGCATGGAGGGTACAAAGCCAGCCAACACAAAAATAGTTACAATAGCCTGAGTTTACACACAATAAACAGGGTGTACTCATACAGCTAACCTATAAAATTGCAATAGGTTACAAGCAACAGATCGTTACTTACAAAGTTTGAAGATGCAGAGGCCAGGAGTACACAGTAGCCAAGGGATGTCCTAAGTATTAAAGATGGCGTCAAGAGGGGCAACTAATGATTGTAGGATTAGAGAGGATGTGAGGTGGAAGGGAGAGGGGAGAGGGTAAGTACAAGTAAAAAGCAGGAAGGGACTAGAACTGGGAGAGAAGGGAAGGGGTCAGTTATCTAGCAAAGAGAGGATGAAATTAGAAAGAGGAGACAGAGCAGTGAAGTAGGAGCAGGGAATTGTAAAGTAGGGGAAGAGGATGGAGGATGGTAGATGAGCAATGTGAGGTATTTAAAGTACAGGGTATATAGGTCGAGACAAGTGAGTGAAACAGCTCAAGATGAACAATCAGTGGATTGCTGATTGCTCAGGTAAGTTCAAGTGTGGGTGAGTACAGAGTGAATAAAAGTGGAGTGGTGATGTTCAGAGGAGGAAAGTAGTGCTTACTGGAAAGCAAGAGGTATGTAAAAGAGAGAAAGGAGCAAGGTACAGACAGCCAAATGTAGTAGAAGTAAATTATAGGATAGCAAGTTAGTCTAATGAATGGGACTGAATTAGGGTGCCACCTGGTGGACAGGGAATGTTATTACAGCAGAAGTAAGTCTGGGAGAGGCTGGTCAAGGACTAAATACTAAATTAAGAATCAGCTAAAGAAGGCAGTAATAGAGGGACTAAGGGTCTTTAAACTAACTACAGGGTACAGAGGGGGTACGGCTGCTGGCAGTCCTGGCTGGAAGCTTACAATTACAGGCAACAAGAATTATACAATACTAATTATCAGCTTTTCTGCCAATATTAGGAAAACACATACTTTCTTTCTTCCTTCCTATCTAGGAAGAGCACCAGGATAAGATAAATGGGTGATGAGACAGCAGGTAGTTTGTAAATGGTCCTTAGTTTCCAGGCAGTCAATTTCTTAGCTTCAAGTGGAAGGAAAGCAGGCTGGAGAGTTTCTTTCTTCTTTTCTAGGATGAGCACCGGGATAAGATAACAGGGTGATGAGACAGCAGGTAGTTTGTAAAGGGTCCTTAGTTTCCAGGCAATCAATTTCTTAGCTTTAAGTGGAAGGAAAGCAGGCTGGAGAATTTCTTTCTTCCTTTCTAGGAAGAGCACCGGAATAAGATAGGGTGATGAGACAGCAGGTAGTTTCTAAAGGATCCTTAGTTTCCAGGCAGTCAATTTCTTAGCTTTAAGTGGAAGGAAAGCAGGCTGGAGAATTTCTTTCTTCCTTTCTAGGAAGAGCACCGGAATAAGATAGGGTGATGAGACAGCAGGTAGTTTCTAAAGGATCCTTAGTTTCCAGGCAGTCAATTTCTTAGCTTTAAGTGGAAGGAAAGCAGGCTGGGGAGAAAGGTTGAAGATGCAGGGGCCAGGAGCTTACAGCAGCCAAGAGATGTCCTAAGTATTATCTTCTGTTCAGACGTGGCACAAAAGCCCTACTTGATTGAACAGCCGTGTGGTAAAACCTGGTCCACAGGGTGAATGATGCTGGACAACAGAACCAGCATTATGATAAGATCTGTCATCACACCAGTGACATTTTGTGTCATGCACAGAACTGAGCAGCTGCTGTAGCAAGGGAGTGGCTAGCCACAGGTGGGCGTGCAGCCATCCAGCCCCCACTGACATGTATGGAACAGCTCCTTGCTAGCCTTGGTGCAACCACCTGGCACACCCACCATGAAGCAGAACCCATCATTGTTGAGGTGGGTGGCACCCAACCAGTGTCTGAGGAGCATGCAGGTAAGGCCACAGTGCACATAACTAGAAGCGTGTTGATTCTACATTTCAATCTGTAGAGAATCTGCATGCATATATCAGAGAAGACAGTCTGTAGCTGGAGTTTAGTAATGCACAGATGTGCACATCTATGGTGTTGGGCTGCATATTCTGTAGTATTGCTGTTTGCTCTGTTTATGTTCTGAAATACTGCTTCTACCCTGTAGCAATGCCACATGAGTGGCTACTGAAATTACCTCTCTCCCACAACTATGCAGGTCCCTCAGGTTTACAACTGGGGCAACAGCCTGTGGCTGGTGAGTATGGGGTTATTTTGTTCATACTTGCCAATACACCGGCCATGTTAAGGCCATGCTATATGCCCTGTACACATTTATCACACCTACCTATAATGCATGATGTGCATGTTCAGTTTTGTTGGTGTTAACTGCACAGCATCACAGTACTCACCATGGTGAAGGGTATGTAGAAGTCCTGCAGTATACCTCACAACCCATCAGTGCAAGATGTGTGGACAGAGACAAGCCAAATGGTGGGACAAATGGTCTACAGTAGGGACATGTATGAAACATAGCTCTCATAGTCGATACAACAGTGTACACACCCCTATGATGGTGTCAACTGTTCCTGATATATAGAATGAAAGAGCACAGTAACACATTCCACACCTTTTACAACCCATAATGTGCACTCAACATGCGCAATTAATGTATAAAACAGAATTCTATGTTAGGACAACAAATATGGGGTTTACAAACCTTACAATACACTGGAAGCATATGTGTGCACACACTCCAATTAACATATTGTGGAGGCAGCTTGTGATGTACAGACAGCATTTACTCTTCTGCAGTACACACCTGCCATAAAGTACAGGCCTCTATGTCACACCATGTAATGGTTTGCTGTCCGAGAAGTATGTCCATGACAATTGGCCAGCTGCCTGCAACACAGGCAGCCATGGCTTGCAGACATCTTCCATAGCATGACATGGATCCTATATCTGAAAGGAAGTAGTCAGGAGTAGGGTAAAATAACATTACCTCACCATTGTATATTCCATGGCAAACAGTGCAAACAGTCATCTAGAGGTGTATTAAATATGGGACGACAGTGATGTTGACAAGACACAAATGGCCATCCAATACAGATAACAATACATAGTGCAAACTGGTCAGGGAGGCTACCCAGATACATGCAGCAACACTGAAGCACTTGCACAAATGTCTATCAAGTCCTGTCTGTGTATTACCTGTGTCAACAATCGCATGGAGTCTCCATAAGTGTACCCTATGGGTTAGGGTAAGTAGATGGGTGATTTATCCCACAAGAAACATCATCCAGGCCTCTGTACAGGTAGTAAAAGTATGACCCCAGGTCTTCCAAAGGCATGTGTTGCAATGTGTAATGGTGTCATGAGACCAAGGCTCAAAACTACAGACAGTAATCCTAAGGTTACATGTGATACACAAGCAGCAGCTCACATCACATCAGGGCCACCATCTCCAACTTGAAGGTTGCTGGTGCCAGTGTACACCTTTACAGTTGCTGTTCATTACCTGAAAGTAGGCTTGTAGACATGGTGGAGTGAATGTGGAACACTGCAAACTAACACTTGTGTGGGCCACAGTTGTTAGGCATCTGCAATAAGGCTGAGGATGGGGAGGGGTGTTAGCTTCAAATACAACAGTGAACTAAAGCATACATCCAAAGCTAGCTAAGAATGGCTGTATGTTAACTCATTCTCTCCAGTGGAGCTCAGGAAGTTTGCACTGTAACTTCCAATGGGCGGAGCCTAAGCTTTTTGACAGAATCAAATTATGTCCCCACATTTCAAACAAATGTTAATATTTCTGGAATCATAGGGGTTAGGAAAGAAATGGCAAACTCTTCAGCACAAATAAGTTTTATAGTGGTAGTATTCTTTAGGCTCTAGGTCTTAAACTGAATTTTATAATTCACAGTAAACACAATAACTATTGCATTTGCAATATTTTGTAAACAACTTACAATATCTCAGCAACCACTCAAGCTACACACATACCGTTAGCAGCATTTTATTCATCTAGCTGCGAGCTTTCATGTGAGGCTAAGAAGTTCTGTCTGTGTTACATGGTTGTTGAGATATTTAGAAAAATGTGAAAAATTATATCCATATAAATTAACATCACAAAAACAAGAATTAATATCTATTTACTTGCACTAGCTAGAGGTCAAATATTAATGCAATTGCATTTGTCATTGAGTAGTGGTGGGTGGTGGTGCGATAAGCGAGCCTCACAATAAGGCGTTGGCGTTGCGTGATTCGATTCTCAGTTACTGTGTGGTGACGCACGACGCGTGTGCGCGCGCGCCTTGCTTGAAGGTTGCGTGTAGGGCAGGCAAGCCAGCAAAAAAACTCTACTAATCATTATTGAAGGACCGGAGTTCGCTGTTGCATTCTAAACCGAAAAAGCGAAAGACACACACACATTTGTCATTGAGTAAGCTTTAAGATTAAATCTTTTAAAACATTGTACATAGCATGGTTTTGGAATTACTAATGAAAATATGAACAAGCAATATTTGACACCTAGAGGCGTCAGTAGGAGTTAACTGCAGATGCAGCTGGAGGCGTCACTTAGATGTAATGAGTTAACACATTCAAGGTTATGAATTGTCTCACACATAGCACACACCCCATAGCAATACTGAAGTCCCTATGTGACTTTCACAGCTGTGCACATGAGCTGACCTTGCAATCTGGCAGAGTTGTGGTACCTTTGTAGGAAGACAGACCTAATTATGCAAAGGCAAGGATGTGCCATGCTACTGTGCCCCTTCCAGGAATAGTGACAGCTATATTTCAGTTAGCAGGTACTTCAACAAACCATTGGTTTAAGGGTGTGCACAGTTATGCACCCCCAATATGGTACGCATCTCAGTCAGCATCTCCATGACATGACAGTCATCTGACTCAGGATTGGATTGAATAGGTCATATGTTACATATCAGGTGTGTGCAATGTTTTTGACTGCAGTAATATGGCCCCATTGCATATCATAGAAGATGCTGCCATGTCAACAGGGGTGTGTATGCTCTTGAAATCCACATGAGGCTTGGAAGGCTCTTAGTGTACACAGGTATTATTGCACATACATCAACTGATGAAAATGAGATCTGGGAATCAAATGTCAGTCATTCATTAGTGACATCCATCCTCATATCATCCCAGTCATGTGTCAGACAAACACATAGGAGTTGTGAAGGACAGAGCAAACATAATTGCTACACATCTAACATATTCAGCAATGGTTTGTATAGTTGTGAAGTATGGTGTACAGTGCATGCCAATGTGCTGTACAGGTGCACAGCATTAAGGTGTACATGAGTGCCGTGTGTCCCAGGGGAAGGGGCATCACCTACTAATATGACTCCTGTATCCCATATATGTATATTGTTTGTAACCAGGATTTAGAATGGCTGCACTGCCTGATATTGAGTGCCATATGTCATGCATGTCAATTGTTGGGTACTGAGGTCTGTGTAATATGTTTGTGCCACCTCACCTATAAGTGTACATGTGTGTAGAAGTAAACCCTAATGTACAGGTATTAATTTACATTTCTTGCCTGCCCCTCACAGGTGGCGAGGTGCATCAGGGTCCCTCCTGTAAGCGAACTGATGTTAGTGTCCATACAGACTCTGACAATAATGATAGGCATAGTGAGGCACAGGCAGGGTTGTCTGGGTCTGAATCTGTGCCATTGGTTGGCATCCCATTTTTATCCACCCCATCCCCACACAAAGTCACAATGCCCATACATACCCCATCACCAGTGGCCAAAGATGAGGGACAGTTGGCAGGTGGTGGCATAGGACAGGAAAGTGCAGGGACTATGGCAAGTGTGTCTGTACACAGCAGTCATATCCAGATGACCAGTGAGGTACCAAACAGGCAGATGTACAGGAGTGCTCATAGGAGGGCTGCTAGCCATCATGCCCCTGGCAGAAGTGCCACAGCAGGTGTCACAGATGCATGTTTCAGGCCATCATGGAGGCACAGGCATGTATGGAACATTACACAAGAGATAGTCTGAGGCTCCAGAGGGCTACTCTTCCTGCAGTACATGACAACAATCGTGATCTTGCAGGTGTCCACCATTATTTTGCAAAGGTCATGGATAGACGGTTGGGTTAGATGGTGGGAATCCTCAAGCATGTGGTGTCTGTGGTAGAGCATGTGGTGGGAGTAGGGCATCGGCCATGTGGACGTAGGTCAGCATCACCAACAGGTGGAGGTCTACGTGGACATGCAGCAAATCATGGCCGCTCCCGTAGTGGCAGTACCAGCACCAGTACTGCAGGGGGAGGTGCTGTCCACACCACAATGCAGTAGGCCATGTGCACATGGTCCTGGCCCGTCCCAACAGTGACGTGGATCCAGCAGATAATTGTCATCATCAGGGGAGAGTAACATATCTGGGCTTCTGTCTGGCAGTGCCCGTGCAACCTCTGGCATGCACAGTTCCCGAATCCGTGGCCAGACACAGTAAACTTTACACCCTGCCATGTACAGTCTGCAGCTGTCCAACATAATCCTGTATAGGGCAGCCATATGGCAGAAATGTGTGCATACATACACACACACACATCACCAACACAGCTAGGGCACCTTCATACATACACACACCACGTCTGCACAGCCCATTTAATAAAGAACCCCCTAACCCACACACATGATGGCAACAAAACAGCTCAGCCTGGGCCTCTGGTAAACCCATAACACACCCTGTGCATATGATGATACCTGTGCCACATCCCTGTCATCCATACCATTGATGCAGGGACATGCTAATATGGTTCTGATGCACAGGGTGAATGTACTAAGGTTTAGCAATGTACTGCTGTTTAACGTGTTTTCAGCTGGAAGGATTAATGGTTACATGTCGGGGTGTGCAGCTGTCCAGCCATGATGTATTATAGATGTCATTAACACTGACTGATTGTAGTCTCCATAATGTATTCTGTTTGTGTTCTAGGTGTCTATGTGTCAGCAGGATGTTGGTCTGCTGTCCTTTCCTACAAGGTGTGTGGCACTGTGGTGGCACATTGACTGTGTCATATCCCGGGTACAGCTGAACACAAGTAACAGGTCTGTATAACAGTTACTGCATGTGCCACATGGCTGATAGGTCTGAGGGGGGTATACAAATGACTGCATGGTGGCTGATGTAAGCATCTCTTCTACAGTAGACAATGGTAAGTGCACTGGGTGGCACACACCAAATGTTTGTGAATAACACACATACACACACACACACACACACACACACACACACACACACACACACACACACACACACACAGGCTTTGGTGTTGATGCAATACACAGTGAATACTGTTTACATGGGTGTAATTTATTTTGCAGTGAACTCATTTTGGCCTATGTAATTCCATGAAGACCAAATTTCCAAAACATCACATCAGTAAATAATCAGTCCGAAACTTTAATGTCATTGAAGGGTATATGTCCTCTTCCCCAATGTAGTGCAATCCTGGAGTTGGTAAACATAGGTGTGCTGGTGTGGGTGGCACAGCCCCCTCCCACTTTGGAGGGTGTGGGGTGGTGTAGAACCACACATGGTGTGATTAACAACTACTTAACCTGTTAATACATACTGTACAGTATAACAGCATACTAAGCAGGGGGGGATACATACAACAATAACCCCAATGTGGGTGGCTGTGCCCACAACAACCGCACCCTACTATATATACCAACTCCAGTATTGCTGTACAGCTGTACAGTGGAGAAGAGGGCATTTACACATCCACTACTAGGTTTGATGGAGTGAATTTCCGCAAGATGATTGCTTTGAAATGTTACCTTTTGCCAGTTAGTTCTCAGACAAATGATCTCCTGGGACATATATCTTCTTCAAACTGAAGTAAATCCCTTCACATACACACACACTTACTTGGCAACACCGAGAGTAGAAACCCTACCTAGGTACTTATTGCTACTAATGTGTTTGGCCTTAATTGTACACACCACAGAACTTTTAGGATGAGGTGTGTCCCGAGTTTCCTGTTAAGTGAAAAACATCACCAGGCCTTGTACAGTATCGTAATGGGGATGTACTGGGTGTTAATGAACAATACATAGTATGACATACTGTCACATACACATTGACAAACACATACAGTCATAGACACATTTGACAGACCTGGGTTTAGCAGTGTTAACTACCAGTCAGTGAGTCCATACTGTTACAGAGATTTTGCACACAGCACATGCATCATTGGTCTGGATAGTGTAATCAGTTACCTGTATGGTTGATGGTGACAGTGTTCCTCATACAGTGGACCTAGGGACATGTACTGGGGGTACCATGGTGTAAAGACAGTATACTCAGCACCCACACAACACATTGGATATTGAACTCACTGAAACCCATGATAATGCTCTAACATACCCACAATCACACATTGACCAGGACTGCAATACAAACCCATGTCTATCTAATCAGTGCTACTACAGCGATATGCATTTATTGCACATGCCACAGGGATAGTAGGGAGAGGGTTTGTCATGGATCTCCTAATGTCAGCAACATTACCATCCCTTATAATGTATAGAAAGGTTTAGTGTATTTGGAGAATGTGGCCTCAGAATGCTGTCTCCTACAAATATGCACACTCACACACAACTGCACACACATACACACACACACACACACACACACACACACACACACACACACACACACACACACACACACACACACACATACTCACATGTGCAAGGACTCAGAGGGTAACCCACAGCTATCTACCCATTTGTAGAACAGTTTTATGCTGGTACTGCATGCTCCAGGTAGCCCATAGGGGGAAGAGTGCCACAAGGTACATTTAATGTGAATTATAGCAGCAGCCATTTCTAAGTATAGCAACTGGGGGTGTAGTGGGTGAGAAGGCCATCAGAGGATTTTCAACTACAAGTTTACAAACACACAGACACTGTTACACTCACTAATGCACACACACATTTGTCAGTACTGAGGTCTATAGGTGTAGGTGTTCCTAGGTGTGTACCAGGCTAATGTCCATGGAGAGATGGGAAGAGTAGGGCATGTGAGTACACTGGTACCATGCCACCTGGCATTTGTCAGCAGACCATCTATCAACTGATGTCATTGAGTGATCCCCAGGGTGTCAGTTAAATTCAATATCCACTCATCTAGTTTTCACTTGATGAGGGACAGTGAGGTGCTCCAATTGACATGTATGCAACATATATTGCATAACATGGCCAGTGTCTAGGTTAGGGACCTGTACCTAAACATGTTCTGTTGACTGTGGTAGTCTGGTTGAGGTATCCATGGCATGTGGTGCATACAGAGTGGGGTTTCCTAGCTGTGGCATTCCTAAGACAGCTGGGCAAACATGTATGTGTCAGTCAGAGATTGCCTGTAAGCAGCCAAGATGGATACCTGATATCTGCACATCTGTACAGAGGACAGACAGAAAGTAGCTCACCAACAGGTTATGCATTAGGATGAATGTTTTGACAGATATACATCTGAAACTGATAGGTATGCCATTACTACATGACAGCAGTTCTCAATTACATGCCCTAAAAACATAGTAGTCTACAGTTAATATCGGCATATCAGATCAATATCCAATAGGAGATGCATAAAAACATACAGGTGAAACACCAAGAACATGATAGTCAGTACTCAGAGTCCAGCTTTGCATGCAGGGGTGTTATGGTTCCAGTACTACAATCTGCAATCTACTCTTACTTGGAAAAGCACTGTTAAAAGTAGTAATGTAATGATACAATACATGCATGTGTGACTGCATATAACCTGGGATAATACCTAAGTATGCAATACATACAAAGAGAAAAGATTGTGGTACTACCCATGTATACTCAGGTGTCCCATACAGTATATTCACACCTCCCGCTACTGTAATGAAAGCACATAAAGCATGTTATGACCATGAAATTAAATACACTAATTAAATATGTCATTACCCTGCTATTTTATCAGACTGAAATGCGATCACTGGTTACTAGGGCTGAGCTATGCTTAGCATTTGTAAGCATTGCTTAAATGTAAATGCTAAGCAGATTTGCACACTTGTAATTGAAGCCTACATGGTGTATGCACCTTTTTGTTTAACCATACGTTAGCACCACTTACCATCATACAAACACACTTAAAGCTGCTCAAAACTGCCTTAACCACTCTGCATCCAAAAGTCCTTGTTCTGCCTAGCAACAAAATAAATAGCCCTTGCAGGTCTTGAACCCGGGATCCTGTACACTAAAGTCACAGCAGTTAACCACTAAGCCATGTGAAAATCTCTGCTGCTTTTCAAATATATCATTCAGTACACATACTGAATAGTAATGAACAACTGCTTTGACTACTACAATTGTTTAGTACTTGTAAGTGAAAATAGTGTTGAATCAGTCATATTCTTATATGTAAATATACACATATCAAATTAATATGGTGGGATACGTCTGAGAAGGTATATACAACACTCAAGTGTACATATAGAAGGATATATATATATATATATATATATATATATATATATATATATATATATATAAGTGTGGTTTCACTTCATAATGTCAAAATGCTGCAATCTCAAATTTCAGCATTTCGAGACCATAAAGTGGAAACCATAAAAACCCGAAAGTTCACAAAGCCAAAACCATAAACCCAAAAACACAGCATACACCACACTACACACAAACCACAACGCCCACACCACAAAACAAATAAACACAAAAAAAAAAAAAAACACCAAACACGCAAATACCTACACTACCCCCCCCCGCAACCCCCCTATTTATATATATTAACTCCGATATTGCACAAACAGTAACAGACAGAACACTCACACCCAGACATTCCACAGTCCCTTGTACATGCACACACACACACATGCACACACGCACACACACACACACACACACACACATGCACACACACACACACACACACACACACACACACACACACACATCACACATACACAAACACCAACATATCCAACAATTACATACTCATACATTAACCTACCTACCCTAACCCATACACACAACTAAAAACAATCTCACACACACTAAAACTCCCACCAAAAACTCTTAAAAAACACTTACCTTACACTCCATGCAAATCCATGCACCACATAAAACTACATCCCATGTAAACACCGCATGTCATGTAAAGTAAAGCCATAACTGCGAATTTGAGATATTCGATTTCGTGATTATGCACTTTTCACATTTTAAAATTTGGCTTTATAGTCTTGAAATGCTGAAATTCGAGATTTCAGCATTTCAAGATTATGAAGTGAAACAATATATACATATTCATAACTCATATATATATATATGTGTATATATATATATATATATATATATATATATATATATATATATATATATATATATATATATATACACACACACATATATATGTATATATATATATATATATATATATATATATATATATATATATATATATATACACACATACATATATATATATATATATATATATATATATATATATATATATACATATGTATAGATATCACACAGAAAACACAGAAGGATCCAAGGGCAGCAAGGAATTCCAGTATAATTTTCATTTAATGTAGGACAACCAAATAAATAACCGCTTTCCTAGCAAATAAATAATATATAAGTTTATGAGATATATATTTTTATTGAAATATATTTTTATTGGAATGTTTTTACTGGGTGCACTTCTCTATGTATAAATTCATGAATTTATTTATTATGTATGTATCTGGTTCTTATCGCCTTCTGGATGTAGATGGAAAATGTCATTGTTCTTGGAAGCAGGTTGTATAGATGTAATATACCTTTGAATAGTAATTGTAGATAGTCATGTGATTTACTGAATTAATTATATAATGGGTTATGTATGTGTTTTGGTATACATCTGATGAAGTAGCTTTGCTACGAAAGCGCTTATGTATTTGGTTGTCCTACATTAAACAAAAGTTATACTGGAATTGCTTGCTGTCCTTGGATCCTTCTGTGTTTTCTGTGTGGTATACATTTTGACTTTTACTGGATTTGAGTGCTGGCTGTGGTTTGTGGTTTGTGGTTTGTGTTTCTACTATATATATATATATATATATATATATATATATATATATATATATGTATATATATAGATATATATATATGTGTGTGTGTGTGTGTGTATATAACATATGCCCATGACATGTAGTGGAGTCATACCTCAGCACCATAACTCTCAATCTCTTAGTGCAAGGGAACATAATGTATGTATTGCAGTTATAAATGTAGAATGTTACTACAGTGACAGGGGTTGTGTCAACACACATGTTGTGAAGGAAGGCTCTTCTGAAACTGACATGTACGCCATCAGTTACTGACAGACATCATAAAATCATCATAGTGAAGTACCACGCAAATCACAGTAATGATCCTGTGAAATGCAGAAGAAATATAAGCAATAAACCTGAGCAGTCTGAAAGAATCTGGTCAGTCAGGAAGTATACACACAATGCCTTAGTGCCAAAAATATGGAACAAGCCTGACAAAGGGGGTGTTTGAAGCCATAAAGATGGGGATATATCAGAAATACTGGACTAGAAAAGCTCACAGAGGTGATGCATTCACACCCTCCTGTCTGTCCTAACACATATTACCTGGAGGAGCAGAGATCCCAAACCACATACTTCACACTAGTTAGTGACATACATCTTCACACCAGACCATTGCTTTCTCAGAAATACACAACACCTATGGTGGCCAGGCAACAGTACATCTGACAAATATCTGAACATAACATCACACTAGGGTAAATACACTGAGCTGCTAGGCCTTTCCCCAAGCACTGTCTAAACTACAGGCAGACTGCCACAACACTAACCCAATTTACCTATGGGGGGATACACATGTAATTGTAAATATAGCAGGCACTATAGGCATGTAACAGCATGGAGTAACATACACCAGTGTAAAAGTGCATACCCACAACCAATCTCAGCACAGTCACAGTCACATAATGGTAAGCCTAAGTAATAGTACAGTCTATGGCCTGCATGAACAAAAGTCATCATCATGTTTGCCACTCACACATTAACCCTACATATACTGGCCCAATTCACAGTATAGTCTGATGCCTGACTGTGGTATGGGACATGTCTCAGACTGGCCCTACAAACATATAAGCTGATAGGGTATCAGAAACTGGAGCAGCATGCAACATCAGAGAGAACAGGGCCAAGAACACTGACATCTATCCCAGTCTGTACACAGGCCAAATAACATGATCACAATACACTGCTACATAATACAGACACTCTGTCAACAATCACCATAAGTACACAGACCTCACTACTGTACAGTCTACAACAGAATGTCCAGGTTTTGTCCTTAACTATTAGGTCTCCTATACATTACATGTCTGGCAGTCTGATATATCACTGCCTTAATATCAGGAATTATGTCAGTAAATAAGGGTATACTGTACATATCCACTTCTTATTGCATGACATGTGAACAAAGGGTGACAGACTTGGGGGACAGAGGCACAAACACAGGGCCAATATTGACATATTGCAGTTATAAACTGAGAACATTGCTGGTGTAACAGAGTTTGTTGTGACATATCTCTTCTGAGAGATATGAAGTCAGTAACACACAAGGACGTTACCATTTACTGAGCACAATCATCAGAGTATGCTACTGCATTTATAAAGACAGAAAATGGGTGAGTAACACACCAATTCTAAGACTCCAAACTCTGGCCAGTCTGCAGATAGCCCTACAGGTGAGAGTTTTTTCAACCACATAACACTGTCTTGCCAGACTTTAAATCATGCAGAACAGCCATATCCACACAAACCCTGTCAAACCAACATTACTTCAAATGCAGAACAGTGATACTTACATTCCGTCCCCATGTCTGGAATATCTCCTTCCAGTTTGTTGGCCTGTTTCCACAGTGCTTGTTGTAAGAAGTATTTCCAACTACCCCCTGTGATGCTGTTTGTCACACACCCACATGAAGTCCTGCTCACAGTGAAGGAGAAGGGCCAACATCCACTTGCAGTACTTACTTATAGGAGTGTGTCTCCATGCAATTGGCTATAAGAATGATACCAGAGGTGTTTCACATACAATTAGCAAGTGGAGGACTCCAATTTGTGCACAGGTCATCAGCTGATCATGAGCATTACCTACCAAAGTCAAACTGCTGCCTATGCAAAACAGATGCATTTTTCCACATCTACCAGAGAGGGGGAGATACAGAGACAGAGGGAAAGAAAGAATGGAAGAGAGAAAGAGCCAAGCATGTTTGTGTATGATCCGTGGGTGAAGAGAGGTCTCTGGGTATTATAATGGTGCCTATATATAAATGTATGGTTTTGGATTGTCTACAACAACCTCTACAGTGTTTAACAGCTGTTGGCCTTGTAATGTGACATTGGGACATATGGGTCCTCAATATGAAAATGTAGCAAAACCCACGCTGCAATGGATCCTGTTATTTACACAATCACACCAACACCCACACAGGATACTGATGACACACACATACACACACACACACACACACACACACACACACACACACACACACACACACACACACACACACTCTTGCCAAGACTGAGTTTCAGACCCCTATGTAGCTATGCATTGGTACTACAGTGTTACGCAGCTATCATGAGCACCATGGAGCTTATTTGCTGGAGAGCTGTCCAAAGGTATCTTCGAAGGTGAGTGGCATCAGCTGCAGACCTAAAGGAGGGATAAGGGAAGTGTAGTAAGTGTGAATGACCACAAAATCAGGTGTCAGCATAGTCTCACACACATTACGCCAGTTGCCAGGACCAAGATTAGAACTCCTACCTAACTAGTTTGCTACACTATGGTATTACGCAGTTATCACAAGTGCCACTGAGCTTATATGTTGGAGCGCTGTCCAAAGGTATCTTTGAAGGTGAGTGACATCAGCTGCAGAGCTAAAGGAGGGATAAGGGAAGTGTAGTAAGGGTGTATGACCACAAAATCAGGTGTCGACAAAGACAGACACACTCTCACACATTAGCCAGGACCAGGATTAGAACTCTTACCTAACTAGTTTGTTACACTATGGCATTATACAGTTATTGTAAGCGCCACAGAGCGTATATGTTAGAAAGCTGTCCAAAGGTATCTTTGAAGGTGACTGACATCAGCTGCAGAGCTAAAGGAGGGGTAAGGGAAGTGTAGTAAGTGTGAATGACCATAAAATGAGGTGTCAACAAAGACTCACACACAAACACACACATTATCACAGCTGGCAGGACCAGGATTAGAACTCTTACCTAACTAGTTTGCTACTCTATGGTATTACACAGTTATCGCAAGTGCCATGGAGCATACACGTTGGAGAGCTGTCCAAAGGTATGTTTGAAGGTGAGTGACATCAGCTGCAGAGCTAAAGGAGGGGTAAGGGAAGTGTAGTAAGTGTGAATGACTACAAAATCAGGTGTCAACAAAGACGCACACAAATTATCACTGTTGCCAGGACTAGGATTAGAACTCTTCTCTAGCTAGTTGCTACACTACAGCATTATGCTGTTATTCAAGTGCCATGGAGCTTATAGGATTGAGACTTGGCCAAAGAGTTATTTCAAGGTGACTGACATCAGCAGGTGTGCTAAAGTAGGGGAATGGCAGGTGTAGTGAGTGTGACACACACACACACAAACAGACACACACACACACACACACACACATACACACACACACACACACACACACACACACATACACACACAGTTGCCATGTTTGGAATTAGAACTCCTATCTAACTAGTTTGCTACACTACAGTATTACACAGCTATCACACGCACCACAGAACTTATTGGACTGAGACTTGGCCAAAGGATTATTTCAAGGTGACTGACATCAGCAGGTATGCTAAAGTGGACAATGGCAGGTGTAGTGAGTATGAATGGCCTCAAAATTATTCATCTCCATACACACACATTATCATAGTTGCCATATCTGGGATTTGCACTCCTACCTAACTAATCTGCTACACTACAGTATTATGCAGTCATTGCAAGTGCCACAGAGCTTATAGGGTTGAGAGTTGGCCAAAGGGTTATTTCAAGGTGACTGACATCAGCAGGCATGCTAAAGTGGGCAATAGCAGGTTTACTGAGTGTGAATGGCCTCAAAATCATTCACCTCTACATACACTTTATCACAGTTGCTATATCTGGGATTAGAACTCTTACCTAACTAGTTTGCTACACTACAGTATTACACAGTTATTGCAAGTGCCACGGAGCTTATAGGGCTGAGACTTGAACAAAGGGTTACTTCAAGGTGACTGACATCAGCAGGAGTGCTAACATGGGCAATGGGAAGTGCAGTGTGTGTGTGAATGGGCCATACATCATTCCTCTGGAAACACACACACACACACACACACACACACACACACACACACACACACACACACACACACACACACAGAGTCACATACAACTTTACATTTGACAGGACTGAGTATACAAATGCTACATGAATACTGACTTTTACTATTGTGTTACACAGTTATCACAAACACCACAAATGTTATAGGGCTGAGGGCTACCAAAAGGAATGTCTACAGTGATTGACATCAGCACATCATGTGATATCAGCCAATGTAGTGGGTAGGACAGGCCTCATAATGGAATTTTATCTGTCACTGTCTGTCTCTCTCTTTCCCACATCTCTGTGTGTGTATGTTTGACATATCGTAGTGTGTTGGCCTTGGATATGTATGAGTATTCCTATCCAAGGTGTGTGTGAAGCATAAATGGTGTACAATTTGGTGTGTGTTCACAGACATCTGCAAATGACAGATATGTATAGTCCACTGTCTTGTCAGACATGGCCTTCATTTCTCTAAGTATAGGAGCATGCCCAGTATGATGTTCTGTATTGAGTGTGAATCCATTCCAGGTAGGGTTGCACTCCAGTCCAGGGTTTGGTATTCTCAACCTACAGATAGCAATCTGTTTCTGCATGATATCTGTAGATAGGTTGACAATATGGAGTTGCAATGGGTGACAGATAGGGGGATAATGTAACTATTGCTGTCTGTGCTGCTTGGGTTACATGGTTGGTGTTAGCAGAGATATTCAGACATATGTACTGTTTTACACATTGAAGTATTATGTCATTGACTACTGACAGATATAATTAATTGCTCACAGTTATTTACTGGGAAATACAAGATGAATGAAGTTGAGTCCAGTATTGTGGTTTGCAGCCGACACATTCTTGCACACTACTGCCATTCTGGAGGGGTAGCTACAGACACTTGCTGATGGGTCTGTGTGAATGGTCCAGTGCCTTGGTAATATGGTGGCTGAGGATCCCCTTCTTGTACATATATCGACTTAACAGAATGGTCATATCCTGCTGTGGCCATACCTCTCAGCTGTACAGATTTATACGGGTTACCCAGAGGCAGGGCTCATATATCTGGTCAGTTCCCCTTCACATTGTGGTTTACAAGTAGGTTTGTAGCCACCCATTACTGGGTTTGCAGGCAGGGGTTGTATGGGCACACATCAGAGTTTCAAACTTCACACACTCCATGACATCCATGCATCTACATCCCCTACTCTGTTATTCTATCCTTGTCCTAACATTATGCATGCAATATCTGGGAAGTATCCCAATAGTTAGCCCTTTACCCCAGTGGTATTTATGTATTGGTCCACAGTTCATGCAGTAGGACATGGGGGGGGCATGCTACTGGGATATGTCAACATGGCCTTGCATTTGTGTTCTGCTGACTGTGTTAGTTTGTTATTTGGGACCCCATGAGATAGCATACATTGGCATTACGGGTGAGGCATAGGCCTTTGACAGAGGACTGCAGGCCATTTGGTAGTGATGCAGGTCATCTGTAGCAGGCCAATGCATTCTGTCACTCCTATATTCCCAGGCTGTGAGTCAGCGCATTCCCCTGGGGTGCCAGGGTAAGTGTGCAATGTATTAATGGCAACAGTTCCTGTACATACTGACCCATTGGTCTGGATGCAGGCAGGGTGCTGCTTACAGCTAGGGACACACCTGCATAGGACACCTCTTCAGCATGCTGCATTCTTTCGGTATTCCCATACAGAAGTGGGGTCATACTGTACTCATTCCCAACAGCAAGGATATGACCTGTGATAAACCTGTGGCTGATGGTAGGGTGAGCTGAGTGCATGAGTGATATGGAAGCTACTTGCAGCTGACTCACAGATATACCTGGGACATTTCCCTTATGCTGCCTTGTGCAGGGACATTGGCACTCTCTCATTACTTCATAACTATGCCTTTTGTGGTCTGCCAGTGATTGTCCAGACTACATCAGTATTCCAGACTACACAGACTAGTAATGTGCTGCTATCCTGTACATACAATTCCAAAGTTGTGTGCAGTTGACAGTTACATTTTATGCAGTCTGTCTGGGGTACTTCCACCTGTGTACTGTGTGTATGTATGGGCCCACATTCATGGCATGCCCATCTTTCAGACGGTGGCAGATATTGACATCTGGACAGTAAGTATGGATGACTGCTGACATGGATATTGCTGAGAAGCATTGTGGTTGGCACTGCAGTTGTTAGAACATGGCCCTGTCATCCACAGTACTGCCCACAGGCCACCGAGACATAACCCTCCATGCTTACATGCTGACCACTTCCAGACAATATTGAACACATAACAGTCTACTGTTATTAAACCCACATGTACATGTTACTGGATTTCTACATAAGATTGTGGGGGGGGGGCACACCTGACAACTTTAAACATTTGCTATGACTGTACTGGTATTTCAGGTACTCTGTTGGCTTCCATTTCATTTTATATTCTGACCTATCATGCAGACTGGAGGCATATCAGTAGAGTACAGATCTTAGGTTTTATTGGCCTACATTTCAGTTTCAGACTTCTTACCCTTCAGAAATAACATACAACTGCCAGACCTGTTTAGGCTGTCTGTGTAGGTCAGGAGGGGGGCTGTTAACCACTGCCATCAATTGGAGGCCTTAGCCCAGCCTTTCTTTATGGTCATCTACACCTGCCCTGCTGGCTGAGGCTGGTGGTGGGTATGTGTGCCTCACTAACATGTATGTGTGTGTCCTATGGACACACATTTGGGACACCACATGTACTGCAGTGGGATTTGTCATCTTATCTAGTACTGCCTACTTTGTTGACACCAGTATTTGCTAGGGATTTCATGCTGCCCATATATGTGTCCACTATCTGCTGCTATCCCACTCAGCCACCCGATTCCCTTGCATGCTTATGTCCATACCATAAGTACAACTGTCAGAACATACTACTCCAGTCAGCAATTGATAGGAAGAGTGACTTATATTGTGGCTGGGCTAGTATTGAGGACGGTGCTGGACTGACTATCTCAGATGCACATAGTACACATTCTATACATGGTAAAGCATAGTTAGCGCCATGTTTGGCATCCCTTTTACTGTATGTGTGAGTCAGAGAGAGGTGTCATTCCCTGGGTCCCTACCATGTCAGTGTATGTGCTATGCGTTGCCTCTTTGCCAAAGCCAGGGCATACTGGGCATGCCTCTTTCTGCCTACATGGGCAGGCTCAGGTTGTTCATCATCTGAGTCCATCTGTGCTTGTGATGGCCTTGGCAATGGTGGGGGCTATGTGGCCTTACCCTGTGCTGTTCTTGCTACAGCTGTTTCTGCAGGATCATATTGTGTAGCATGGAACATACTATGAACATTTGTGTACATGTAGCTGGAGAGTACTGTAAAAAGTCCACTGGATATGTCCAGGCAGCGGAACCGTGACTTGAACATCCCAAACACATGCTCTATTATGATTCTGGTTTGTGCGTGTGCCTCATTATGGAGTTCTTATTTGGGTGTGTGTGCATTTCTGATGGGTGTCATCAGCCACGGCTCCAGTATATAACCAGCATCCCCCACAAGGTGGCCATATGGGATGTCCCCACTGGCAAATGACTGGTACAGCTGTGTCATATGCCAGATGTCGGAGTCGTGATAGCTTCCAGGGCTGCCAGCACACACATTAAAGATAATGCTCTGGGCATTGCACACGACCTGGCAGTTGATGGAGGGGGAGCTCTTGTAGTTTATGTAGACCATACCCCGCTCACAGAGTAGTGCTTTGATGTGTATGTGCATGCAGTCTATAGCACCCACTACCTCAGGGTATTCTGCTATTGGTAGGAAGAGACGTATATTGCTAGTCAACGCCACACGGGTGTTGAGGAAATGTATGTGCTCACTGGTATGTGCTGACATGGCATCCAGGAACTGGTGGACTACCCTGGATGCTGATGCCTGTGAAATCCCAATGATATCCCCAGTTGCCCTTTGGAAGGTACTTGTGGCTAGTATCCTTAAGCCTACACATACCTTGGTATCCACTGGGATGGGTTCCCCTCTGTTTGTTCTGTGTGTGAGGCATGGCCGACACAGCTCCATAATTTGTTATAGAATGTCCCTGTCCACCCTATAGTGCTCCACTATCTCCAGCTCATGTAGCCCCTGGTAGGGTACCCTGGGTCTGTACCCTCTTCTCCTTCTCCTTCTCCTCCCTGTGGGTTGGTCATCAGCATTCACATCCCCACCACCCTCAGCCTCTTGCACATATTGATGTATGAGAGCAACAGCAGCCCCTAACATTTTGATAGTTTTGTCAGGTAAAATTTCCCCATCTGTGTACACCGGTGGTGTAGAGTTTGTGGGAAAAACCAGACTGGAAGATGTTTGCATAGTTTATAGTAGTATGCTAGGCTCTTCCATGTGTAATTGGCTGATTCTGATACATTTCACCTGCCATCTATGCTATTCTCCTTGATTGCCTTCATACTGCTGTTTTCCCTTCCCATTGCCTTCCTGTTTAACCCTCAAGGCACGGCACACATACCCAGTGCTCAGATGTGAACAGAGCTGCTATTTCCTGTTTTTTTTTTTTCTGTTTAAAATCCGGTGCGTGGCGTGCACACCCACTTAGCCAATGTAAACACTGCTAGGCAGCCTCAGACACACACTCTTCCTTAGCTGTGCTTAACTAAGGGCAAACACGGGCCACAGAGCTCCAATAAGCTTACAGCATGCATGACACTCCCCCTTATAAGGTCATCTACCTCTTATACAATGGTGTTGCTGCACCTGCGCGGTTGGGTGTATGCTAACACTGAGAAGAAATCTGTGATTCAGTATCAATCCCCTCATTTGCATAAAACAGAATGCTAATTCATAGTTACCACACTCACACTCAGCCTCCCCCCTTAGCAACCATTTTTCCTTGGTATTCTTATCTTATGAATGCCATTCACTATTATGGCAAAATGCTGCTTTGGGTTTAAAAGCTTATTTCAACTTTTTTTCTTATTTTTGGGCTGATCCTGTTTGCGCACTGCTGCCCTATGCTTAAACGGACAGAATCGGCCAAAAAAAAAAAAAGTTATTTTTTATCATTTTTACATGCTTTCTTTGGAGCTGTCATGCCTCCATTTTGTAATTTGCAGAAATGTATTTGGTTAGTAACTGAATACATTTCTGCAGGTTACACCATTCCTGCACAGATGCCTGCCTGCTTGCTTCCTGGATCACTAATTCACCTTATTTGCATGGTTTTCACCAGCAAATGAGGTAATTAGTATATAGCAGTGGTGTCCGTGCAGGAATTGTGTAGGAGCGCTCGTGCACATCCCGGGAGCTCATTCCTGGATTGCTCGTCAGCCATATTGTGTGCAGCAGCTCTTGCACTATTCCTGCCCTCCGTGCAGAGCTTGCTGAATCCAGGGGACTCTAACAAGTGATGCTGTATTAAACAAGGAATATAATTTAATACAATAAGGAAGGGGAATTAAAGAACACATGTATTTATGCATGGTCCTGAAAATGTGTGAAGGGGGTCCAGAGTTTGAAAACAGCCCAAAGGTACACTTGATCTGACACTGGCCAAATGTATTTTCTATAAATGTGGGTTTTAATGCAGTTTCACTGAATGTGGATTTCAAGGGCAGAGATGTTTACTATTGCTCATGCTAAATTGTTTTTTCATTGTGAGACATTATTGTCTTGTTTAGCAAATGGCTATCAGTGTTTGTGTTATAAAATTTGAAATAAAAGTTTTAAATAAAATCCAAACATCTGTAACCATTTTAAAAGTAAAGAAGAAAATATTATGCATGTTGACAGGTTTGAACAGTGTTTATAGTAACTGTGGAGAGATGGCCAAGTAATAGGATACTAGAATGGTTGTGGGGGATTTTGGAGGGCCCAATCCATTACCTTGCCTAGGTCCCCATTTAACCATGATCTGGCTTTGAGCAACAGTATGTAAGAAGTGAGGGTGAGAGAATTTGTGGTAGTCAGGCAGCCACATAGATAATGACAGGCTCATTTCCAAGTAATAAAAGATCCTAAACAAAAAAAATAATGTAATAACATGAGGCAGAATGAGGACCATAATATTGTACAAGGTACACAAATGGAGAGACTGGGTGAGGTGAGGGCAATAATGCCATGAAGGTCCATGGAATTGTCACAAAGGCTATAACTGCTGCAGATGCTGAGATGCTGACAACTGCAAAACAACAAAAACTACAAAATAAGAGGGGATGAAAGAATGAAAGAGAATAAATGAATGAACAGTTGTGTTTATTTTGCTTGCATGTTTCTGACAAAGAAAGGATATCAATGAATGTTTAAACCAGAAAGTATATTACAGAATGCAATGCAGGAGTTCAAAAGAAAAGGGAAGGATCACATGACAGCAGGGAAGATGAAATAAGCAGAAGGCACAGACCAGCAAGGTAAGAGCTTAGAAGATAGTGAAACATCAAGATATACACAATGGGGAAGAAGAAACAGGTGCCTCCTACAGCAATGAACCAAAAGACACAAAAGAGAGACAAACACGGAGAGGTGGAAAAGGATGAAAGGCACAGAGCCAACCAGCACTAAAGGAAAAAGGGACAGGGGAAGGATACGGAAAGATGTGTAGAAAGGAACAACAAAAACCACAAAGGAGAATGGAAAGCTAAAAAGCTTAATAAACTAGAGGATTTTTTTCAAAGTTCTGAATAGGTGGAATAGAATATTGGATACACAGGAGAGGAGAAACAAGAGCAAGCAAGACACTTGAAGATTGACAGCACAGATTAGCTTATGTAAGAAAAATAACACATTGGTAAGAGGAAAAATAAACAAGAATGCGGAAGAAACTGGCTAATACATAACATGTCAAGAAGTGCAGGAGGGGATGAAAATAAAGGAAGGCTTCCCTATATATATATAGGCATTCTGGCAGTGACCAGGAGACTGCTGAGTAAGGCATAGATGGTGCACAAGGATGGGAAAGGATGGGAACCCATCTAGTCCAGGGAAGACGAGGGAGAGGAGGAGCATAGTCTGCAAGAAATGAAAGTTGGCAATAATGACATGTAATGTGGGGGATTTTAACCTCAATAAAAATATAGAGAATAATAAGCTGATGCCAAACTCAAGGTAAATGGAAATGATATATTTGGCTGAATTACAGCAGGTCATGTCAGAGGGTCAGGAGAATATATTGTGTTCAGGGAAGGTTTAGGTATTGTCATAGAAAAAAAAGTCAAAGAATGGGATGAAGCTAGATGTATGATATGGGAAGGTTGGTAGAGGGAAGAAAACAGAAAATAGGAAAGTTATATACCTCTAACAGGGAGGAAAGAGGATTCTGTAAACTACTTTTTAAAGAAAAGGAAAAACAGTGAGTAGAGTAAATAAGCTACTTAGTGGAAACTTACATGACACTCAGTGGCAAGCTAGAAAGGAAGGGACAACAAAGGGAGCAGAACAGAAATAACTAAGTTGAAGAAAGAGAAAGAAAAGGAATATGCATATTTTAAAAGATCTACCTTCCTGTGATCAGGATGGGACAAGGAAGCTGACTAAACTGATTACTGACAAAGAAAGTCAAGAAGGAGGGGTAGAAGAGATCAATTGGTGCTCCAGTACATAGTTGGTGATATGGCGGAAATAACGAAATAAAATGAGGTTAAATAGATGAAGAATACACACAAGAAATTTAGGGAAAGGGAGAAAAGTACTGTAGAAGAAAACATGAGTGAATGGCAGAATGTAGTCAAATAGTGGCAGGATGGAATTAAGGTAGCAGTGACAGGGTGGATTATGAAACTGTTGTAACAAGAAAACCAGAAGACAAGATGGTCAGAACAGGTGCTGTAGAGCTACAAAAAATACAAGTAGAAATACAGAGGGATCCAGATAAAATGAGACATAGAGAAGAGAGAGTAAAGGTAAAATGCAAAATAGAGTTACAGAAAACAAAGATAATAGGTGCAAAAATAATCAGAAGGAAAGACTTTTGGTGGAGCCAAGTAGGAAAACAAGAAAAGATACCAGCATGAAAATTAAGATAATGGAAGGAAGGCAAGAAGTTAAGGTGACTGGCTGGAATGGATTACAAAGAAGAAGAAATAAAAGAAAAGAACAGCTGACAAAATATTACGAAGAAATTAACAGGGCACAGGTAGATTAAAGTGAACTATCAAATTACAAATGGGAAAGAGAGACATCTAAAGAAGACAGAAGAGGAGGACTAAACAGGGCCAGATTAGGACAGGAGATACAAAAAAAGTGATAAGATGTGTATAATGGAAAAAGTAGTAGGCTTAGAAGGATTGACAGCAAAAGTTTTACAAGATTTAATAGAGAAAGTTAGTGAGACTTTAGCATGGGTCTTCAATACAATTAGGTGAAGGTTACCACCTGTCTTTTACCCAGGATAGTCCTCTATTTGGGCAACTGTGTCCTTAAAAACAAATGAGAACTACAAATGCCCTGATTTTTCTTTAGTAGCTGTATAAAACAATTATTTTGAGTTTGCAACATGTTAAATTATACAAATACATGCAACTGGAGCATTTCTGCCTAGGCCTCTATTGAAAATTGGTTAATTCCAACTCTGACTCTCCCACTAAACAAATGTTAAATAAATAAATAAATAAAATATGAAGCAATATCTATTAAGGGTAAGCTTTTATTTTTGTCAAAAATGAAGTTTATTCTTTAGCATTGGCGGTGGGTATAGTTTATTCTGCAAAATCTCACATTTCCATAACAATGCTCCACTTTGGGCATTTGAAAAGATGGCAACCATAAATTAGGGTCAACAAAAAGTTACCATCCATGACTTAAAAAACAATAGTGATCTTATTACAAGAAGAAGACAGGGAAATTACAGAGGAAAATCTCTATCATATACACAGATATTAAGATACTGGTAAAATATTGGTGACAAGAATTTGAAAAAAATCTGCCCAAATTAGTTTGAACAGGATAGAATATTGGTAGAAAATTGGCTGGAAATCTTGAGTCATGAACAATGAATGAGATATTTAATCAAAAAATAGATAACAACAACATATATACATACATAAATAAAATAAATTAATAAAACTAAACTTATACTACACAAATTAATAACGTTAAATAAATAATGTGGAATCATTATATTGAACAGGACTACACTCAAATTACTGTAAAAAAAAAAAACTCTTGTAATCAGCCTCAAACCATGAATTCCACCTTTCTAAGGCAGGGTAGAGTACCCTCATGCTAGCAAGCAGCTACCAAAGTGCTACTACAATTACCTTCTTCATACCCATGACTGTTTAAGTGGTATGCAGCTCTTGTTTGTGTTTTACTTTTACTTTCGATGTTGAGTTTTCACTATTCCAAAGAGTAGCCAGCACTGATATTTAGCATACTATCAATTTTAGATAAAAGTAACAGGCTTCTATCTAAAGTTAAGAAGCTGTGCTCTAGTACAGTCAATGCCATTACAGTAAGAACAAATATAATAAGGGTGATGCCATGATTGGTTAGGCCCTGAGGTACTTACCAATGGCTAGGGAAAAAAATGTAAAGAAGATGCAAGGGCTAAGAGGTTTTACATGGAATATGTGGTAAACTAGAATAGAAGATAAAAATAGCCAAAGCAGGAGAGTAAATGAATGAGAAGCATCCAACCTAGACAAGGTATGCTTTGGCCTATAATATTCACCAGTGGCTAAAACAGAAAGGAGAATAAAAGAAGTAGAATGATGGAAGGTGTGAATAAATCAATACAGGACAGTATATAATCAATATGACATACATGAGGATACCCCGAGAAAGGGTCTGGGTGAAGACATGGAGTAGGGAAAAATGGATAGAAGGGAACTAGTGAAAAGAACAGGATAGACTAACAAAGCAATGGATTAACAGGTTGTAGCATTCACAAAAGTAAGCAGTGAAATAAGAGTTACTTCTCAAAAATAAACAAAAAAAAAACTATATGAAAGGAGAAGTGGGTGGAGTGGGATAAAAGTGGGCAATAAAGGAGGTCATGGAGTAAATATTTCAAAGAAGAGCCTGTGTTTACAAAGAAGGCAAAACATTATGAAAAGCAGAACCAAGAAATGGAAGACCAAGAAGAGAAAAAACAGACTTGGAGTAATCTACAATTTGTAGGTGGGGGGGGGGATAACAATGCAGGCAAAAATGAGGAGACTGAAAGAAGAATTAAAGGAATCTGAAAGAAGGACAGCAGTCAAAATTACTAGAATAAAGTGATAAGGTTAACTAGGACAGTGATAACTTTGATTAAGCTATGGAACTAACACATGAGAATATTAAATGGGTGGTATATAATTATTATTAGATATAAAAAGGACATGAACAGAAGGAGGTATGATGTTAGAGATTCAGTGAATGGAAAATAGGCATGATACAAAAGTTCTTGGGATGCTTTTGGATGAGAAATGTATGGAGCATAACAGCAGAGAAATGGCAATATATCTGGGGCATCAACTTAGTTAATAGATCCTCCTATTTTTCTAGCCATCCTACTTGATTTCCACTAATTATTTTATCTTTCCAAAAAAGCGTTTTCTAGTGTGCACCTCTCCTGCTTGTTTAATGCTCTTATATCCTATAACAGGTAACTCTGTGGGGAAAAATATGCCAGGAATCAATCACATCTCAATGAGCACAAACTGTCCCCTATTTTAACAGAGAATGCTAGAGCACAAATCCTAATACTGGGTAGAAGCCAAAAGTTTTGTTGCAAAGAACTGAAAGTGGGAATTGAGAGTGCAGATAGATGTAAGAACACTCAGAAGAGTTATAGAATAATTAAAATTAAGGGAAAGGGCTACAAAGGAGCAGAGAAATTGTTGGAAATCAGAATGGAAGAAGGGTATATAATAAGGGTAAATGTAGAACTCCATGGTACACACATCAGGCTAGAGGAAGAAGTGTGTCACCCAATAGCAAGAACAATAAGAAGATAAGGAGAAAACATTCTGTGAACAGTGATTAATATACATTAACATTGTTATGGTTGTTAATATTGAAGGTAGCCTGACAGACTGCAAATGCATGCAGTTTGTTCCAATAAAACCTAACAAAAGATCACATCTATGCCTTAAGTTTGTGGGCAGCACTTACGGAGATACAAGTTGGTATCTTAGGCTTTTATTTCCAAGTCCTTCCTAACACTTATTATCACTGGAAGTGAGGGACTTGACATTCCACTCTCATTGCTGGTGTCAACAATACTCATTAAGTAACTTCCACAGCACCCTCTCTTACATATTATTTAGTTCAAATCATAAAAGCGGTAGTTAAATTTAAGCTAGAGAAAGGAATTAAATGACTTGCAATTGTGAATAAAGGTTTGCCAAAATAAATAGTAGATATCTGTATATCATATACAGAGAGATGTTGAGAGTTTGTGAACAATATGAAATCCTTGGAAATTTGCTTGGCAACAATTTGCAGTTTTCTTGCTATCTAAATAAGGTCTTGAAATAATGTTATGTTACTGTGCACATTATATTTAAGGTGATATTCATTAGGGATGAGAAGGTACTGGCAACAATAGACAAAGCTATAATGTTGCCTATAATACAGTATGGGAGTGAGTTTTCTATATTTTCTAAATTACAAATAAATACATTAGAAAAGGTATAAAGATTTTGCACAGGGAAAATCCATGACATGAGGGATAGCAGTTATTAGTACAGATTAAAAAAGCTGTAACTATATTCTGTGTTTTGCATGATGTATAGAGCTGATTTGATAGGAGTATATATACATGTTTAAAGATGAGAAGATGTGTAGTACTCTGGAGCTGAATTGTGTTAGCCATGGAAATGTCATTAAGAATAACACTAATCTGGTTATGCTAGTGGTAAATTCAAAGGTAGGATCAAATTATTTTCACTTCAGAATAGAGAGTTGATGGAATAAACTGTTCTTAAAACTCAGGCAGGAACAAATCTTGTAAGTTTTAAAAAGAATGTGGACTTGTGGTTTGGTGCTATGGTATACAGTAGTAGAGCTGATGGAAGCAAGGGCTATAATAATATTATCTCATGTCCTTGGCTTTAGAAATACACTGTCACATTGTAACATAAAAATGATGGTGCCAATGGGGCAGATACATTATTGGAAAACAATCACAGAACTGATGTCAGAGTTAGGCACCTGCTGAATCCATGGCCCCAGGAAGCCCCTGATTATCTCCACTCATACAAGGGCCCCGACTGACAACATACAGTCAACCTGAAGGTGGCCGCTGGTTTCTCCTTTTTTTCCTTGCTCTGGTCGTCAGGGTCATTCACACATTTTTATGTGACAGCAGCTAAAAGCTTCACTCCATTCAGTGAAACAAGGACCTGATTAGGTGCAGCAGCCAGGGAAGTAAGTTGTGCGTGTGTGTGTGTGTGTGTGTGTGTGTGTGTGTGTGTGTGTGTGTGTGTGTGTGTGTGTGTGTGTGTGTGTGTGTGTTTAATGAAGGGCCAAAGCAAGGACCTAATTGATCTTTGTAAAGCACTTCCTATTGTCAACTGCTTTAAAAAAGTACATGTGAGGGGGGCGGAGCCTGAATGGCTAACTGAAAGCAGCAGTATTTTAGAACTCCATATAACTAGTTAAATAAGACAGGAAACATATTCTTTTTTTTTTCTTCAAATATAAAATCTTAGATAAAGGACTAGTTTACATAATTAGAAACTTTGGTGAAGTTTTACAAATAATTTCTTGTCAAAAAGCTTGGAGATATATCCACTTGTTAAAATGAGCAACTCAAAGAATTCTCACCAGGATGCTGCCTTAAAGAAGGAACTACAACAGATGGCATCTACCCTGCAGGAGTTGTCTTTGAAGATGGATGATTTTAAAGAGAACCTGGAAAATCTTAAAACAAGCAGTCAAAAACAGGCTGACACCCTCAAGGAAATGTTACAACAACACCAGACAAAGATGACAGCAATAGAGGTTTCTCTAAATGACTTAGAAAGCAGACTTAAGGAAGAGGAAACACAGAAAGAACTGTTTCTTAAACAAAACTCTTGGTTGGTTAATAAAGTAGATGACTTGGAAAATAGGCAGAGGAGAAATAACATCAGGATTTTCGGATTACCAGAAAACACAGATGGTGAGGATATTATTTCCTTTTTATCAAGCTGGATCCCTGACTTTTTAAATTTAAAATAAAGACTTTCCTTTGGCATTAAAAGGGCACACAGAGCTCTTGGGAAACCTGCCACTAACTCAAACTCTCCTCCTAGGTCAATAATTATCAAATTTCTTTCATACTTGGACAATGAACTGATTTTAAGATCTGCTTGGAGGAAGGGACCTCTAAAATAAGATTTGATAATGACTATTCATCTAGAATAATGGAACAAAGGAAAAAAGTTAGGCCACTGATAAAGTTTCTGAAACAAAATAACATCAAGGCACAACTTGCATATCCAGCTAAGATAAGAATACAGTATGCCAACAACCTCTGCTATCTCTGTAAAAAACAAAAACAAAAACAAAAAATCTTGCTTTTTTCCCACTTTTCTGAGAGTTAAAAAAGTTCAGTTACAGGCTTGCTGTTCCTGAACTGTTTGAAAGGTTCTGTGAGGCTATTTTTGCTTGGGCTGAAGGAGGGTCTCTCTGTTGATCAGTGGCAGTGACTAACATTGAGCAGCTTCCCTGCCCCCCGTAGAGGTGGTTACTGACTTGAAACTGTAGTTTTATTGGCCACTAGGGGTAATTTCCATAACTCCTTCATCTTCCTCTCTTAAAACCTAGTTGTCTCGTGGTTTGGGCATCTTTTCAGGCTTGTTGGCTGTTGGTGAAGCACCCTCCAAGAGGAAAAAACGCTGAGAGAAGAAGGGAGCCACTTTTGAGATTTTAAGTATTTTTTCTCTGTTTATTTGCTAAGTTTTTCTGCATAGCTGCCTAGCTTGAGCATTTTCTGGCTTGATAAACTTGATTTCTGTATTAGTAGCTGTATTTAGAGCACAACCAAAAGCTGTTTGCTGAATTTCCTGTTTGCACTTAATTTTAAATCGTTTTTTTCTTAAAACTTGCATATTTTCTGTCCTTGACCTAGCACTCTTGTGTGGGGTCATTTACTGCACTGTTATAACTTGATATTACTTGTGAACCTCTGCTATCTCTGTAAAAAAATAAAAATCTTGCTTTTTTACCCACTTTTCTGAGAGTTAAAAAAGTTCAGTTACAGGCTTGCTGTTCCTGAACTGTTTGAAAGTTTCTGTGAGGCCATTTTTGCTTGGGCTGAAGGAGAGTCTCTCTGTTGATCAGTGGCAGTGACTAACATTGAGCAGCTTCCCTGCCCCCGTAGAGGTGGTTACTGACTTGAAACTGTAGTTTTATTGGCCACTAGGGGTCATTTCCATAACTCCTTCATCTTCCTCTCTTAAAACCTAGTTGCCTCGTGGTTTGGGCATCTTTTCAGGCTTGTTGGCTGTTGGTGAAGCACCCTCCAAGAGGAAAAACGCTGAGAGAAGAAGGAGCCACTTTTGAGATTTTAAGTATTTTTCTCTGTTTATTTGCTAAGTTTTTCTGCATAGCTGCCTAGCTTGAGCATTTTCTGGCTTGTTAAACTTGATTTCTGTATTAGTAGCTGTATTTAGAGCACAACCAAAAGCTGTTTGCTGAATTTCCTGTTTGCACTTAATTTTAAATCGTTTTTTTTCTTAAAACTTGCATATTTTCTGTCCTTGACCTAGCACTCTTGTGTGGGGTCATTTACTGCACTGTTATAACTTGATATTACTTGTGAACCTCTGCTATCTCTGTAAAAACAAAAACAAAAAAAAATCTTGCTTTTTTCCCACTTTTCTGAGAGTTAAAAAAGTTCAGTTACAGGCTTGCTGTTCCTGAACTGTTTGAAAGTTCCTGTGAGGCCATTTTTGCTTGGGCTGAAGGAGGGTCTCTCTGTTGATCAGTGGCAGTGACTAACATTGAGCAGCTTCCCTGCCCCCCGTAGAAGTGGTTACTGACTTGAAACTGTAGTTTTATTTTCCCTTTTGGGTCTATTCCTGCTTCTTTCCAGCCCCTACTATCAAGCACACTTTAACGTGCTTTAGCGCGATTTAGCACGGAGTTGCCACTAGAGCAGCATTGGGCAGCGCCGGTTAAACAAGGTTAAACTCTTTCTGGCTCCAGAAAGTCTGTTCTTCAATTTTTCCCTTAGAACTGCTCTGTTAGGAACCTAAACAGTTTACACCTACACTAAAAAGTGCAGCACTTGTTCCAAATAGCTTTTTCTTCTCAAAAAGCTCAGCACTTGTCTTATAAGCATATCCCTTGTCTTATAAGCATTCTCTTAGCAGGTCAAGCACTCCCCTGCTAAGCCCACTACTTTTCTGTCTCATACCAACTCATAATTCTTTCTAGCATGTCGAAGGGTCAGATGCTGGTGTCCTCTCCTGCCCATTTGGTGAATCTGGGAATTCTGAGACAATGTTACAATTGCCTCATGTACACGGACAACCCTCTCCTCCTCCCACGTAACACTAACACTTGTGAGAGATGCAGCTATTTAGCCAGACTGGAGGCTGAGCTCTCTCAACTCAGGACTGGCAAGACCAGGCAGAAGGAGAAGGCAACTACACACACCACAATACCAGTCTCACATAACTCAACCACACCACTGAATCAAACACATAAACACACTAAGACATACTCGGCTCTGAGTAAAAATTTACCTAAACAGCAGAGGCCTCCAAAGCAGACACCCAAGCAACTGCAAACTCAATACACCACACAAACAACACATAAACAACAAAATCAGTGTGCAAAGCAGTCACTGCCCTTAAGGCCAAATACAACACCAAACATACTTGTCATAGGTGACTCCATAGTCAGACACACTGACGTCCCGCTCACCAGACTGAGTAAGGAGAAGGTCACAGTAAGCTGCCTGTCCCGGGCTAGAATCCGCCACATAACACAAGCACTCAGGTCTCTCAACAGCAGGTACAAGTATGACTCAGTCATTGTCCACGCTGGTGTCAACGACCTGAGACGTACCTCCTTGGACTACATGAAAAGAGACATTGAGGAGCTCTCTGATTATGTAGCCCAGGCAGGTATGACCCTGACCTTGAGCAGTATCCTACCTTCACCTAGAATGATGCCACAATACAGTGATAAGATGATCAGCTTTAATAATTGGCTTAAATTCTGGTGTCATTCAAAGGGGATCCAATGTCTGTCTGCCTGGGATGACATGCTGGACAAGCCACGCTGCTTCGCAAGGGACGGCTTTCACCTGTCACCCCTAGGCTTCCGGATATTGGCAAAGGCTCTTGCCACCCCCTTAGTGCCTTTTTTAGGCAAGGCTCAAATTCTAAACCTACCACCCTAGAACACAAAAAAGTAAAAAAACTAAGGGTAATGCTGCTCAATGCCAGAAGTCTCAATCTCAAGATGCACGCACTCGAGGCCCTTCTCAGTATGGAGAACATCGATGTCTGTGCTGTGACAGAAACCTGGTTCAAGGCTCCTGAGAGCACCCCAGCACTATCAGGTTTCACCTCATATCATGTGTTCCGGCCCCAAAATCCGGACAACATCAAGAAAGGAGGGGGGGTGTCCATATTCATAAAGGACACCCACACCTCAAGGTTGGTGGCAACGCACGATGCATCGGAGACCATCCAGGTCCAATTAACCATAGGCAAGACTGCTCTGCAATTTGTAGCATGTTACAGGCCACCCTCTCAAACTCAGGAACCTCACATGGCCTTCCTGAAAACAATGGAGGGGATAAATGTATCTCCAAACACCATCATACTAGGTGACTTCAACTACCCTAATATAGACTGGGAACACTACTCAAGCCCAAACACTCTAGCCCAAAGGTTCCTGGAGTTCATAAACTCAAATGCCATGGAACAACTAGTCACCATCCCCACAAGAGGAGAAAACATACTTGATCTCATCATCACGAACATGGGATCACAATGTTCAACACCGAAGTATACCCCTCACTGGTGAGATCAGATCATAAACTAATCTCGCTGGAGGTCCTCATCCCGCCCCACCTGAAATAAAAAGACCACAGTGAAAAACTTCTCAAAAGCCGACTTCACACTTCTAAAACTAGTGTGGTCTCCTTTAAGGCCCCTGAGCCAGTGGTAAACATTACTCAAACCGCTGAATCACTTACAAATGCCTTCTACCAGCACCTACAGGACTGCATGGATCAGGCAATCCCAAACAAAACTAAGACTCTTTGTACCAAAGGCAAGCGTCCAGTCTGGTGGACCCCAGCCATAAACAAGCTCTACAACAAAAGGAGGAAGCTACTACAAGATAGAGCAAAATCCTTGAAAGGTAAGACACCTTTGATCATTATAATTAAAAAACTAAGAGCTCTCATAAAATCATCCAAGGCAAATTTGGAGAGAAAAATCGGCAAGAACTCAAAAGACAATCATAAGGCCTTCTTTAGCTATGTTAGAAACCTAGGAGGAAACTCCCAGATATGCTCAGAATTAGTTCAAAATGATGTGAAGATTACTGAACCTACACACATTGCCAACATACTGGCTGACAGGTTCAGTGCAAACTTCTCCCCCCCCCCCAAAAGGAGAGATATCTATACCAGAGGATTGTAGCCCCCCAAACATCTCAAACGCCCAGGTGAGAACTGCTCTCTCCAAAGCAAAAAACACAGCATCCATGGGACCGGATGGTGTCCCCAGCTGTGTGCTCCACGAACTCAATGAGGAATTAAACCCGCAGTTAGGACAGCTGTTTAATCTTAGCCTCACCTCAGGATACGTACCAAGGAGTGGTGCACGGTGACTGTGGTCCCACTTCACAAGGCGGTGCCTCCACCGACCCTGGAAATTACCGTCCCATTAGCTTGACAAGCCTTATCTGCAAAGCCATGGAGAGGATCATAATGGAACTCATAAATAAAGACATAGGGAACTTGCAGACTTTGGATCCATCCCAGTTTGGCTTTGTCAAAGGCAGATCATGCCTTTTAAACTTGGTTGACTTTTTTGAAACAGTCACCAAGGCCATTGATGAGGGAAAGGCAGTCCATACAGCCTACCTTGACCTGGCAAAGGCCTTCGACACAATACCCCACTCAGGTATCATCGAAAAACTCATCAGCTTGAATGTAAACCCATACATCACAAGACGGGTTGCAAACTGGCTAAGTGACAGAACCCACAGGGTCAGAGTTGCTGGAGCCATGTCAGACTCAAAGCCTGTCACAAGTGGTGTCCCACAGGGCTCAGTCCTGGGTCCACTCTTGTTCGGCATCTACTTTTCTGAAGTACAAGCAAACACAGGAGGGTTATGGCTGACAAAGTTTGCAGATGACTACAAACTGGGCGCCATAGTCGAAAACACATTTGACACAGATATCCTTCAGAAGGGCCTCACAGAAACGGATAACTGGTGCCAGAGCCATGGCCTAAAGTTAAATGCCAAGAAATGCATAGTCATACCCTTCAGGAAAAACAAGGTTACCCCTAGCTACCATATAGGTGGCAATCCACTGAGCACAGAAGAAGTCATCAGGGATCTGGGGACCCAGGTTGACAGTAGCCTTTCGTTTGACACTCATGTTGCTAAAGTAGTTAGGAAAACCTTCTACATTGCCCACCTGATCATGAAGGGATTCACATCTAGATCAAGGGAGGTCATCGTCCCCCTGTACTCATCACTCATAAGACCTATGATTGAGTACAATGCCCCATTCGGAATGTATCTGACCCGACACCTGCAGCAGCTGGAAAGGCCCCAAAAGTTCCTCACCAAAAGGATAAAGGGTCTCAAAAATATGTCTTATGCTGCCCGACTGAAAGAACTCCAGCTCTATTCAGTCTCATACCGCTTGCTCAGAGGTGACCTGTGCCTGACATATAAGGCCATGTCAAACCCTGATTTGATGAATATGCTTCACCTCAAAAAATCTAGATCCCTCAGAACCACAAGGGCGGGAGACTTAAACCTTGACACGGTTATTAATAGAACTTGCTGGAGGGACAGATTCATCACCCAGAGACTCCCTATGCTGTGGAACAAAATCCCGGTACATGTGAGGCAGAGCACCTCGCTGGCCTTGTTCAAGAGGAATCTTGACCAATGGATGGGGGATCGCAGATATACCCCAGGGATTACTTCAGTGTCACTGCTTGACAGAGGCACAGCAAAATAATGGGCATAGTTTTATTCAAACTAAAGGGGTGGCGAAAGCCAAATAACTATGGGCTAGGCTTATAAATGCCCTTGGGCAGATAGCCTAGTATGAACCTATGAACCTATGAACCTATGAACCTATGAGGACTTTTATTGACTTAGAGGAAACCTCTTCATTTATTAAAACTAATAATTTGATTACTTTACCAGAAGATATGGATTGGACGTCACCTTCTCTCAAGAGAACAAAAGAAACAAATGCCTGGATAGATGTCAAAAAGAACCAAAAGACTGATACTGTTACAGCCAAATCTCTCACAGCATCTACTATGATATGAATTGTTTTAACATTACTTTAAAGGACCAATTTTACTGCTTGGAATTTTAAAACAAAGGTAAATAACTACTGGAATCTTTATCTATATTTTTTGAAAATAGATGATACATGAGAGTTTTCACATTACCTCAGGTATGTAAAACAGTGTACTTTTCTTTCACAGAAGGATGGTTATGTAGCACATAAAATATTTATACTGTAAATCAACATACATAGTATACGTGTATTTTCTCTTAATTTTCTGTTTTCTTTCTCTCTTCTCTCTTTTCTCATTATTTATTTTAACTGCATCATCTCCCTTTCTAAAGTCTCTCCTATTTACTATACTAATATAGTCTGTATATGTTTAATAACTCACTATCTATACATAAATAAATAATAGTCTAAAATAATCTAGTTTTAAGGTAGACTAATTGGAATAGTGAACTTAATTAATTGTTATTACAATATTTATTAGATTAATGATGGTCACTATTATGCTTATTGGGATTGGGGACATATTCGTGATTAACTCTGAAATATTCCATTCATATACATATGTCCTTTGAATTATTTCCTTTTAGTATTAACAAATACATAAAAAAAAAAAAAAAAAAAAAAAAAAAAGGAGGGAAAAATAAAGAAGTTATGTCTTACCATAATGTTCCATCTGAGTTGTAGATCTTTATTCATTCTTTACAGATAGGACCTCAGTTCCATCCTCAGAACCGAAACGGCCATTTTCCAGCTCGTGCAAGCCAAAAACTCTCAGCTAAGAACCTACCCACAATGCCCCTCTCCTAGATACTCCAGATCGAGTATGCTTGCCCTAGGTAAAGATGTAGCAATAGAAAAAGTAGGAGGCTCTGTCTGAGCAGATACACTAACCAGGAGTACCTGAGATCCACCAGGAGTCGAGGCAGGGGGAAGGAGGACGGGAAGTAAAGAATTAATAAAGATCTACAACTCAGATGGAATGTTATGGTAAGACATAACTTCTTTATCTGAAGTTGTAAATCTTTATTCATACTTTACAGATAGGACTAAGTCCCCAGCTACTTGAGTCCTGGGTGGCCCTAAGGAAGGATATTCCTGAGCACCATAGAACCAAAAGATGCTCTTCCCCTGGAGGTCAAATCAAATTTGTAATGAGATATGAAGGTATGAGGTCTTGCCCACGTGGCTGCTGCACATATATCATCCATACAGGCTCTGGAATGAAAAGCTACAGAGGTAGCCATAGATCTGGTAGAATGAGCTTTTATTCTGGAAGGTAAGGGTAGCTTATTCTGTTGGTAGATAAAGGTAATGGCATTTCTAAGCCAAGAGGATAAGGTCACTTTGGAAATAGGTTTACCCAATCTGGGTCCTGCAAAGGCCACAAACAATTGGTCTGTTTTCCTGAAAGATTTAGTCCTGTGCAAATAACAACAAAGCTGTCGGTGCACATCAAGGGTGTGCAAAAGGTACTCCCCCCTATTAGAATGCCTTGGGAAGAAAACCGGAAGGTCAATAGATTGATTAATGGAAAAAACAGAAATGACCTTGGGCAAAAAAGAAGGGTCAGTACAAAGGGACACCCTGTCCATGTGGAAGATCAAGTAAGGACTCTTGACACTCAAGGCCTGCAGCTCAGATACTCTTCTCGCTGAGGTGAGTGCTACTAGAAGTATGGTTTTCCAAGACAAAAATTTTAAGTCACATGAATCAAAAGGCTCAAAGGGAGAGCCTGTAAGAGACTGAAGCACCATAGTCAAGTCGCAGGTATCTAAGGGAGGCTTGACTGGAGGTTTAACATGTAATACTCCCTTCAAAAAAGTCTTGCATAGGCGGTGTGACATAATTGAAGAATTATTCAGACCATTAGGAAAATTAGCGATATCTGCTAAATGTACAGTGATCATTGAAGCTGAGGCTCCTGCATGCAGGAGAGTAGTCAGGTATTGCAGAATCTTTTGAATAGGCATAGAGAAAGGGTCTAAGTTCTGATCTTTGGCCCAAATAGAAAACTTAGTCCATTTACTAGAATAAACCTTTCTAGTGGAAGGTTTGTGTGAGGCCAGAAGAATTTCATGAACAGGAGATGGGATGTCAGGTAGTCTGGCAATCATTGAAGTGGAGGAACTAGGCTGTGAGCTTGAGACTGTGCAGGTTCAGGTGGATCAATCCCTGAGGATGGGATAACAGGTCCTGGGAATGATCCAGGATCCATGAGCTGTAAATCAGATGAGGCCATAGAAAAGGGAACCAGACTTGATGTGGCCAGTAGGGAGCAATGAGGATCACTTTGCTTTTCAACCTCTGAGATTTCTGGAGAAATTATGGGATGATGGGAAATGGTGGAAAGGCATAGAGAAGACCCAGGGGCCAATCGTGTGTTAAAGCACCCCTCGGTGATTCCCCCTGAGGGGAAATCAAGGCAAAATAGCTCCTGCATTTGTAATTCAGGAGGGAAGCAAACAGGTCACAGCAAGGATTGCTCCAATGCTGGAAGATCCAAGCTGTTGTTACAGGATTGAGGGACCATTCATGAGGCATCAGGATGTTCCTGCTCAGATTGTTCGCAATAAGGTTGGAGCTCCCGGGAATGTGCGTTGCTATAAGAAAGAGATTGGAAGCTATCGCCCAGTGCCAAATCCTCATGGCTTCCCGACACAGGGTGTAAGATCTTGTTGATATACCAGACAACTGACATGTTGTCTGACTGAATTGCAATGGTCCCTGAAGGCAGGGATGCATGGAACGCTTGCAATGCTAAGAGAACTGCCCTCAGTTCCAGGACATTTATGTGCAAGTTGGCCTCGAGGGGGGTCCAGGTGCCTTGGACAGTCTTTCCCTGGAAATGTCCCCCCACCCCAAAAGAGAAGTGTCTGTGGTCACCGTGCCCATGGGTTGGGGGAGACAGAATGGCCAACACCAAAGATTCTTTTGTGGCTCCATCCACCATAGCATTTCCTCCTTGCAATGGCTCATAAGGTGTATCATGTGGTTGAGTGGGTGGGTTAACAATGACCATTGTGAGGAGAGGAGTCACTGCAGGATTCTCATGTGCAGTCTCACCAGTGGTACCAAAGTAATGGCAGCTGCCATGGACCCCAAGAGTTGCAGTACAAGACGCACTGGTACAAACGTGTGAGGTAGAAGGACTTGAATTTGGTGTCTTATTTTCAAAAGCCTGTAAGGGGAGAGAGAAGCTTGGCAGGATGTTG
Source organism: Protopterus annectens (assembly GCF_019279795.1). Lineage (NCBI taxonomy): Eukaryota > Metazoa > Chordata > Ceratodontiformes > Protopteridae > Protopterus > Protopterus annectens. Next base: position 1,661,337,722 of record NC_056735.1, on the reverse strand, counting down.
TGTTGAAGACCACTCCAATAAACTCCAGTTTCTTTGTTGGAGACATCTTTGATTTGTCTTTGTTGACTGTAATCCCTAAGCAGAGAGTGCGATCTTGAGTGTAAGAAGGGCTGCAAACTAGGAGATTCCTGGTTGGAGCAGTAAGGAGCCAGTCGTCTAGATAGGGAAACACCTGGAGTCCTTGTAGTCAAAGATGAGCTACCATAACTGCCATACATTTGGTGAACTCTCAGGTGGCTGTTGAGAGACCTAATGGCAGTGCCCTGAACTGGTAGTGATTGGCTCCCAGCCAGAAGCGGATAAACTTCCGGGAGTGGTGATCCATCTTTATATGGTAGTACGCATCCTGTAGGTCTATAGAACACATCCAATTGCCTCTCCCTAGGAAGGGAAGAATGGACTGTACTGTGACCATCTGGAAATTTTGAGCTTTGATATATTTGTTAAGTAGGCTGAGATCCAGTATTGGTCTCCAGTCCCCTGTCTTTTTTGGCACTAAAAAGAACCTCAAGTAAAACCCAGATCCTGTCTGTTCTGGTGGGACTGGTTTAATGACCCTTTTTCTTAGCAGTTTTTCTATTTCTAAGGCTGCTAGTCCCCTCTGATTGGGTGGTACATCGGGGATTTGTTTGACGGATCTGGGAGTTAGGTTGAAGGGTATTTGGTAGCCTCTGGATATTATTCTCTGCACCCAAACATCGGTAGTAATAAGATGCCAGGCTAGTAGATGCAGAGAGAAATGACCCCTGACTCCTTCCAGAGGAAAGCAATTGGGCAGCTGCTCAGGAGCACTGGTAGGGTCTGCCAGAGAAAGAATCTCTGGCTCCCTGGTTACATGGACACACCTCTACCCCAAAAAGGACGTCTTTCATATGAGTAGCCCCCTCTGCCCCAGGGGGATTGCTCACCATGAGTGTCACGAAAGGATCCTTGGGATTTCTTGAACCATATCTTTCCCCTCTTCTGGTTCCTGGAGTAGGGTCTCTGGGGGTTGGCAAAATGTATGCCCACAGCAGACAAAGTCTTTTCGTCTTTTTCACTAAGTGCAAGTGTATCACGTACCTTGGGACCAAAAAGTGCAGATTCATCGACAGGCACGTTAACGAAGGAAGATTTAAAAGGGTCTGCAAAATCACACAACCGCATCCAAGCATTACACCTCATGACACCACATGCAGCTGCTCAGGCTGCCTCCTCGGAGTTGTGAGATATCAAATGCATCAAGGAGTTTGAGATGGATTCAAGGGTAGCTAGCTGTGAGGCAACAGTGTCATGCACCTCATCAGGTGGTACCCCCACCAAAGAGGAAGCCATTTCAGAAATTAAGTCTCTTTGGAGGTGAGTAAAGTGCACCAGATAATTCAACGACTGAATGGCGAAGGTCACTGAAGCATAAGTCCATTTCCCCAGTCTATCCATGATCTGGGATTCCCTATTTGGAGGATGAACAGTGGAACTATTTTATGCCAATTCCCTCTCGGTGTCCGCCGCCATGACCATAGAGTCAATTGTCAGTTGCTTGGACCAGTGGGGCTGGTCTTCAGGTTTGATAAAATTCTGTCTGGCCTCTGGGAGACAGGTTCTACATTGTCTGGGGCCTTCTAGGCACACTGCACAATTAGTTTAACTAGATCATCTTCTGGTGGGGTCACCCAGGAAGTAGATGGCTGGGTAAGGAAGGCCTGCCGAAATACCGATTTTTCAGAAGAAGGGTTAGAGGACTTCCATTCCCCCCACTGTTTGAGGATTTCGAGAATGTCTTTGAATGAAACGTCGTCTGGGAGAGAACAAGGGGACCCCTGCTCTTCATCACAATCAGTGTCTTCTGTGACAGATTCCTCCGGGGGGTCAAGGTGCTTCCTCTTGCACCATTTCTTCTGGGGTGGCTCTCCAGTGGGATCTTCTGAAGAAGATTCTGGAGAAGGGATTGTCTTCACAGGGGGTTCTGATACTGGTGTCCTAGGGTCTGGTTGTGAGCCTTTGGAGTGAAGGGTCTTATTCATCACCTCTGTAGAAGGAGCACCCAAGACTAATTCCAGTTGAGGGGTGATGAGAGAACTGAGTATTGTCGGAACCGTGGACATACATGGTGCCAAAGAGAAAATACGTGCTGGATTAGGTGCCAAGGTACAGACAGTCCAAGCACTGCTCCAAGAAAGCATCAGCTCCATTGTAGCTGATGCTGCAAGGATGATGGGTGCCAACAAAGAAGGCACTGCTGTTGGAGCTGAGACAGTATGTATCAAAGCGGGAGCTGGGGGGGATAAGCAGGGAAAGATGAGACAGAAGATTCCGAGTCCGGGGGAATAGGAGGTCTAGCTGGAATGCGCAATCCCCTAGCTACCAGAAGCTGGTCCACAGCTCACACTAGGTCTAGTTCAGAAATACTCCTAGTGGATTTAAAGAGGCTACAGAATGGGAATCAGGTCTTTCTAGAAAGGGACTAAACCTCTGCCCCAAGAAAGGATCGTAAGTAGGAGAATATCTAGTCCTTGGCATGAAATCCAGTTTTGGAGCCAAAGAAACTGTTGGCACCATGGCCAGGGATGGTACCAAGACATGTGCAGTCATCAAGGCCCATGGATTCGAAGAAGCTGTCGGCACTGTGGAGAGTGCTAAGGTATGTACAGTCATCGGAGCCCATGGAGCCGAGGAGGCTGTCAGCACCATGGACTGGGATGGAGCTGAGGCATGAACAGTCATCAGAGCCAATGTAGGAGCCAAAGACGGCACCAAAGTCAGTGGTGCTGTGTTTGGAACTGAGATAGGAGTGAATACCATGGTCAGCACCTAGGGAGAGGACACAGATCCTGGTGCCGAAGATGTCTGCGCCGAGGGTGCTGGTGAAGCACAGAACAGACTCGGTTCCCTAACTGACAGAGATGCAGGGACTGAGTGACTCCATTTTTCCTTATATTTTTTGGTCTTAGGAGGTGGTAAGACCTCTGACCCAGATAGAGCCTCCGAGAAAGGTATCTTGAGTAAATCTTTTAAAATAAGTTTATTCTTACATTCTGCTAGTGTCCGATTAAGAAAAAACAGTACAATTGTCACAATCAGCTTCCAAATGATCCACGCCCAAACAGTAGACACAACAGATGTGTATCTGAGTTAAGCATCTTATGTCCACACTTGTCACACTGTTTAAAACCCAATTTAACTTTGTCTGACATGGTAAAAGGAACAATACTATCGTGTAGAAAATTTTTTTTTAGGAATACCACCAGTAAAAGAAGCCTGTCAAATACAGGAGAGAGGAACAGTCAAAAAAGGTAAAATTTTAAATTACCAAAAAAAAAAGGGTAGGAAATAGGCCTAGGTTATAGGCGACAGTGAAAAAAGACTAAGTTGACTAACATTTTTGAAATTCAGAAGAAAAACTGGCATAAAAACAACAAATTACTACTTAGCTTGGGAGAGATGGCTACACACGTCTGACCAGGAAGGTGGCAAACGAGGTCTGGAGTATCTAGGAGAGGGGCATTGTAGGTAGGTTCTTATCTGAGAGTTTTTGGCTTGCATGAGCTGGTAAACGGACATTTTGGTTCCAAGGACAGAACCGAGGTCCTATCTGTAATGTATAAATAGAGATTTACAACTTCAGATGTACTGTTGGTTAAGAGAAGTGAAGCTTTCTTCACATTCTATTTGCATTGCCATAGCAACAGTAAACAATTGCTGTAGTTTCAAAGGACACTGTGAATCTGCGAAGTACATTTAGCCTCACAGATAAATAATAAGAAACAGTAATGTTGTTTAGTTATTAAAATGAAAAACAACCTAAACAAGGTAAAATAAATACATAATAGGATTATTTGTAAATATTTTATAATTTATCCTCACAGGATTACATATTCCTGGAAACACAACTGAAATGTTACCAAACTACATGTGCACTGAAATGTAGCTGCTAGATTAAAAAAGTATTACTTACATTAACATGCTGATTTCGCAAGCTGTCTGCATTGTAAAAGTTACATTTTATATGTTACTTAAAATTGTCAGTCTCTAGAGCATATGAAAAGATACATATTACTTTTTGCAACATGTTATCTTTGCAGTTACCTCACACTCTATACAAACTCACTTGGTAACTAATAGCTATTCATTTAAAATATCAGTTTAAATATTAAATGTGCCCTTGAAATACTAATGACATTTTGACAAAATATAATCTGAACTGTAAAATGAATGACTTGAAAGAAGTGAAGTAATGTATAGATATCAAAGACAGTTCTTGACACTACAGTAAAAGTAAAAATATATATTCACAAGGAAGTATTATAATGTTTTAGTCTCCCAATTAAAAAAGCTTACTGTCAACATTTTGCAATATCAGAAAGTTTGAAGAGCTAGGAAATTACTATTCTTTGTCTTTATAATGATTATTAGACAGATGTTAGACTCTGTTTAGTTTAATGAATTGTGACGTGTTTATGAGGAAAAGTGGACTCAATTATTCACATTAGACTACACATTCCTGGAAACTCAACTGAAATGTTTCCAAATTACTTGTGAATTTAAATGAAACTGCCTGATTAATAAGCATAATTTACTTTAACAACCTGAATCCATAAGCTATCTGCTCTATATATGTTACATTATATATGTCACTTGCATATGACAGTCTCTAGAGCACACGAAAAAATACATATTATTTTTGCAACATGCTATATTTGTACTAACCATACATTCTAAATTAACTCAATTGTCAACTGACAAGTTATTTATTTGAAACAGTCTAAATATTAATTGTGCCCTTGAAATATTGTTGCCGTTTTGACAAAACAAAACCTGAATTGAAAAAGGAATGATTTGAAGAAATGAAGTATTGTACAGATTTCAAATACAGCTATTGACACTATAATATAAGTAGAAATGTATACATGCAAGGAAAAATTGAAATGCTTTATACTTTTAGTTAAAATAGTTTATTGTTAACTTTTTGCTTTAATAGAAAATTTAAAGAGTTAGGAAATTATTTCGAATTTGTCTTTATAATTTTTACTAAAGTGATGTTAGTCACTGACTTGTTTAATGGATTGTGAGTCAAGTACAAGACGGACTACTGAATGTTATTTCTGTTTACCTATGTTTGCTGAATTTCTTTTATTAGTACTGATTTAAAACAAAGGAAAGAAAGGGACGGAAATCTCTGTTTTTGGTCAAGGGAGGAGAGGCTTAAGAGTATTCTAACTGCCCCGAGAACTCTCTAAGATGCTCTAAATACTATTTGATTAATACTTACCTAAGGTAAGTCTAGATTATCATATAGGTACCTTCATATTCATTCTAGACCTGATGTGATTACCCATTCTGGAAGCAGGGGGTGCCCTATGCAGGATGGGAATTGTCAGAGTGATCATAGTTCATTCTTAGACTCTGCTTTGTAAATCAAAGCACTGCACATTAGAATGTAGGGCGCCTCTACTCAGAGTCAGGATACCACTGATAAGCCATGTCTTTTCATAAGTTTAAGTTGAAGTTGGTGAGCTGAAGAGTGGGAAAGTAAAGGAAGACAGTACACCTACAGTAAATTCATATTTCATTGGTAATCACTCATTGTCTCCTGTAGAGTCCTTTTAGTCAAATTATTTCAGTAATAATCTATTTGTTGTTGGTTTATTTAGTGTATGCTCCTCTGTTGCATTTAATTTATCCAAAATGACATATCTGACATGTTTGGGCTTTCTTAAGGGTAACTAAATATTGGATATTTTCTAAGTCAACATAATAATTGTTTACACTACTAACATTACATCCTGATATATAAAATACTATAGAACTATAATAGAATAATATAGAATTTCATATCTCTTTTAAGAAAATTATCCATATAATAATTTAACATATAGAGCTCAGCTGATATTGTTGGTTAAAGGTATGAGTGATAATCCAATATATCTATCTTTATCTATTGAATTAGGAATGACTTCCATTCCATGTTTAATGAGAAATTCATATTTACTTGTATTTGATTCTTTAGAATTAATGTTTTATAGAAGTACTTTTTAAAAGCCTGACCAGACTTTTACCCTACTTATATTTAAAGAAGAAAGAACATTAAATTATACTCCCACGTTTACACACATAAAAATAACATCCAATGTTATCAGTGAATATGGTATAACTACTATAATCAAAAAAAAAAAAAAAAAAAAGAAGCAAAAAGTTTCTTCCAACAATAACTTGAAATGGAGTTAACATTCTTATCATTAAATACTAATGGTTTAAATAATGCAAATAAAAGATCAAACTTACTAAAATATTTAAATCTAAATAAGTCACAAGTAGTATTTCTCCAGGAAACACATTTTAAGACTAATGATAGCTTTATTTGGAACCCTAAGGACTATACAGTCTTAGCTCAATCCTCCTATAGAACAAAGACAAAAGGAGTATCAATTCTCCGGAAGAAAAACATAATCACACCAAAAGTTATTTATAAATACGAAGACAAAGAAGGTCTACTAGCATTTGTTATAGTTAAATTTAGTAACAGAATATGGACCTTAGCTAATCTATATTGGTTCACAGGAATTGTAGCAGGAACGGTTAAAAACACCTAGATGTTATTTCCAACAATTATAATGGAAATCTTATACTGGGAGGATATTTTAATTGTACCTTAGAAGCTTCTGAAACCACCAAGAAGTCTTTTTGCATAGCAACTATTTCAAAATCCTTAAAAAAATGGATTGGTTCATTTCATTTAATTGACACTTCTAAAGTAAAAGATGATAAGTCCTTATTATTTTCCCATAAAGACCATAGATTTGGAACACAAACCAGAATAGACAAATTATTCATAGTTCAAGATTTACAAACAAAAATCTTCAACTTCTCAGATCATGACTCTCTGATAATGAAGCTCCAGATAGAGCTTAAACCTTTAATCCTCTCAACTAGAATTCCATGATATATCACGAAAATTAAAGAATTCAGACCCTGGATTTTGTCAGAACTACAATTATTTCTTGAAATTAATAATACAACACAAATCAGTAGAGTCATGGTTTGGGACTCATTAAAAGTGTATTTATTTGGTAAGACCCTTAGCTGGTACAAAAACAAAGTTAGCGAGTAGGAATCTGAATCATTAGACTTGCAAACCAGACTCTTGACAGCAAAATCTAAAAAAAATCAGAATTGTCCAGAAGTCAAAAAAGAAAGAGGAATTACATAAAAAATATAATGAAATTCTAACACACAAAACTTGTCTAGCCTTGGAAAAATTAAAAATAAACTCATTAGCCACTTCTCCCAGATATCTACATAACTTATCTAAAATAATTAAAATACAATCTAAAGCAAATAACATTAGTAGTATATCTCATGAAAAGAAAGGGAAAAAAATATCAGATATAGGAGACATCCTTGAAGCATTTTGGTTCCATTATGTGGAACACTTCAAAAAAGAAAATTTAGATACCAACCAAATAAACTTAGAAACAAACCATATCAATATAAAAAAAATCCCGAAAACTTAAAACTAGACCTACAAAAACCTATATCCTACAAAGAAACTGTTGACAAGAGAAAAGAAAGTAAAGCTAACAAAGCTCCAGGGATAGATGGTATAATTACGGAAATTTAGAAACTCTTCCCTTCAACAGTAATCTCCCTTTTTCATAAAACTTTGCTAGAAGTCCAGTCAGAAGCAAAAAATGCCACCCTCATGGAAATATTCTCTCATAACACCAATTCTAATAGATAATAAACCATCAGACCTTTGCAACTCATACAGACCTATATCATTACTGAATAATGATTACAAAATATTCATGTCAATACTAGCTAACAGAATGAAAATCCCACTTTCAAAGACAATTAATAATGATCAAACTGGATTTTTATATAACAGGCACACACGTGATAATATTAAAAGAGTCTATATTAGAACATCGAAGTTTCAGAACTTCAAATGTTCTAATATCTACCCCTAATAAGTGAAAGTTAAAAACAGTGGTTTCAGAAAACCAAATTCTTTCCTATGGAAAGAATTTGATTGTCCATTCCTGTCGTTTTGCTATTTTTCAGCACTGTGGTGGAAAGTTACAGGTCGGGTTCAGGTAAGTGCGCAATTGTGTGGACGTGAGGGTTAGGGTGGGTTAGGTGAGTTAAGGTTAGGGCAAGGGTCATGTAAGTGTGCGAATGTGTGGACATGCGGATTAGGGTGGGGTAGGTGAGTTAGGGTTAGGGCACGGGTGAGGTGTGTATGCGATAGTGACAGACCTTAGGGTTAGGGTTTGGGTTAAGGTAAGTGGGTAGATAGTGGTGTATGTACAGTTTAGTGTAGGGTTAGATGTAAGATTTTAGGTGTATGTGTGTGGATTGCTGTTTGTTTGGTGAGTTTGTGTTGTGTGTATGTGTTTTGGAACAGCAAATTTTTTCCCTAGGAAAAAATTAGCTGTTCTGAATTTTCAATGTTATCAGTTTTTGGTTACTAGGGGTCGATATTAGAACATTCGAAGTTATGAAACTTTGATGTTCTAATATAGACCATATTAAAAGGATACTTACTCTTAATGATTATGTGAATAAAGACGAAAGAGAAAACTTGTAATTAGATTAGACATTAAAAAAGCCTTAGATTCCCTCAACTGGGAATATCTATTTAAAACTTTAGCATTATTTGAATTTCCTCCTCCCTTCATCTTATTACTAAAAACATATATATGAATAACTTAGCCTACATTAAATTACGTCCTTTCACCTCAGAATATATCCATATAACGAAAGGTACTAAACAAGGATGCCCCCCCTGTCTCCTATTTTATTTGCTTTGGCTATAGAAATACTTACAGAAATAATATGCAATAATCCAAGAATAAAAGGAATAGAAGTCTATGACCAGTACATATCTAAAATAATGCTTTTTGCTAATGATATTTTATTAACCCTATAAAACTCCAGAGAGTCATTAGGAGAGCTAGAAGAAGAAATGGAGACATTTTATAAGATTTCAGGTCTACACTTTAATAGATCAAAATCAAAATTTCTATTTTTAAATAAGAAAAAAGAACTACAAGTCACAGATAAATCCATCATAGGAAAACAAGAACTTATGCTAAATTATTTAGGAATTGTGTTATGTAAAAATATAAACAAATCAATATTAATAAATTATAAAAACATTTTTGAAACAATAAAAATATATACATAGAAAAGTGGAACAAAATTATATTAACTTTTGAAGACAGATTGCAATTAATAAAAATTGTCTTATTGTCAAAAAGACTATATGTAGCATTAGCAATACAGTTAATTCCTGAAAGATGCATTCTTAAAGAAATAAACTCATGTTTAATAAACTTTTTATGGTATCCCAAAAAGAATAGAGTTGCTCTAACTCATCACATTAGACCATGGAAACAAAGAGGATTGAACTTCCCAGAAATAGAAACATATATAAAAGCATCTGTGCTTAAAACTACAATAGACTGGTTAAACCTAAATTATTTTGTCAACTGGAAAGAATTAACAATGGCTATATTAACAAATGAATTTAATCTGTTAAAAAAATTTAATAGTAGACAAATCAAATAAACTCTGGTACATACTATGCATATGTATGCAATATAATATAAGAAACCCTTCTAAAACAACACTGATTAATCATGGGTCTATATTAGAACATCAAAGTTTCAGAATTTTGACTGTTCTAATATCAACCCCTATACAGCAAAAGCTGAAAATAGCAAAGTTACAGAAAACCGAATTCTTTCCTAGGGAAAGAATTTGGTTGTCCGTTCCTGTTGCTTTGCTATTTTCAGCACTGTGGTGGAAAGTTACGGGTCGGGTTCAGGTAAGTGTGCGATTGTGTGGACGTGAGGGTTAGGGCGGGTTAGGTGAGTTAGGACTAGGGTGCAGGTCAGGTAAGTGTGCGAATATGTGGACATGAGGGTTAGGGCGGGGGAGGTGAATTAGGGTTAGGGCACGGGTGAGGTGTGTGTGCGATAGTGATCGACCTTAGGGTTAGGATTTGGGTTAAGGTAAGTGGGTAGATAGTGGTGTATGCACAGTTTCGTGTAGGGTTAGATGTAAGATTTTAGGTTATGTGTGTGGATTGCTGTTTGTTTGGTGTGCTTGTGTTGTGTGTATGTGTTTTGGAACAGCAAATTATTTTCCTAGGAAAAAATTCTCTGTTCTGAATTTTCTGTGTTTTTTTTTATTCGATTACTAGGGGTTGATATTAGAACACTCGACATTGTGAATGTTTGGTGTTCCAATATAGACCCATTAATCATTACATCAATTCCTTTAGGAAACTTATCAATGCAAACATAGATCTAAAACTTTGGTTTGACCTTTTAACCCCATTTACCATCACTAAGAACTTTCCTCACAAAATATATAGGGAGACAATAACCTCCTGGGAACAAAATGGATTCTTATACTGGTTTCAATGTGTAAATAAATTAAATGTTTTAGATATACATATGATAAAAACTGCTTACAATATTCCAACACAGGACTGGTTAACCTTACAAAGCATTCTAATGTACACTCAAGACTTATGCAGATTAATTAATAATTCCTCATTTAAAGATATTCCAAATCTAATAAGTTTTCTGTATGAATTTATATATAATAGTTGTGAAAAGAAAAATTCCATTTCAAATCTATATAAAGAGTTAATAACATATAAAACAATTCCCAAACCATCATACTGGCAGTTCTTAACAAAAGGTCAGTCATTGCAGTTAACAGAAGAAATTAAAACTAACATCTTGCTATCAGTTAATTACACCTCTAACACACAGTACTAGAAAATATTTAACTGGAAATACTTACATAGAGCATTTTTAACACCAGATAGAATTAAAAAGATCAGTACTACTACAAATGGTTTTTGCCGGAGGTGTGAAAAGTCCAATAAAGCAGACTGGATTCATATTTTTTATGAATGTAATAAAATTAAATCATATTGGAATGAAATCAATCATTTTTTACAAGCTTTATTTAATGAATCCTTTACCTTAACTAAAGCATTGATAATTCTAAATGTAAATGAAGGTCCCTACCTGAATAAGACAAATATGTATTTGTTATGGACAATACTTGCTATATCTAGGAAATGCGTAACCAGAAGGTGGATTTCAAATACACCCCCGACCTTTGAAGAATTCTACACTTTACTGAAGACAACTGCATTGATGGAAATAAAAATCAAAGAACTATGAATCTATCCCAGGCCATTAGTAAATAATCCTTGGAAGAAAGTTATATCCTTGTTGGACACTTTGTAATAATCAATATTTTATCTCTGATAACTGATCTGTTAATTCTATATTTAATAACATACAGTGTATATAATTGAAAATCAGGCTGTTGTAAATATTGTTTATAGTTGTTTAAAATGATATTTAAAAATATTATGTAAATGTTATTTTAATTGAAAAAAAGTACATGTGCAGCAAGCATTACTGGTTATTGTTCATCAAGACAGGAGTTTGCTTTGTTTATTGAATTTTTGGTGGATCATTGGATTACTGGTGGTGTGTGGAAGGAATCCTTCCAGCGCTTGCCAGGGCAAGCCAAGGAGCTGCACTTTCAACTGCCCTTGCAAGGGTAATTTCTAAAAGGTCTGAAAAATTGTCTTTTTCAGAGCAAATTATGCATTTCTTCGTGCCGGTCCCAAGCCCAGATAAATGGGGAAGATTGCGTCAGGAAGGGCATCCGGCGTAAAACATTTGCCAAATGAGATATGTGGAAACCAATACATATTTACATGCCAGATCAGTAAAGGCCCGGGTTAACAATGACCACCACCAGAACTGTTAGCCGACAGGCTGCTGGCAGAAATTAGGCTACTGTTGGTTGAAGGAGGAGAAGGCGAAGAAGAGGTGAAAGGCATGCCAGTAGGCAGGAAGAGAGGAGAAAGGTTAGGAGTGTGGTAGTGAGGGTAGGAACTTTGAATGTTGGCAGCATGACTGGTATAAGGAGAGAGCTAGCTGATATGATGGACAGAAGGAAGGTTGATATATTGTGTGTACAAGAGACCAGGTGGAAGGGAAGTAAGGCCAGGTGTATTGGAGGTGGGTTCAAACTGTTCTATCATGGTGTGGATGGGAGGAGAAATGGGGTAGGGGTTATAATGAAGGAACAGTATTCCAAAAGTGTTTTGGAGGTGAAAAGAGTGTCGGATAGAGTGATGTTTATGAAGCTGGAAATTGATGGTGTAATGATGAATGTTGTTAGTGCATATGCTCTGCAAGTTGTGTGTGCGATGGATGAGAAAGAAAAATTTTGGAGTGAGTTGGATGAAGTGGTGATAACTGTACCCAAGGGTGAGAGAGTGGTGATCATAGCAGATTTCAATGGGCATGTTTGTGAAGGGAACAGAGGAGATGAGGAAGTGATGGGTAGGTATGGTGTTAAGGAAAGGAATGCAGAAGGTCAGATGGTAGTGGATTTTGCAAAAAGGATGGACATGGTTGTGGTGAATACGTATTTTAACAAGAGGGAGGAGCATGTGATGGCATACAAGAGTGGAGGGAGATGCACACAGGTGGATTATATCCGATGCAGGAGAGCCAGTTTGAAGGAGATTGGAGACTGTAAAGTGGTGGCAGGGGAAAGTGTAGTTAGGCAGCATAGAATGGTGGTTTGTAGAATGACATTAGTGATCAAGAAGAGGAGGAGGAGTGTGAGGGCAGCACCAAGGTTCAAATGGTGGAAATTGAAAAAGGGTGATTGTGAGGTGGAGTTCAGGGAAGAGTTACACTGGGTGGCAGTGAAGTGTTACCGAATAGTTGGGTAACTACAGCAGTGCTAGTAAGAGAGACTGCTAGAAAGGTGCTTGGTGCGACATCTGGACAGAGGAAGGAGGACAAGGAGACCTGGTGGTGGAATGAGGAAGTACAGGAGAGTATACAGAGGAAGAGGTTGGTGAAGAAGAAGTGGGATTGTCAGAGAGATGATGAAAGTAGACAGGAGTATAAGGAGATGAGGTACATGGTAAAGAGAGAGGTGGCAAAGGCTAAGGATAAGGCGTATAGAGAGTTGTATGAAAGGTTGGACACTAAGGAGGGAGAAAAGGACCTGTACCGATTGGCTAGACAGAGGGACCGAGCTAGGAAAGATGTGCAGCAGATAAGGGTGATAAAGGATAATGAGGGAAACATACTTACAAGCAAGGAGAGTGTGTTGAGCAGATGGAAGGAGTACTTTGAGGGGCTGATGAATGAAGAGAATGAGAGAGAGAGAGAGAGAAGGCTGGATGATGTGGGGATAGTGAATCAGGAAGCGCAATGGATTAGCAAGGCGGAAGTAAGGATAGCTATGAAGAGGATGAAGAATGGAAAGGCTGTTGCTCCAGATGACATACCTGTGGAAGCTTGGAGGTGTTTAGGAGAAATGGCAGTGGAATGTTTAACCAGATTGTTTACTGAAATCTTCAAAAGTGAGAGGATGCCTGAGGAGTGGAGAAAAGGTGTTTTGGTGCCGATTTTTAAGAATAAGGGTGATGTAAAGAGTTGTAGTAACTACAGAGAGATAAAACTGATCAGTTACAGCAGGAAATTATGGGAAAGAGTAGTGGAAGCTAGGTTAAGAAGGGAGGTGATGATTAATAATCAGCAGTATGGTTTCATGGCAGGAAAGAGCACTACAGATGCAATGTTTGCTCTGAGAGTGTTGATGGAGAAGCACAGAGAAGGTCAGAAAGAGTTGCATTGTGTCTTTGTGGCCTTAGAAAAGCATATGACAGGGTGCCTAGAGAGGAGTTGTGGTATTGTATGAGGAAGTCCAGAGTGGCAGAGAAGTATATAAGAGTGGTACAGGATATGTACAAGGGTAGTGTGACAGCGGTGAGATCTGCCATGGGAGTGACAGATGCGTTTAAGGTGGTGGTAGGATTACATCAAGGATCAGCTCTGAGCCCTTTCTTATTTGCACTGGTGATGGACAGGTTGACAGACGAGATCAGACAGGAGTCCCCGTGGACTATGATGTTTGCAGATGACATTGTGATATGTAGTGAAAGTAGGGAACAGTTTGAGGAGACAATCGAGAGGTGGAGATATACTCTAGAGAGGAGAGGAATGAATGTCAGTTGGACTAAGACAGAATATATGTGTGTGAATGAAAGGGAGGATAGAGGAATGGTGAAGATGGATAAGTTTAAATACTTGGGATCAAGAGTTCAGGGTAATGGCGAGTTAGGAAGAGAGGTGAAGAAGAGAGTACAGGCAGGATGGAGTGGGTGGAGAAGAGTGTCAGCAGTGATTTGTGACAGACGAGTACCAGTAAGAATGAAAGGGAAGGTCTACAAAAGGGTAGTGAGACCAGCTATGTTATATGGGTTGGAGAAAGTGGCATTGACAAAAAGGCAGGAGTCAGAGCTGGATATGGCAGAGTTAAAGATGTTAAGATTTGCACTGGGTGTGACGAGGGTAGACAGGATTAGGAATAAGTATATTAGAGGGTCAACCCAGGTTGGAAGGTTTGGAGGCAAAGCCAGAGAGGCAAGATTGCATTGGTTTGGACATGTGCTGAGGAGGGATGCTGGGTATATTGGGAAAAGGAGGCTAAGGATGAAGCTGCCAGGTAAGAGGAAAAGAGAAAGGCCTAAGATAAGGTTTATGGATGTGGTTAGAGAGAACATGCAGGTGGTTGGTGTGACAGAGCAAGATGTAGAGGACAGGAAGAAATGGAAACAGGTGATGAGGAGTGGCGACCCCTAACCAGGGAAAGCTAAAAGAAGAAGAAGAAGAACAGCTGTATCTGTGGTCTGTGAACATAAGCAGAGGTGAGCCTACCACCATAAAGAGTGAACAGAGGATTAGTAGCAGGCTTACACCAAATGCAGAAAGGGTAAGTTGCTGTCTTTTTTTTGGGGGGGGGGTGGAGTTGATGAAACATAGAGGGATAAGAGGATTGTGATTTTTTTTTGTGCAGAAGTTTTGTGCTAAGAGGACTAAGAGGTGGAGTGTGTAGATGGGCTGTGGTTAAAGCAGCCTTATTTTTGGCTAAGGGATTGGAGGGCTTATCTGTAATAATTAATTTCTAGATTTGTTTCAGTCAGCCCCTCATAAGAATGTTTTTTTTTTCACTAGGAAAACTGAGCATTGTACTTTCTTACAATTGTAAAGTCTATTCTATAATTTTTATAAAAGTGGTGTTTCAATGCTTTCTCTAATTATACCATTATGTTGTGCTTTTGTTGTTTTGTTCAGAATTGTTGTGCTGATGGGATGGGGGTGGAGGCTGTGAGAACATTGTAGAATGTTTAGATATTAGGTTATTTTAATGCATACTACTGTAAAACCTGTTACTCTGGTATCTTTATAAGTTTATGACTATACCTGATCTACATATCTGTTCCATGATTATTTTTTGCTTTGTCTACAATTGTTGTGATGCTGGCAGGTGGGTGGGGGATGTGAGAATGTTGTAGAATATCTGTATGTTTGCCTGGTATTTTTGCTTTACCTCTCATAAAAAAATGTGAGTTCACACAAAACATGCTGCTGCAAAATCTGTTCTAGTGTCTTTATAGGAGTAATGTTTTTAATTCCTGATGTTACACCTATGTTTTGTGACTATTGTTTTTTTTTTTTTTTTTGCTTTGTCCAGAATAGTGCTGAAAAGTGGAGGATAGGGGCTGTGAGAATGTTGTAGAGTGTACAGATATTGTTTTAATGCATACTAATGCAAACCCTGTCATTCTAATATATTTCTAACTTTATAATATCAATGTTTAAAGCTATCCCTGATGTTACGCCTTTGTTTTGCAATTATCTTTGATTTTTCTCTAAAACTGTTGTGCTGAGAGGTTAGGAGGGAGGAAGTGGCTATGAGAATGTCAAAGTCAAAGTCAAAGTAAACTTTATTGTCAATCAGATGTACACAGCAGTGCAAGCTAAACAAAATTACTTTTCTTTGGTCCCCATGCAAGACATAACAATGAACACATAGTTTGAATGACAGTAAGACTAATGCACATACAGTAATAGTTAAAATATTAAGCAACACAATAAATTACCAGAATAGGGCAGGAAGACATTAGACAATATTATACTAGTAGGTACTGTAAGACTAAGACTATGAATGTTTTAGAATGTCTATATGCTGGTCTGGTATTTTTGGTCTGTCCTTCATAAACAATATGGGTTCACACAATGCATGCTACTGCAAAACCTGTTATTCTAGCATCTTTATAAGACCTGTGTTATATATGCTTCATGTTAACTTTTATCCTATTTTTTTTTTCTATTTGCTTCAACCAGATTTGTGTTGAGAGTATGTGATTGAGGAGTAGGGGCTGGACGAATGTTGTTTAATATTTCCTTGATATCTGTGGTCATAAAAATTTGGTTTTCAGACAAAATTTTGATTGAAGTAAAGTCATACCAAATTATGGGAAAACCTGTTCTGTCATTTTTAACTTTATAAAAGCAAATGTTAAAACTTTTCCCTTTTGTTTTGCATTTGTTTTATGCTTTCTTGCTTTGTCTAGATAATTTACACTTCATGAAATTCCTGTTTTATATGCAGATATAGTGTTAGAGGGGATGGTAATGCTTCCCGGTTATAGACAATATACTTAGGGTTATTTCCTCTTATTATGACTATTTCTAGGACTACTACTGAAATATGAAAGAGGATGCAGGGAGAATAATGCAAACAAGAGAAGTATACTCAGTGATTATATTATGCAATCAGAAGAGGCAAGTGTCACAGGCAATGTGTTAAGGGGCAGGTTGTTGGTTTGCAGGTTGAGCTTACGGTTAATACATGTTGTCCAGTCTGGAGCTTGTATTTCACATTTTGTGGTGTGGGGCACATCAGAGTTGAGGGTTTGCCTCAGTGGGTTAATTAATTAAGTAATTAATTAATTAATTAATTAATTAATTTGCAGTTGGTTTACCAGGATGGCACATTGGGCTAAGATAACCCATTTTCAATGGGGTCCTGGGGACAAAAGCTCCAAACATACAAATATACAACATATTTGATAATAAACAAGCAAAAGAATGCACAGGATATAATAAGCAGTTTTGTACAGTATTACAAGTACTACTACAAGCATGAATTATGTACAGTTTAAAGGAAGAATAAGCATCATAAGTATTATTTGTAAACAGTTGGTTTTTGCAGTGATAGAAAAGAAAGACAGTTATTAGTTACTTTAGAGAAAGTGAGCTGGTACTGAGAGAGAGAGACTAAGTCTCTTTAATAAATCCTAATCTAATCAAATAAATCTGATGGGTAACATTCCACTATTGTCATGTTGGACTTGTTTCTGTGTAATGCTGATTTTTATGGATGTAATCTGGGAAATATCATCATCCACAGAATAAGTGTTCAGATTTCTAACCACTTTTTGTCACCCACACTTTTAGCAGACATTATGTGGCCCCGGGTAGATCAAAGAAAGTGGTGTTATTACATGTACTAGAAGGGAAGTGCTTTTGTACTAACATTATGACAACAGGACCCAACATCTGAATGTGTAGTCATTCTGTTTTGCTTCCATTCCTAGTCAGAAATGATGAAGCGTACATATTTGTCAGGATAATTGCACCAGTAGAGGAATAATGATGCAAAAAGTCAGGAGGGTTCCATTAGGAAATTTTTCTGTGGGTCATTAGAGAAGGAAGATTCAGCAAAAAAGTCTACCTGCAGTAGAACACAGTGACCCTACAGTACAACTTAAATACTGTGATCCCAATATTCCATCCTTATAACAGAAAGTGTCACTCTGTTACAGTTTACCACAGGCTTCCTCCTGTTAACCTATAACCATTATCATGGAAGACATTATGTCAACATGTGAAGATTCAACTTTAGAAGATCTTCCAAGATCACCAGAGTCTGATATGGAAACAACCATACTTCTGTAGTGACAACAGATGTGGCCTTTGACTTGCAGGGAGTGTTAGGTGTATCATTTCAGGATCTAGAAATTTGGACAAACTTGACAAAGAATGTTTAGGGTAGTTGCCGTCCAGCATGGACATGTGCAAGTAGTGTTGTCACATTTCCCAGTCAATGAAAAGAAAAGAAAATTTACATCAGAGAACTATTTCATGTGCTGCCTAATGGGGAAAGAGTAAACACATTTGGTTTACATATTTTGCCTTAAAAGACACAATGTTTTGTTTTCCATGCAAATTATTTAGCAATCTAACCACCTTCTCTGTTCAGGTGGTTACAGAAAATGGTGAGAGATGTCCAAAGCTTTACACTTCCATGACCGAGCACCAGAGCATTCATCATGCATGCTGAAGTAGAAGGAACCGGACAATAGACCACAGAAAGCAAACAATGGATGAACGTGACAAGCAGAGGTTGAAAAAGAGAACTTAACAGCATGATGTTTTAGCATGCATTATAGCTATTATCTCATACCTAGTGGAACAGAACATGGCATTCCATGGTATAAGTGATGCCCTGTACACCCATGGCAATGGCAATTTCTTAGGCCAAGTACAGCTTTTCTCACAGTTTGATTCTATCATGGCTGAATATTTACATTGTATCAGAAACAAAGTAATGGATTATTATCGTGGAGAGGACATCCAGAATGAAATTATACAGTTGTTCTCAAATGCAACTTTAAGGACTATTGTGGAGAAGGTGAGGGATGCCAGGTACTTCTCTAATTCTTGATTGTATGCCAGACATCGGCAGTCAAAAGCAAATAACTGTTGTATTCAGGTGTGAGTACATTTCAAAGACCTCAGCCATAGATAAGGAACACTTTTTGGGATTTGTGCCTGTGAATAATACGACTGGAGCAGGACTTACAGGTGCACGTCTGCAGACTCAGCAACATTATTAACTGGATATTAACTACTGCTGAACACAGGGATATGACAATGGCAGTAATATGAAGTGGAAAAGAGCTGGAGTGCAGGCCCAGATAAAACAGATAAATTGAAGGGCTTTTTATGTGCCTGCCATAATTTAAATCTTATAGTTAGTGATGGAGTACATTTATCGATACAGGCAGTGTCTTTCTTTGAATGTCTGTAGAACATTTACATACTATGTTCAGCATCAACAAGTTGATGACAGATATTGAAATGACACATAAACATCACTGAGAAGCCACTGTATGAGACTCACTGGGAATGCAGGATAGACTCTGTCAAGGCAGTATGGTTTCAGTTGAAGGACGTCATGGAAGCATTACAGAAGATATGTGAAGCTTTTCATACAAGTGATACCACACCATAAAAACAGGCAAAGGGACTGTGCTTGGGACATATGACATATCATTTCATTGTATGTTTAGTGGTTTGGTATGATGTGTTGACAAACTTAATTTTTTCTACGTGTGTCAAAGTGCTGGCATCAACTATGGACTTGCTAAGGAACTACAGAGGGAAAAGATTTCAAAATGTCATGGGTGAAGCATCCAAGATAGCAGAACTGATAATTAGTACCACATTTCAGGAAAAGAGGCAGAGGAAAGTAAAGCATTTATATGACTATTAGAGAGAAGATGAGATGGTATAGTATCCAAAGGTAAAACTATGTAGAGTTCTTCTGGAGACAATACAGTCATTTACTGACCAGTTTGAGCAGCTTTCAGAGTTTGTTAAGGCCTTTGGATTTTTATCAAATATTAAAGCCTTGAATGAACTGTACAGTAGATTATAAGTGATATATAATGTTTGCAACTGAAAATACTGTATATCAATATGGTTTGTTTGCATTTATATAAAATGTATGATTGCCTATGTCATAAGTAATAATTCAAAAAAAGATGTTTCTTGTTAAAAAAATGCTTTAAGTGAAGTTGCAGAAGAAACCTTGAGCCAATAGTGCAAGGCTCTGAAAGAACAACTGACAGTCAGGACAACTAACCACTATGACATTACTATGACCTTTGACACAAACTGAAAAGCCTTTGTTGAATGCTCGACACTGAATAATCACCACCGACTGTGTTAAATTTCTTCATTCTCATCCAGTTACAAGGCATTTATATAAATGCTTTTGTTTCAATGCACATTTATTTTACTGTATCTGTTACAGTGGCCACTGCAGAATGCAGCTTTTCTAAACTGAAACTCATAAACACATACCTACATTCATCAATGAATCAGGAGAGACTTTCAAACTTAGTTGTGCTCTAATTTGAGCATGAACTGGGACAGGATTTATAATATACCAGCCTTATTGAAAACTTTTTCCAGAAGAAAATTTGTAAAATGACAGTAAAAACATAGCTATGTGCACATTTTTTGTTTCTAGTAGTCTTTTTGCTGTATCGCAGTAAATTTCAGGTTGCACCTTAGCCTGGCTTGTACAATATTTTAGGATCATAGGTTCATGGGAGATTACTAGGTTAATGGCCCTAGGAACCTTACATGCTTAGCCAAGAGTTTACCTCCCCCCCAAAAAAAAAACATTTTTGCTGTGTATTCACTCTGATTTTGCTAATTCCAGCAGGTAGGACCAAGGACAACGAGGATAAAAAAGCAGAAATATTTGTTGAGTCAAGAGAAGCTAGGAGAGGCAGGATTTGTTGAGGTGACAGGAGCAGCAGGATTTGTCATGAGGCAAGGACAGTTAGGAGGGGCAGGATTCATCATGGGGCAAGGACAGTTAGGAGGGGCAGGATTCATCATGAGGCAAGGACTGTTGGGAGCTGCAGGATTCATCATGAAGCAAGGACAATTAGCAGCACTGGAAGAACCAGAATTGCTCATATAGCACTGAAAGTGACAGCAATTTAAAACTTGAGGAGCTAACTCTGCACTCTAGATAAATGACACTCTGGTGTATGTCATGTCATCTGGGTGCTTTCTGACTTCACCTATTTCTCGTTGGGTTTGTATTTGTCTGCCTCAGACTCTGTAATGCCCATGACTTCTCCTGAACGTCTTGTCTGTTTCTTTGGGATTGAGTCTGTCTGCCTCAGCTTCTGTAATGCCCATGGCTTTCTCTTGTATGTCTTGTGTTTATAGTGTTTTGTATATGTCCCATTCTCTTTTATGCCTCTGTAGTCTGATTGTTCTGCATGTCTGCAGCTGTCTTTCAGTCTTGCATGGTGGGGTCACTCTGCCTAATGCATCTTGTGCATTGCTGTAGTGCTGTCTTTGTCTTGTTTGCATGTCTCTGTTCAGTATTTCTGTAGTGCTGTCTTCATCTTGAGTGTCTCTTTTCAGTCTTGTTGTAGTGCTGTCTACATTTTATGTGGGTGTCTCTGTTCAGTATTGCTGTAGTGCTGTCTTTGCCTTGTGCGTGTGTCTCTTTCCTGTGTGTGGGAGTCTATGTTGGTTTCTGTTCAGTCTTGCTGTAGTGCTGTCTTTGTCTTGTGTGGTTCCTTTTTCCTGTGTGCGGTAGTCTGTGTGGGTCTCTGTTCAGTATTGCTGTAGTGCTGTCTTCATCTGATGTTGGTGTCTCTGTTCAGTCTTGTTGTAGTGTTGTCTACATCTTTTATGGGTGTCTGTTCAGTCTTGCTGTAGTGTTGTCTTTGCCTTGCGTGGGTGTCTTTGTTCTGTGTGTGGGAGTCTGTGTGGGTTTCTGTTTAGTCTTGCTGTAGTGCTGTCTTTGATTTGTGTGGGTGTCTCTGTCCTGTGTGTGGGAATCTGTGAGTGTCTCTGTTCAGTCTTGCTGTAATGCTGTGGGTCTCTCTTTCCTGTGTGGGGAGTCTATGTGAGTCTCTGTTCAGTATCGCTGTAATACTGCCTTTGTCTTGTGTGGGTGTGTTTTTCCTGTGTGCGGGAGTCTGTGTGGGTCTCTGTTCTGTCTTGCTGTATTGCTGTATTGCTGACTTTGTTTTATGTGGGTGTCTCTGTTCAGTCTTGCTGTAGTGCTGTCTTCATCTTATGTGAGTGTATCTGTCCTGTGTGTGGGAATCGGAGTGGCTGGGTCTGGCAACCTTGATGCAATGCAAAGGCTTGTCTTAATGCAACAACATTACTACTAAATGCCAGCCAGTGTGTTCGTATATCTCTATGAGAGTGGCTACCTTGCTGTCATACTGAGGCTTGTCATAATGTAGCATTGGTACTAAATGCAGGTCAGTGCATGTACTTTGATGCAGTTGTGGCCATACAAGTCTTTGTAATGGTTTGAGTGTACTAACACTTTATACAGTGATTGTTAATGGATACTGGGTGAGTCTGACATGGAAGGGGGTGTGGCAGCAATGTTGTCACACCTTACACTGTCCTGGGAAGGGTCCCCAACTTGAAACTTGCTGGTGGCCTCTAAAATATGACCACCAACCGCATACAGAACTATGCAAAGATAGCCCTTCCCAAAGAAGCTTCATGTTGATATTCTTTTCTCAACAGTTCTTGACAGTATTCATCTATCCTAGTTGTTTAATAATCCTACCCACTTTAAGTGAAACTCCAATGACAAAAAAAAAAACAAAATTGCAGGAACCACATTTCCATGACCACAAACTACAAACATACAAAAAGTCAAAGAACCTATACCGTGACTAAGACACAGTGAAGACTTTCTACACACACACACACACACACACACACACACACACACACACACACACACACATATACACAAACTGTAAAATAAATAGAAAAATCATGTTAAAAACAGTCAAATGCAAATTCCAACATTCTAACTGATTTTATAATGTGACAGTCGAGACCAAAACATCAACTACTGAATGGCTGAACATTATGAATACACAAACACACACAAAACAACCCAAGGCATCAGATACTAAGATTAATTAACACACAAACACAAAAAAATTAGCTTTTTACTGGGGGCTTCACTCCCCTCGGATCCCTTACTTATATATATATATATATATATATATATATATATATATATATATATATATATATATACACACACACACACACACACACACACACACATATATATATATATATATACATGTATGTATATATATATATATATATATATATATATATATATATATATATATATTATATATATATAAACACACACATATATATATATATATATATATATATATATATATATATATATATACATACATATATATATATATATATATATATATATATATCAATTCACAATCACATAGCATCCACAAAAGGGCAATCAGCCCTACACAATGTAATGTATTCCTGCACATAAGTTAATCATTCAACCAAAAATTTATTTTTACTTCCTGACTATTTTAATGTTCAGCCAAACACAGTGCAACCATTCTAGTTTTGATCACAAAACAATTGCAAAGCAAGAAATCATGCTTTAAAGAAAGGTGGTTAAACTATTTTCTTACTTTTGCTTGTAGATTTTAATGTTTTTTTTTTGTACATAGCACATCATGCAGTGCTGTAGGCTGAGTGACAGTAGTTCCCTGCAGGTGTGTTGCTCTGTTGTGTAGTCTGATAGCATACAATCTCATTCAACATTGTATACCATAGCATTTGTTATGTGTACATCTAATTCTGTGCTACAATATCTTACTAATAACCTTAGAATTGAGCTAGAAAAATGAAAGTTGTAGTAAGGAGTGATCACTTTTCAACTCTGATGGCACTGTGCCGTGTCACCAGATTAGTGCCATTCTACTGATATTCTTGCCATGTTGCTGTGCAGAGAGCATGTTTGCCTATAGTAACATAAAAACCCATACCACACAGTACAAATTGACAAGCATATCACTACTGTCATATACAAATGTTTTGAGCAGTGCAGCATTTGCTCACATGCATCCTGTGTGCATCATCTTCAGAAGATTCATTTGTAGACTATATTTCTTGTACACGTGTACTAGTGTGGTACACTGCATAGGATGTCTACCTGATGGTATTTGTCTGTCTGATGTATATCTTTATGCTTTTTAACAAATCCCAATCTATTAACACCATTGCAGCAAACAAGCTAAAATCTTCAAACACTGTAATGTACTCCAAAGTTGAGTGACCTCAGACTAGGTTATATTAGTTAAAAGAGTACGGAAGAGTGCCCCCCTCTCACTTCACCCTGAGGTTTTACATTTGAATCCACTGTGTAGAAAATGCTCAACCAATCAGGATTTGCTTTGAAAAATTAATTTCTGCAATGTTATCATTTCTGCAATTGTGCTTTGCATTCAGTCATGTTCAGTAGTGCATTTGAGAACACACTTTGACCTCCCATGTTTAGTTGTGCAGTATGTTTCTGAACACCGTTATGTACAGCACCCAAAGTAGAATCCAGATAAATGTTAAAGATCAGAAGAAATGACACCCATGGCATACACAGATTGCCAGATAGCATAACTGTGTAAGTTGCTATGCAGTGTATACACTGCTCAGTAGAGTGCAGTGATAGTAACACCAGGAGAACATCTTATTTACCTGCACATTCCCGGTAAGCCTGTAATGTATATGGGTTGCAGGCATTACACTTCAGCTTTCTAAATACTTCTCAGTTCATTCCAGAAACTGTTGCCCTCTTTGATTCAGCCTAATGATTTTGGCACAACTGCATTTCTGTTCAGGCACATAATCTGCCTTTCTCCTATAATATAACTAGTATAGTACAGCATGGACCTGAAGCCACCATGCCACCTTGGCTGTTGGAAGGGCATAATTTCCTGTGCAGGTTTTCCTGCTAACCAGTGGCTCTTGGTATAAGTGATTGGATATTTGGTTATCAGCAATATTTGAACTGCTAAGTTTCTGTCTCAGACCGTTCTTTGCTACCTAGAACTACCACAGGTAGGGCACAGTCGAGTGTACCACTGTTCATGCTTACCAGTGGTCATTATGGATGGCATGATATTAAGTTGACCACAATACTTACACTGCAAATGAAGCATTGTAGTCCCCTCTGATTCAAACAGAGGGTTTCAGTTCAGTCGTTTATCTGTGTCTGAGTGCAGTCATTTTTTCTCCACAGTATAGCACATATACCACAGTGTTACACATTTAGAGATGTTGTTTCACACGTACAGTGACCACAAGCAGGTCATCATTAACTGCTACATTATTTCTGCTACTCAACAGCTGATATTATACTGGGATGTGCCTACACTGTTGTTGAAACTCTTCTCTCGGTAAAGGAAAGACTGTAGCCCTCTCTGAGGTTCAATGTTCAGTTAAGACAGCTGTTTCCCCTCCATTTGTATTGCATTACCCTACCTTTCTCTGATACTTGATTGGTATGATACAGAATGAAGAGCTTGCCACCTCTGGCTCTTACCTAAAGAGACATGAGCAATGCTGAAGGTCTTATCTGGCATTTGTAGAGATCAACATGAGCACACTGGCTATATACACGGTTTTGTCAACACAGTGCAAAACATATAGCATTTACTTTGCATTGACAAGGTTACACAACTAAATGTATTTATTTATCCCACCATTTGTTAACTCAATGAATCCAGCAGATGTGAAGTACTAGTTATACCTGACTAACCATCATATGAAGAGAATGCAGTTCATACAACATAATGAAGTTTGTAGGCAATGTTGCAACAGGAAGTAACAGCATGTTTTTAACCAGAAGCAGCAAATTATTTTATGACTGAAAAATCATATGCCTTTTTGATTAGCATCAGGCAGTACATATCTCAGCCATGTCCAAACAAATTATATAAACTATTTGCCTAGCAGTACACATTACATAACAGCTAGGGAAAAATAATTAATACAATACCATACTGTTTAAGTACAGAAAGATAAGGAAACTATAGCAGTAAAAGATTTTAACATTGATTATTTGGTGTTTAACATTGTACATGTATTTGAAAAAAAGGTTATATAAACGTTTTAGGAAGATAAGCAACATTGTCCTTAATGCACTGAAACTCCAATTTCCAACTCACATGGCAGAGCTCTCATTTCATTGCAAAACTCTAGAACTCACTTCCACTGCCTATTTATGAAATCTCCAATCCGCAACATTTCAGACTTCAGTTACAATTGCTCATTCTTTTGATATGGTCCTGCCAATGCTCACTTACAGCTCCATCAATTACACCTGGCTGGCCACTGCCACAATGTTCCTAACCCTGTATATTTTTCTACCTAAGTTCCTTCTGACTTCTTAATTCTCTTACCACAATGTCAGTTTCTTATAGCCATCATTTTTTTCCTTCCATCTACCAATTCTGTTCTCTACTCCACCTCTAAACCAACTGCTTACTCAACTGAAATCATATTTGGCACCTCTACCCACATGCCAGTAACCATCTTCTAATACGTTTTTATTTTCAATATCTTAAACATATTCATTTATTAACTGTAAATGCTTAACAGTCAATGCCTGTATTTGATTTGCAATGAAAAACAATGTATATTATTGTTTTGTTTTATTGTAAAATACCTCTGTGTAAACACTCCTGTCTAATTGTGGAGCTTTTCTCTCCAGGCAATTGCTAAACAGGTTTTTCTTTCATAACTTTGTCATAGTTTCCCAGGAAACAAATGTTAAATAAATAAATAAATAAAATTTCTTGCTGCATATGCTTACGGGAACAGTCTGGCTTAGCAGAGTCCATTTTTAATGGAGGCCCGGGGAAAAAAGTTCCAGTGAAGTGACACATGTAAAAATAAACTGGAGTAGTAAATACATACTGTGTAGTTTTATACAAATGAAATGTAATATAAGGTAAACATTGATGTGAAACTAAAATCAGAACATTAGAAACTGTTTTCATTGCAGTGCACTGATTGTAGTGAGCTATACAGTAATGTAAACATTACAGACAAAGCTATCTATACATGATCTTCTAAAAACATACTTTTGATGCATTTTTTACATAACATACATATTTATACTATAGAAAGAATAGAGGGGTGAGAGAAGTACAACTGGAAGGTGAGGAGACGGATCTACTTCATATCATCAACATTTCAGAATGTCAAAGACCATATGGCCGAGACCATATGACTGACATTTGAAATGTCGACCACTGGAAAAAAAAAAACACAACAAAATCTTAACCACGCTGCAGCTGAGGAGCTATGCCTCTCTGCAACCCCCGTGGGGGGCTCCACACCCTAAACCCCCCTGGAACTTAAATATACCAACTCTGATATCGCACTACAGTGTGGAAGATAGAAATCTTTCCATTCCGCACTGTACGGAGATGCTGGTTCTGCATGGTCGACATTTCGAATGTTCAGCATATGGTCTCGGCCATATGGTCTTCGACATTCTGAAATGTCAACCATGTGAAGGGGTCTCAAGGAAACATACCTCTCAACTATCACGATTTTCATAGAATGTCCAGATTTAGACCTTATATTTTTTGGTCCATTCCTCATAAAATGTGCAGTTTTCTGGTAAATCACTGAGGATTGATGTCTCGTAATAATGAAATACGTTTGAGTTTCAGACTTTGTATCCTTCAGAAAATGCATGCTAACACAAATCCAGTTACTCTAGCAACTTTCTAAGTTTTTAAGAGCAACATTTAAAATCTGTACCTATTTTTAGGCCTTTGCCCCCCCCCCCATTAATTTAGGCTTTGTCCAGATATCTTACACTAAGAAGTTGAGAGGTATGGGAGGGAAGTGTGTCACTTCAATGAAGGTAGTTTCTGCAAATGCAAAAAGAATGAGTAATGTTCACCACAACTACTTTCACCCTTTATCTCTACTGTTGTGCAACCTCAGAGTTGGTATATATTAGTCTGGGAGGTATGCCTCCCTTGTGGGGAGAAGAGTGCAGGGGGCTTGCCCTCCTGAAAAAAAATTGTTGTAATGTTTGCTGAAGGTAGTTACAGAGAATGGTTTTCCATTTTTTTACATTCACAGTGGTATAAAGGCTGGGAAAAAGGGGAATTCTGGGAAGAGAAGAAATAGTAGGAGGAGAAGAAGTGCATCAGGATGATGAGAAGGTGGATGAACTAAGATGGATGGCAGAGTTAAAGACATATAGAATTCCAATCAAGTGAAACCATGATAGGAAGTAGGGGTAAGGTAAGAGACACTAGTATAGGTAAGGCCAGAGACTGTGAGACTAAGAAAGTTTCAAAGAACAGGTATGGGCAAAAGAGACAATGGAGGGAATGACAGTCAACTGAATGGATCCACTAGGCAAGTGATTAGTGGTTGGATAACAAAATCTCTGGAGTTATCTACTTACAGCTATGCAATGCCCTCATTGTAGTTGCAACTGCAATTAGAAAAGAAGTAGGACTTCAATTTTTTTTTTAATGGTACGGTAGATTTTTGAGCCCTTATGATTTCTTGAAAGAGGCTGTTTTGGATTTTTGCAAAATGGATGGAATAACGAAGCACCACAGTATTTTCTTCTTGAAAATCGATTAAGTTGTTGAGCTGCCACCTGCGACTGCAAGAGGGAACATGTCAGTGGATTATACATCAGATGGCTGGTCATCTGTCTGTAGATTAAATTACTCTTAGCGGCCATTTTGACCAGCGAACATATTAGTTGATGCAGTAGCTCTAATTATTTTACTTTCTTATGGTCTAAACTATAGTGTGTCCAGTTTGGCATGCCAATGGCAAATGCAGAAAGTTTGTTACATGTTTGGTCAAGTTTGGAAAACAGAGTCTTAGAAGCATATTTATAACAGGAAGAACTATGCTGTCTCTAAACAGGATTTGGCAGTTAGGTAAGGTTTCATTTCACAAAGTTGCTTGTTTTTTGTTAGCTGTCTTAACCATTTTGACAAGCAAATGAAAACTTCAGGTTGTAGTCTATTATTGCAGCAGGACATTTGATGCTTTCAGCTACTTGGCCATTAGTGCTCAAACTGATTATCATACATAAACTCAAAGCCAGACTTGGATAAGAAGCTGTGTTTAATAAAGCCACTGTGTTTGAATTGTTTGCATAAATAATAAGGATTGTGTCTACAGTATCATTTCTTGATGTTAGCAAAAGGAGTTTGTAGATAGATATTGATGACTTTTACATTTTTATTTCCCTCTGTAAATCAGAAAGTTTGAGTTGTCTGCATCACGGATAAAATGTTCTGGACATGAGGCAAAATGCATACTATTAACAAAAGTGCTGAAGAATAGCAATCCCAGTATTTAGTTATAGGTTTTAAGCGTATAAGTTCATTTTTAAAAGAGCAATATGGCCTAGTGCTTAGATTGGTTATGGTTTGAGTGATACTTAATGATTTTTTTAACTTCTTCTGGACTGATACCTCTCAATATTAACAAGTCATGAAAGTAGATGCAGGGAGAAAGCCAATTTTAAATGCTTTTGCAAAGTCAAAGATACATTATCCAGTCTGCTCATTATCATTTAATTTATTGTGTATAAATTCTGGAAAATCAAGGAGCCTTGTTTCAGTACTATGCTTCAAGTGACGCTGTATGTTGAAGAGGAGGTTATGTTTGCCCAGCTCAGCCATGATTTGTTTATGGATGTATCTTTACAATATTTTGGATAAGGGGGACAGCACAGTCATTGGTCTAATGTGTGACAGTTCAGTGGCTATCTTGCCCTTGTCCAAAGGCACAATGATGAATCTCAGTGATGTATTCAGAAGAGAAACATATGCTCTGAGCTATGATCAGTATCAATTACAAGAGAGGTAGGTTTATGTTTAAATATGACTTTAGAGACCAACTCTGACGTGACAGGTGTGAAATAAAAGTAGGGAGATGCCTCACTTAAAATTACTTTACTGTTGAGCAGATAAGCTACCACAGTATAAATCCATTACAGCTGGTATCTCACACCTAGAAGGTGGAGCAGAAAGAAATGTCTCAAATAGTGGTAACCATATTTGTTGTGATGTTAGGGGCAGATTAGTCTGGGACAGCAGTGCTGGTAAACTGGTTTATATTCTTCCAAATAAATCTAAGATTATTCACTTACAGGGATGGTTATTTGTGACAGTAATATTAATGTATTTATTTTACTTTTGGTGAGAAACAGCTTGTTCTAATCCTTATGGCAAATAACTGATGAGAGCTTGTGGTTTTATTTTGGTGGTACATGTTCCATGCCATGTTTCTCTTATGCAGTATGGATCTGGTTTCTATAATAAGCCATTGAGCCATTCTACATTTTGCTTTTTTACATCTTAATGGGATGGATGACAAACTGACAAGGTTTACTTGAAATAATCCACAGCACTGTTAAGATTTATGGGATTTAGAGGGATACAGTTTGCCCACTTAGGTTCATAGGTTCATAGGTGTTTACTAGGCTAATGACCACAAGGGCCTTTTTAAGCCTAGCCATGCATCCCAAATCTCTGACAAGTTCTGATACCCTTGATAAGTGTAAGCATGGGCCTGGGAGATGAACCATTTACAATTGTCCAAGTTGCACTTGAATTGGGTTAGGGAGGAACTCTGCTTCACATGGATGGGGAGCCTGTTCCATAGATGGGGTAGTGTCTGGGATACATAGCTATCTCTCCAGCAGGTCCTATTTATATCACAGGCAAGGTTTAAGTCTTTAGAAAGTACAGTTGTGTACACTTACCATAAATGTAGATTTTTGAGTGTATTCACTGTTGCAGTCATCACCTGTGGGCTATCTCTGCTGTGGCGGCCCTCCAGAACACCAGAGTCAATGTTTTTCTGCGTCAGCTGCTGTCGCTTGCTGCCCGACGTCAGGTCATCAGTGCCCCAAAGGAAGGCAACCGATGCCATTACATCAGTCTCCCTTGCCCTAACCAGTCAGAGGCCAAAGTAAATATGGTAATGTGGTCCTGGTGGCTAAAAGCCACCGTTAAAAACTTGTCTCCCTAAAGAAAGAAGATATAAGGGGAAGGAGGGCATGAAACCAGGACTGCAACAGTGAATACACTCGAACATCTACATTTATGGTAAGGGTACACAACTGTACTATGTTCTTCGTGTTTCGCTGTTACAGTCATCACCTGTGGGAGAATTCACAAAGCTAAGGAGAGGGGTGGTAGGATTAGTAAGAGACCTAAGAATGGGTCAGCATGCCCTTCAGAACTGCAGAGGCAAACCACTTGATGAGAATAATGATGCTATAGCTGTTAAAGTGTTAGAAATGTTCTGCCCCTTTAAACTGTTGACTCATTTTACCTTTGTGTTACCCCTTACAGTGAAAAGTTGGTTGAAAGGCACTAGTGCAGTCAGCTAAAACATCCATATTTGTTAAATAGTCAGGGTTCAATGACAGGATCTATTCTAGGCTGTTTTTCTGTTCACTGACTTTATGGATGCTCTACTTTAAGCAGTAAAAGTTAACGAGGGAATGGAAATGAGGACGAGGCACTGTGAGCTAAGCTATGTTAATGTCCCCAAATAAGATTTTTTTCACCCTTGATGTGAGAGGCTACCAAGGCTAGTTATATCTCCTGTATGAGAGCTTTGAAGACTACAGAAGGAATCTATAAGCATCCAGTGATTTGCTTGTTATTCTACCAGCTCCATTATAGTTCCTATCTAAGCAAAGAATATTATATCCAGGAGGCAAGGGATACAAGTGAGATGAAAAGTGTGAACCCTCCAAAATAGTAAATGCATTAATGAGTAGTGATGTAGTATATACATTGTTTTTTATGCTTAGTCATTTATTTAAATCTGACTCTTTCTGACATCAAGAACTTTAGCACAGCAGGTCTTTCTGTCAAGAACTACTTTATTAACTTTTTGTAAATTGAAATTCATTATTTTGGTAGTGCTGTATAGCCACCTTATCCTATGCTGCCCATTTTTCTTTTGTCTTTGATCTTTCCCAGCACCGGTGTCTTCTCCAGTGAATCCTAACTTGGCATTATGTGGCCAAAGTAGTTTTAGTTTTACTTTCAAGCCTTCCAGTGAACAGTGTGCATTGATTTTGTTAAGTATTAAATTATTTGATCACCTTGTACTCCACAGAATTCTCAAAAAAATTTGTCCCCAACACAACAGTTCAAAAGCATTGATTTTCTGGTGCTTAACCTTTATAGTCCAGCTTTCACGCCTGTATGTTATTAGTGGGAAAAAAAACACAGCTTTAACTACTAAGACCTTTGCCGATAATATGATGCCTTTGTTCTTTAAAATTGCACCAAGATTTGTCATAGCTTTCCTTCTAAAAAACAATTATCTTTTAATTTCATGGCTGCAATCACCATCTGCAGAGATCTTTGAACACAGGAAAATAAAACCTGTCTCTGCCTTCTCTTCTTTCCTATTTTGTTTGCAAAGAGATGAGGGGCTGCATGGCATTATTTTACTTTGCTCGACATTGTTTTTGAAGTGAAACTTCTTATGGCATGGTGTGAGAGCTTGAAGTGTAATGGAAAAGTGAAACGGAAGTACATAAGTTGGGTGGAGTTTGACTTCCATACCTACTTCAGCTTTTCAAATGCACACAATGAAAAGTCAGAGCAAGCGAGTGATTCCCCCCATACACACAAACACACACACACACACACACACACACACACACACACTGACAGTGAACAGTGAGAGCGAGTCAGTAATCCCACACACAAACGTGTACACACACACACACACACACACACACACACACACACACACACACACACACACAAACACTCACACACACATTGATAGGGAAGAGTGAGAGCGGAAGAATGAGAGTGAGCAAGCAATCCCTGGCAGCCACATGCACAATCAATCAGACTACCAAAATAACAAATGATGAGGCAAAAATCTGGACAGTCTGTAAAATTCTGGTCATCTGAGAGGTATGGGTGACATATTCAGAGCTTAATTTTCATTGGAGATTGAGAATTCCTTGGATACTATAGCTCAATACTGGTATGATGATCATTCTGTGTGAGGAAGTGGGATGTGAAATGTAATATTTAGATGTTTACTTAACAAGCATTTATGGCAGTCCACAGAATCTCAGAAAAATCATAAAAAAGAACCCTGGGTCTCCCCTCAAATCATACAATAGTTAATGATATGGACTCCAATAACAGGAATAAGACAAGGAGATCAGTGATACATGAGCAACAGTAACAACTAGGATATATAGATGCAGAAGCAAAAGGGCAAGGCAAAAGTAGTACATTTAAAGAAACCTGGGCTGGGCCTGACACTGGCCTTTGTTGATCAGTACCCTGCTCTGGCAAACATACAAACTTAAACAAATAAACAAGCATAGACAGTAAGAAGTGCACATGTCTTTAAATCAAAGGAGAGGCACCTTAGCATGAAGAAACATAGATAGTAAGGAGTACACATCTTTAAACCCAGAGAGAGGCACCTTAGCATAAAGAAACATAGATAGTAAGGAGTACATGTGACTTTAAATCCAGAGAGAGAGGCACCTTAGCATAAAGAAACATAGATGATAAGGACTACACGTTCATTTTTAAAAGGTCATAGGTAGGTACTAGGCTATTGGCCCAAGGGCCTAAGAAAGCCTAGCCAACAAGGTTCCCTGGCTTACGCCACCCAAGAAAGTTAATTTCCTGTGCCCCTGTCGAATAGAGCTACAGAAGTGACCCCCGGGGTGTATTTTCTATTTCCCATCCACTCATCAAGATTTTTCTTGAAGAGTGCTAATGAGGAACTTTGCTTGACATAGATGGGTAGCTTGTTGCAGAGTATAGGATGTCTCTGGGACAGGAATCTATCCCTCCACCATGTCCTGTTTATAGTGGTGACAAGGTTTAGGTCCCTAGTGTATGTAGC
This sequence comes from Protopterus annectens, assembly GCF_019279795.1. Taxonomy (NCBI): domain Eukaryota; kingdom Metazoa; phylum Chordata; order Ceratodontiformes; family Protopteridae; genus Protopterus; species Protopterus annectens. Next base: position 1,661,304,222 of record NC_056735.1, on the reverse strand, counting down.
TCGGAGGGATTGGGATTTCTTTAGGTGTAGCATGTCCAACAGCTCTGGGTTTAATACAGCTTTATATGTTAGGCAAAGATCTCCTCGGAGTAGGTGACAAAGTAAAGCTGGAGTTTTTTTAAGACAGTCAATGTAGGGCATCTGTTTGAGGCCAGTAATCCTCTTTGTGAGGTACTTCTGTGGCCTTTCCAGCTGCTGCAGATGTTTTGTGAGGTACATTCCAAAAAGGACATTGTACTCTATAATGGGTCTAATGAGTGCCGAGTAGAGGGGAACAATGACCTCCTTTTTCCTGGATGAGAACCCTTTTGTGATGAGGTGTGCCACATAGAAGGATTTCCTGACTACTGTGGTGATGTGATTATCAAAGGAGAGACTACTGTCCACCTGGGTCCCAAGGTCTCTTATCACACATTCGGCATTAAGTAGACTGCCGTTTATGTGGTAGTTCATGGGTACAGAGTTTTTACCAAAGGGGATGATGATGCACTTTTTGGTATTGAACTTGAGGCCATGCCTCTGACACCAGGCATCAGTCTCAGTGAGGCCCTTCTGTAGGATGTCCACATCATTTGGGGACTCGACTATGGCTTCTAGTTTGCAGTCATCTGTGAACTTCGTTAGTCAGAGGCCTTCTGTGTTAGCCTGTACTTCAGAGAAGTACATACCAAACAGGAGAGGTCCCAGGACTGAACCCTGTGGTACTCCACTTGTCACTGGTTTGAAGTCAGATTTGGAGTCTGCAACTTTTACAGTGTGGGTTCTGTCAGTGAACCAGTTGGCAACCCATCTTATGATGTAGGGATTTACACCTAGTTTAGTGAGTTTGGCTATAATTCCAGTATTGGGGATGGTGTTGAAAGCCTTGGCAAGGCCAAGATAGGCTGTGAGAACTACCTTACCCTCGTCTATGGCTTTGGTGACTGCCTCAAAGAAGTTGATTATGTTCAGAAAGCATGGTCTGCCTTTCACAAACCTGAACTTGGTGGGGTCCAGAGTTTGGACGTTACCAATATCTTTGTTTATGAGTCCCATCATGATACGTTCCCTGGCCTTGCAGACTAGGCTTGTCAGGCTAATAGGGCGATAGTTCCTAGGATCAGTGGTGGCTCCCCCTTTGTGGAGTGGGATAACTGTTGCTGTGCACCATTCAGTGTGCACAAAGCCTGATGTGAGACTATGACTGAATATGGTGCTTAGGTGGGGAGCCAGTTCATTCTGAAGTTCATATAAAATGTAGCCTGGGATGTTGTCTGGTCCCATGGATGCTGTGTTTTTGGTTTTAGAGAGTACATCTTTTACCTGCATAGATGTGATTACAGAGACTCTGCAGTCTTCCTGTATAGATATGGGCCCTTTAGGGGGTGAGAGGGGGGTAAAGTTAGCACTGAACCTATCTGCCAGGATGTTGGCAATATCAATTGGCTCTGTAATTTTCATGCCGTTGTGCTTTAACTCAGAGCAGATCTGAGTGTTGCCATTGAGATTCTTGACATAACTATAGAATGCTTTGTGGTTGCCCTTAGAATCAGTGGCGATTTTGTTTTTGTAGCGATTTTGTTTTTGTAGCTAGCTTTGGAGGATCTTATAAGGGATCTCAGCTTCTTACTGAGGCTGACTAGGGAGCTCCTCCACTCATGGGATTTTACTCTCTTTTGCAACAGTTTCTTCCTTCTGTTGTAGAGTTTGTTTATGGCAGTAGACCAGCAGATTGGCTTCCTTTTTTTTGGAGGATAGCGTCTTGATTCTGTTTGGGATAGCACGATCCATGCACTCGTGTAAGTGCTTATAGAGTGCATTTTTGTGGGATTCAGCAGTCGTAACTGTGTTGTCCATCTGCATGGGTGTCCTGAAGTTCACCACTTCTGTCTTAAGAAGCATTAAGTTGGCTTTGGAGAACTTTTTTACCGTGGTTTCCTTAATGGTGGGTCGGGCCGGGATGCGGATATCTAAGGTAATTAGCTTATGGTCGGATCTGACCAACGAGGAGTTGACTTCTGGTGTGGAACACCTGTCACTCATGTTGGTAATGACTAGGTCTAGGATATTGTTGCCCCTGGTGGGGGTGTGGATAAGATGATCCAGGGCATTGGAATTCATGAATTCCGGAAAGTGTTAAACGAAGGAGTTGGTACATGAGTAGTTTTCCCAGTTAATGGTGGGGTAGTTGAAATTGCCCATTATTAGGGTGTTTGGTTGTACCCTAATATTTTCCAGTATATCAAAGAAAAAGGAGTGGGAATCCTGGGGCATGGTGGGGGATCTGTAGCAAACTACAACTTGGATTGCAGTTTTGCCCAGAGTTAGTTGCACTTGGATAACCTTGGATGCATTATGCTGTGCAACTAGCCTGGAGGTGTGGATATCCTTAATGAATATGGACACACCTCTGCCTTTGGTGTTCTGGTCCAAGTTAGATGGCTGAAAAGTGTGATATGAGTTATAGCCTGGTAATGCAAGGGTGCTCTCTAGAGCCTTGAACCAAGTCTCAGTCACTGCACAGATATCGATGTTCTCCATTTTAAGGAGTGCCTCGAGTGAGTGCATTTTGAGATTTAGACTTCTAGCATTGAGTAGCATTGCCCTCAGTTTTTGCTTGCCTGTTCCTGTTATGCTGGTGAATTTGTCATTTGAACCTTGCCTAAAAAAGGCACTATAGGGTCGACAAGACCCTTAGCCAGTATCCGGAATCCCAGGGGCAACAGGTGCAGGCCATCTCTGGCAAAGCATCGTGGTCTGTTGACCATGTTCTTCCCAGGCAAACAGATACTGGATCCCCTTAGAATGACACCAGAAGCTTAGCCAATTGTAGAAGGAGAGGCACCTTTACTTCTGACTTTGAAGCAGTTATACCAATGTGTGACAGTCACAAGATCATGCTATATATAAAACAATGAATGGGTTCTAATTGTAATGTGAAACATACTTTGTGGCAGGAATAGGGAGCGTAAAACAATGGGATCAAAACAACAGCATAAATGGTGAACAAGGAGGAGACAATGCAAATTAAGAACACGCTGAAACTGGAAATTATGTCACTGTTCTCTAATGGGTGGGAGAATAAGAAAATGAACAAAAAAAAATGAGTTCAACAACATCCCATATAACAATAGATTTAATAGTGCAAACAACAAAGCTTTCAGGTTCACAAACAAACCTTCATCAGTGCAAGTTAAAATCATCAATTACATAATCATTAAATACTCATATTCTGAACAGCACAGCCAATAATAACATAAAAACAATTATAAAAACTACTTAAAAAACAAACAAATCTATTGTTATATGGTACGTTGTTTAACTTGTTTTTTTTTTTTGTTCAGTTTTTTATTTGTATGAAGTTCTACTTTGCTGTGGCTCTTATTTTTCTCATGGAATAAGAAAATGATGAGATTTTCATGAGATGGAACAGAAATGAAGATGCATTGTTTAATGGGGACTTTAACATACCACATGTTAACGTATTCAGCTTGCCCACATTTGAATTTAAAACAATACCTTACAAAGGACAGAAAGGTAGGCTTTAGATAACTATCATACAAACCTGTTAAGAGAAGCTATATGTGCATGGCAGCCACATGTATTAGAAGTGAAACTTCTGTAATGAAGTGGGAAAATTAACACTCAAACACACACTCACACACACACACACACACACACACACACACACACACACACACACACACACACACACACACACACAGGTTTCCAAATAAGTACATTTTCACACTTCATTATAGAAGCTTTACTTCTAATGTGCGTGGCAGCCATGCACATTTTTTTTCTGCTTTCACTTTCAACAGCAAATTTTATTGACTTTAATCCATCCTAGTGACACTATCTGCATATCTGTAATTGTTACTATGTGTCCTGGCAATTTTAATTCCAGCTTCTTCTTCATCTAACCCAGAGTTTCACATGATATATTCAGCATATAAATTGAATAAGCACTTAAGCAGAGAGTGACAATACTCAGTCTTATCATACGTTCGTTATCTTCAATTTGCCAGTTATTCCATACTAATTTCTAACTGTTGCTTCTTGTTTTGAATACAAATTCTTCATCAGGTAAATCAGGTGGGTGGGTAGCCCATTTTTGCAAGAACTTGCCACAGTTTCTTATTCTCCACAAAGTCAAAGGCTTTAGATCAATCAGTAAAGCAGTAGACAGGTTTCTGGAACTCCCTTGCCTTCTCTAATATCCAATGAAATTGAATGTTAGTAATTTGATCTCTGGGGCCTCTGCCCCTTCTAAAACCTGCATGTACATTTGTGAGTTTTTTATGTATACACTGATGAAGTCTAGCTTGCAGGATCTTCAGTATTTGACCAGTATGAGAAACAAATGCAATCGTTCATTAATTTGAGCACTATTTAGCATTTCCATTTTTGGAATTGGAATATAAACTGATCTTTTCCAGTCCAATGGCCACTCTTGGAATGTCCAAATTTGCTGGCAAATTCCAAGCAGCACTGTGACAGCATCATTTTGCAGGATTTTTTGCAATTTAGTTAGAATTCTGTCATTTCCTGCTTCTTTTTTTTTTTTTTTTTTTTTTTTTTTGTAAAACTTTCTGAAGCCCATTTACAGTTCTTTAAATTCTGCATTTAGTTTGACACATTTTTCCTTCATTCTTTGGACACTTCTAAAACCATCACAGGCAGTCATTTTGCATTTTTAATCTTATGCCTATTTATTTATTTATTTATTTGTTTATTTTATTTTACATTTGGTAGCCAGGAATGTCCAAATGGACACAGGTCCTTTTTCAGTGGAGGCCCAGGGAGAAAAGCTCTAAATACAAGATACAAATACAATTCAAATTACAGTTCAAAAAATAGAATAACAGTGACAACAGACAATGCACAGTGCAGTGATACCAAAATATCAGATATAAATACAATTCAAATTACAGTTAGAAAAATAGCGTGAAAATAACAACATACAGTGTACAGTACGGTGATACAGAAAGTGTGACAGTAAATCCAGTTGATGAAAGGTACAGGTTACAGTATATATAGAAAAATGCAGTTTAAGAGTTATATAATTTCTGGTCAGAGAGATGACCCCACACTGTAGCTTTTAGGTATCAATACAATATAAAGACTTATCTGTAAGGGATATGATAAAAGTCCTGTTGTAGTTTTACATACTAAGTCTAGGTTTGAGAAACATTGTACACTGGAAATTCTTAGTCTTGTTGATATATAGTATAGCAGAATGAACAGGAGTTGAGAAATCAGAGTCTCATAATACTGAGGTTAGTAGTTCTGGTAGTTTAGCTGATGCAAGTAGGTTAGACAGCTTCAGAAAGTGAGGGTGAATTAACCAGGATTGGTGCAGGAGCATAACCATGCATCCGCCAGATGGGCTTTTAGCATTTGTTTAAACTTTGTTAAGGAAGAATTACATTGTGAGACAGAACATTCCATTTTTTAGATATGAAGTTGGAGAAGAGGGAATCACCATCTGTGTTGCTGGCTTTTGTTACCAGTAGTATTAATCTATTACTTGAGCAAAGTGATATATTGTTTGAGTGTGGAAGTATTACATTTTGGAGGGTGGGGATTTTGTCAGGTTGATGAAGGATTTTGTGGGCAAAAATCAGTTGGTTATAGAGGAGGAGTTGGAGAAGTTCAAGCCAATTACGTTGTTTAAGATCTGAACGATGATGTACCCTGAAAGGAGAGTCTGTGGCAAACATGGCTATTTTATTGTAGCAGGAACCGAGTTTGGCTATTTCAGTCTTTCTCAAGTTTGTGAGAACTGGGGAGGCATAGAGGAGTGCAGATATGAGATTGGTATGTGCAATGGTGGATTTAGCCTATTTAGTAAAGAATTGTTTATTTCTGTAGAGAACACCTAATTTTTTATGCCCTTCTTTGTGGTCTGGGAGATATGGATGTCAAACATCATATTACAGTCAATTTTGACACCTACAAGTTTAGTGTGAGTTACAAGAGAAATGATGGTTCTTTTCTTGGACATAATATTGAAGGAGGAACTTGTTGGGTTGAAAAAACTTGCATAGCCAGTGATAAGTGGGGGTAGTTTCTTTCATTGTTATTCAGTTTCTGTCTTATACAAGTGGTACAGTGAATTATTTTCTGTTTAAACTGTGAGCTTTGGCCGGCTAAGACCTGCATGCAATCAACTGAACGCATAAGTGACGCTAAGTAAATTTTTATCTGCACTTTTATCAAATAATACACGATTTAAAGTAATTTGTTTGTGTTGCATTGAGCAATATCTAGCTGGAAGTTGTGACTCTGTTTTTCAGTAGGTTCCCACCCACCCTCCCTGTTTTTGTCTTGGTGTTAATCTTGCTGGCTTTGAAACTGTCCGCCCCTCTTGTAAATTTGCACTTGGATACTCCTCCTGGGCCCATCTCATTTGCTCACTCAAAAAAAAAATAAATAAATACATTTTTATCTGCTTTTACTGTATTTGTGTTTCTTCCTACTTTATTTTGCTTTTGCGTCATCATAAAAATACTCAATTGTATTTATTACTGCTTGGTGTAACTCATTCTAAGCCTTTTAGTTTAAGCACTTGGGCTTCAGACCAGTTGTTTTACATTAAGAAGGTTTGTGGTCTGCACTGTAGTGGCAGGACAGGTAGCTTACATCCTTCTAAGTTGGGAACTGCTGACTGAGGGCTCAGTGTTTGTTATTCTAAAAGTGTATTAATTCTGGTTTAAGCACTTGGGCCTCAGGCCAGTTATTTCACACTAAGAGGGTTCGTGGTCTGCACTCTTGTGGGAGGAGAGGCTGGACTCTGCCCTTCTGAGCTGGGAATTTCTGGTTAAAGGCTTATAGTGCCTGCATATTTGAACTGCTTCTTACTGAAATTGGTACACCTTGTTTGCTGTAGCATAGACCAGATCCAGTCCTGCTGAATCTAGCTTTGTTTGTATAACTTGAGCACTAATGCAGGCATTCTTTAAAGTATTCAATTGTATTTATTACTGCTTGGTAGTAACTTGATTAAAGTGTAGCTATCATTCTAAGTCTTTTGGATTAAGCACTTGGGCTTCAGACCAGTTGTTTTACATGGTTTGTGGCCTGCACTGTGGTGGCAGGACAGGTAGCATACATCCTTCTAAGTTGGGAACTGCTGATTGAGGGCTCAATGTCTGTTATTCTAAAAGTGTATTAGTTCTGGTTTAAGCACTTGGGCTTCAGGCCAGTTATTTTACATTAAGAAGGTTCGTGGTCTGCACTCTTGTGGGAGGAGAGGCAGGACTCTGCCCTTCTGAGCTGGGAATTTCTGGTTAAAGGCTTATAGTGCCTGCATATTTGAACTGTTTCTTACTGAAATTGGTACACCTTGTTTGCTGTAGCATAGACTAGATCCAGGCCTGCTGAATCTAGCTTTGTTTGTATACTTGTTTGCTTGTTATTTCCCTGAAATGCTAATTCCACCTAAAAGGCCGCTTTTCAGTGCTTCTGTGGATCCCTAGTGATATCTGCATTGCTTACTGTACTTATTTCCTTGTTTCACTTGAAAGAAAGTTACTGTTTGTCATTTTGCATTTAAGTTACCTGTAACACATTGCATTTAGGATACCTGGCACTTGCTCACTAAAGCAATTATATAAGTCAGCACTAAAAAATTAAAAGCACTAGACCCTCACAAACTCCCCTTGAGTACCTTGTTCCCCATTGGCCCTTTTTTCAATTATAAAGGAATTCACAATACTATTCTAGCATGTCCAAAGGTCAGTTGTCAATCTTATCTTCGGTCCAGCTGGTGAATCTGGGAATCTTGAGGCAATGTTACAACTGCCTCATGTACACAGACAACCCTCTCCTCCTCCCAACAAATTCCAACACATGTGAGAGATGCAACCATATAGCCAAACTGGAGGCTAAGCTCTCTCAACTCAGTACTGGCATAACCAGTCAGGAAGAGAAGGAAACCACACTCACTACAATTCCAGTCTCACATAGACCTATCACGACAGCAAGCCAAACACTTAAACACACAAAAACATACTTGGAGGCTCTAAATAAAAATCTGCCTAAGGAGCAGAGACCTCCAAAGCAGACACCCAAGCAACCGCTACCCCAAAACAAAAAACGTGCAACACATAGCTTACAAAGGCAGTGTGCCGAACAGTCACAGCCCTTAAGGCTAAACAACACACCTGATACACTTGTAATAGGTGACTATCATCAGGCACACTGATGTCCCACTTACCAGGCTGAACAAGAAGAAGGTCATGGTGAGCTGCCTGTCGGGTGCTAGGATCCGCCACATAACACAAGCACTCAGGTCACTCCAAGGCAAGTACAAATATGACTCAGTCATTGTCCATGCTGGTGTGAATGACCTGAGATGTACCTCCCTGGACTACATGAAAAGAGACATAGAGGAGCTCTCTGAGCATGTAGCCCAAGCCGGTATGACCTGACCTTGAGTAGCATCTTACCCTCACCAAGAATGATGCCACAATATGAAGACAAGATGATTCATTTCAACAATTGGCTTAATTATTGGTGTCATTCAAAGGGGATCCAATGCCTGTCAGCCTGGGATGACATGCTCGACAAGCCACGATGCTTCGCTAGGGATGGCTTGCACCTGTCACCCCTGGGCTTTCGGATATTGGCAAAGGCTCTTGCTACCCCCATAGTTCCTTTTTTAGGAAAAGCTCAAAAGACAAACCCACCTCCATAGGTATCACAAGGGATAAGAAACTAAGAATAATGCTACTCAATGCCAGAAGTCTAAACCTCAAGATGCATGCACTCGAAACTCTCCTTAGCATGGAGAACATCGATATCTGTGTAGTAACAGAAACCTGGTTCAAGGCTCCCGAGAGCACCCCAGCACTACCAGGCTATACCTCATACCATGCTTTTCGGCCCCAAAACTTGGACCGAACCACAAAAGGAGGGGGAGTATCAATATTTGTCAAAGATACCCACACCTCCAGGTTGGTGGCACAGCACGAAGCATCAGAGACTATCCATGTGCAACTAACAGTGGGTAAAACTGCCTTCCAGTTTATAGCCTGCTACAGACCACCCTCCCAAACCCAGGAATCCCACTCGGCCTTCCTGAGAACACTGGAAAATATGAAGGTCTCTCCAAACACCATTATATTGGGCGACTTCAACTACCCAAACATAGACTGGGAGCATTACTCTAGCTCCAACACCCTAGCTCAAATGTTCCTAGAATTTATAAACTCAAATGCTATGGAACAACTTATTACCACTCCCACAAGAGGGGAAAACATACTGGACCTGATCATCACCAACATGGGGACTCTATGCTCCAGACCAGAAGTGTATCCCTCACTGGTAAGATCAGACCACAAACTAATCTCACTGGATATTCACATCCCGACCCCACCCCCTGCCCAGAAAACCACAGTGAAAAGCTTCTCTAAAGCAAATTTCACACTCCTCAAAACCGAGGTGGAATCCTTCAAAGCCCCTGGGCCTGTGGAAAATACGTCCCAGACCGCAGAATCCTTTATAAATGCATTCTATGAACACCTTCAGGAATGCATGGATCATGCAATCCCAAATAAAACCAAAACCCAATCCTCCAAAGGCAGACGTCCTGTCTGTTGGACCCCAGCCATAAACAAACTATACAATAGAAGGAGGAAGCTACTACATGATAGAGCAAAATCCCAAAAAGGGAAGGCATCTCTGATCAGTGTTAGCAAAAAACTACAGGCACTCATAAAATCATCTAAGGCCAGCTTTGAGAGAAAAATTGCACAGGACATTAAGGATAATCACAAGGCTTTCTTTAGTTATGTTAGGAACCTGGGTGGGAATTCCCAGATATGCTCAGAATTAGTCCAAAATGACAAAAAATACACCGAACCCACAGACATTGCCAACATCCTAGCTGACAGGTTCAGCGCAAACTCCCCCCTCCACCAAAAGGGCAAATATCTATCCCAGCAGAGTGCTGCCCCCCTGACATCTCAGATGCTCAGGTAAGAGCCGCCCTGTCCAAAGCAAAAAACACAGCATCAATGGGACCAGATGGTGTCCCGGGCTGTGTCCTACATGAACTCCAAGAAGAGCTAAACCCAAACATAAAACTACTGTTCAATCTCAGCCTTACCACAGGATATTTACCCAAAGAGTGTCGTACAGCAACAGTGGTCCCTCTCCACAAAGGTGGTGCCTCAACGGATCCTGGAAACTATCGCCCCATAAGCCTGACTAGCTTGGTCTGCAAAGCTATGGAAAGGATCATCATGGACCTCATAAATAAAGATATTGGGGACCTACAGACACTGGATCCTACCCAGTTTGGCTTTGTTAAGGGCAGATCCTGCCTCTTAAACCTGGTCAATTTCTTTGAAACAGTCACCAAGGCCATTGACGGGGGGAAGGTGGTCCACACAGCCTACCTGGATCTCGCAAAAGCCTTCAATACAATACCCCACTCGGGCATTATAGATAAGCTCACCAGATTAAATATAAACCCCTATGTCACTAGATGGGTTGCAAACTGGCTCAAGGACAGAACCCACATGGTTAGAATTGCTGGAGCCATGTCAGACACAAACCAGTTACAAGTGGCATCCCACAAGGCTCACTCCTGGGACCTCTCTTGTTCGGTATATATTTCTTGGAGGTACAGTCCAACACGGAAGGACTGTGGCTGACCAAGTTCGCAGATGACTGCAAACTGGGTGCCATAATCGACTCGCCAGCTGACACAAGCATCCTCCAAAAGGGCCTCATAGAAATAGACAACTGGTGCCAGAGCCATGGCCTCAAGCTAAATGCCAAAAAGTGTATAGTCATCCCCTTTGGCAAAAACAAAGTGCCCACAAATTACCACATAGGTGGTAATCCATTAAGTATGGAAGAAGTAATTAGGGACCTGGGGACCCAAGTTGATAGCAATCTCTCATTTGACAACCATGTGGCCAAAGTGGTTAGAAAAACATTTTATATAGCCCACCTAATCATGAAGGGATTCACATCTAGATCAGGGGAGGTCATCGTGCCTCTTTACTCATCCCTCATCAGGCCCATAATTGAGTACAATGCCCCTTTTGGGATGTACCTTACCAGACACCTGCAGCAACTGGAAAGACCCCAAAAGTACCTCACCAAGAGGATCAAAGGGCTCAAACAGATTCCATATGCTGCCTTGTTAAATAAACTCCAGCTCTACTCAGTGGCATACCATCTGCTCAGAGGCGATCTGTGCCTGACGTATAAAGCCATGTCCAACCCGGAATTAATGGACATGCTGCACCTCAGAAAATCCAAATCCCATTGAGCAATGCGCTCGAGAGACTTGAACCTCAGCACTGAAATAAATAGGGCATGCTGGAGGGACAGATTCATAACCCAGAGGCTCCCTTCACTCTGGAATAAAATCCCAGTCCAGGTTAGGCAGAGTCCCTCATTGACTGTCTTCAAGAGGAATCTTGATGAGTGGATGGGGGATCGTAGGTTTACCCCAGGTATCACTTCTGTGTCACTGTTAGACAGAGGCACAGTATACTAACCTCAAAAAAGGGCATAGCAAAATTAATTTAAAATGGGTGGCGAAAGCCAAACACACTCTGGCTAGGCTTATAAATGCCCTAGGGCAGATAGCCTAGTATGAACCTATGAATAGAAGAAGTTTTGTTTTGTTGTGGTAGGGTTTAGAATTAGCTTGAAGTTTGTGAGCCTTGCTTCAACCGAGAGAAAGGAATCTTGTGTAATTTAATAGAGCTCCTGCAAGGAGGAGGCAAAACAGATTAAGAATGAGTCATCTGCATATTGGATAACAGAAGCATGAAGAGCGGGAGTAAGTAAATTGTTAGTGAAAAGTGATAATAGTAGGGGTCCTAAAATGGAACCTTGTGGAACTCCTATTGTAACTGGAAGAAGAGGAGAGAGGTTTTTCTGTCACTGGATAGCCTGCAGTCGATGTGATAAATAGCTTTGGAACCAAGAGGTAGAGGATTAACTGGTTTTGAACTCAGAAAGAACTTGGATTAGTTTACTATGTGAGACCATGTCAAAGGCCTTGGAAAGGTCAAGAAAGATAGCAATACAAATTTCCCATTGTTTCTGTGGTGGTTTACTGCATTGGTGAATTACATTACTGCAGTAGTAGTGCTACGGGAGGGATAAAAGCCATACTGGGTGTTTAACACTGTGAAATGCTGAATAAAGGCACCAAACAGTCACTAAAAAACAAAAAAATCAAAAAATCCAAGATAGTACCTCGGAAAGGGAAAAAACAGCTCTCTCTCACTTTTAAAGTCCACAGTTTAATATAAAGCAATCCAACACATAAACACGTTACAGACACTGCATTTTCATCCCTATTACATAGATTTCCTCGGATGTGGCCTTTACAACAACACTTAACTTTTATCCTCCTTCCAATTAATCAATTTTTGTAGACTTAGAGAAAGCATATGACAGGGTGCCTAGAGAGGAGTTGTGGTATTGTATGAGGAAGTCGGGAGTGTCAGAGAAGTATGTAAGAGTGGCACAGGATATGTACGAGGGTAGTGTGACAGAGGTGAGGTCTACGATGGGAGTGACGGATGCGTTTAAGGTGGAGGTGGGATTACATCAAGGATCAGCTCTGAGCCCTTTCTTATTTGCAATGGTGATGGACAGGTTGACAGACGAGATCAGACAGGAGTCCCCGTGGACTATGATGTTTGCAGATGACATTGTGATCTGTAGTGAGAGTAGGGAACAGGTGGAGGAGACCCTGGAGAGGTGGAGATATGCTGTAGAGAGAAGAGGAATGAAGGTCAGCAGGACTAAGACAGAATATATGTGTGTGAATGAGAGGGAGGATAGAGAAATGGTGAGGATGCAAGGAGTAGAGGTGGCAAAAGTGGATGACTTTAAATACTTGGGATTAATAGTTCAGAGTAATTGTGAGTGTGGAAGAGAGGTGAAGAAGAGAGTACAGGCAGGTTGGAGTGGATGGAGAAGAGTGTCAGAAGTGATTTGTGACAGACGAGTACCAGTAAGAGTGAAAGGGAAGGTCTACAAGAGGGTAGTGAGACCAGTTATGTTATATGGATTGGAGACAGTGGCATTGACAAAAAGGCAGGAGTTAGAGCTGGATGTGGCAAAGTTAAAGATGTTAAGATTTGCACTGGGTGTGACGAGGGTGGACAGAATTAGGAATAAGTATATTAGAGGGTCAGCCCAGGTTGGAAGATTTGGAGACAAAGCCAGAGAGGCAAGATTACATTAGTTTGGACATGTGCTGAGGAGGGATGCTGAGTATATTGGGAAAAAGATGCTAAGGATGAAGCTACCAGGTAACAGGAAAAGAGGAAGGCCTAAGATAAGGTTTATGGATGTGGTGAGAGAGGACATGCAGGTGGTTGGTGTGACAGAGCAAGATGCAGAGGACAGGAAGAAATAGAAACAGATGATCCGCTGTGGTGACCCATAACGGGAACAGCTGAATTAAGATGATGACTGAAGAAAAAAACAATGAAAATGCTGAATCAATAACCAACATAAGTTGAGGTAAACAACAGTGTTAAAAACATTGCTAAAAACCTTTTAGTGAAACTGTACATTTAAAACATCTTAAATTATCTAAAATATACCCTGGGAGAGAGAAGCGAGCCACACCCCTTCACTCTTTTCCTTCCTGTCTAGCATCTCCAATCCCACAGCTGATAACTGGGCATCGGTTCCCTGGGCTGCAGTAAGGGCTCCATTCCTTTGCCCCATGGAGCTGGGCTGAACTCTTCCATTTCTGATTGCAAAGTACTTAGTCAGTCTGATTTATGTACTGACCATTTGGCAATAGGCATGTGTAAAGCAAACTCTCAAGCTGTTGAAACAGAGTGTTCTATGACCAATGAATTGTCTTGGCATACTTCTACTAGTCCATGTCCTACTTCATTTCATACACCAAATCCAAACCTAACCAATATTTCAGTTGCACTTTGACTACCTACTTTAGCATTTCACTCTACTATGGGGAATGCAACATCTATTTTGGTGGTACTTCCAAACGTTGCTGCTGATTTCCATAAAACTTGTCAATCTCCTCTTCTTCAGCATCTGTAGCTGGAGAATAAACTTGTATCACTGTAATGTTGAATGGCTTACCTTGTACTGTGATTTATTCTATCAGATTTTGGGTAACAGAGTACTCATTTTGACACTTTTATTTATTATTATGGCTACTCAATTTCTGCTGCAAAGTTCTTGATAACAGTTGAAAATCTGATTATCTGATGTAAAATGACTAACTCCAGTCCATTTTAGTAAACTAATTCCTAAGATGGCAGTTTGTATTCTTGTCATCTCATCCATAACCACTGTAGGTTTACCTTGGTTTATACTTCCTATGTTCCTAGTTCCAATGTTATCCAATTCTTTGCAGCATCAGACTTTCATTTCATCTCTGAGTACCTGAGTAGATAGACATCCTTCCAACTTTAATCCATCTATGTTATAACCTCTAGCAGTACTCATACTTGTTCCCTGCTCATCTGTACTAGTATGCTGAACACCTTCAGTGGGTGAATTTCATTCATTCACTTTTATTAGCCCTGCAAGTTCAACCTTGTTAAAATGTACGAAGCTAAATATAACACATATTTTCAAATTTAATTTCACATAATGAACGAAACAGGCAGTTTTCAAATTTGATTTATTAACATGAACAGTATGAAATGTTTAACACTTAAAATACAGTGTATACAATACTTTTTAATCAAACATTTTGACATCAGAAAATAATGGCGTAAGATGACTGTTAGAAACACTTTTATATTTAGATTATTCGTAGGAAATATTCTTTTATGTTGATAGTGGGATAGCAGATGTGGTAGAATTTATTTTAATTTATTTTTACTGTTTTGCAGTTATGCAATTAGTCAGGAGATAAAAGAAGGGATGATGTTATGAACAGGTTAGGATTTAACAACAAGACTCTGCTAAGGTGAGGCTAAGTTAGGCAATCAAGATTATGGTATGTGAATGGGGGTATGGGACGAAAAGTGGGGAAATAATACTGATCCGTTTAAAAATAACAGGTATATAACATGCCAGAATAAGTTGATCATGACCTTGACTATGACATAAAAGAAGATATCATTTTAATTAGTCCCTTTGCCTAATACCAGTATTACAGCCTTAGTAACACTGTAGCATAATTACATGGTAATAGAATGAGGGAGGTAAAGTGACTGAGGGTAGGCATATTCACATGGTAACTAGAAGAATAACATTGCTTCATGTCACGTCAGCTATCTTCAGACTAGTTACTGGAAGACCTGCATTCAGTTTGCGGTGCATACTATAGAAGCATGTTGTTTATTTAGGTACAGAGCTGTTTATGGAGGAGTTAGTTTGGATTTCATTTGCAGCCGTTCTACATTAGATGAAACTGTAGTGTGAGGAGATATGAAGGGCAGCTCACGTGCATACCTATCAGTTGTGATGCAAGTAAATTAGCCAGTCAGTATAGTCATCTTTGATTAAGATGAGTCAGAACTAACTGCACTCAACAGGCTGGGATGACCATGTAGAGTAATTAGCTTAGCCTCTCATTTCTCACAGAGATTGAGCATTAGTATTTGCAATATGTGATGACCTTCCTAACAATTATATAAACATGTTTCTGGAATGCAGTGTCCTAGCCTGATATATAACTATGCTAATTTACAAGAAGACCATTTTCCATTACTCTTTTTACAGTTAATCTTGATGGGGCTACTGTCACTTAGGAGTGTTTTGCTCTTCATATCATAAACATTTGTTTTGCATCAAAACAGTAAGTTGGCTTTTTTTGGACAGGCTTGAATCAGCTCTGTACCTCTCAGAGTTTTCTGTAACTTATAGCAAAATATGGACTAGAAGACTAAATCAAAAAATATGGAATGATATAAAATGTGAGCCTAGGACATGGGGCTAAAAACACCTTTATAAATGGATTAAAGAGCCAAAACATCAAGGCAAATATCCTCTTTAGGGCATTTCCCTTAGAATCAAAATGTTCTCCATGCTGCCCTTCAATCCACATATATATGGGTCTATGTCCTGGTAATCTGGTAAATACTATAATGAATTCCTTGATTATTAAGCTTCAGGAGAGGATGAACAATATTGTCACAGTAGCCATGCAGTACCCATCTCCTCTGACCACATTTTAAGCCAATTTGTCATTTCCTGAGTCTGGTTGCATTAAATTTGTCTGATAATCTTGTCCCATATCATGTTAATTCTAGCCAAGTTTCACTATCTATTACTCACATAAATTTTAAAAAGTGGCAATCCAAGTACGAATCCTTACAGACCTCTAGTTTCAATACACATTTGGGCAGATACATCTGAATGCCAGTGAAGTATATGTAATCTGTGTTAGTACAGTCTGAAAACCAAAGGAGCATCTGGAGAGAGCTACATATGACAGTCTTTAAACAGAAGGTAAAGACTGATTATATCAATCATAAACCTATGAAAAGTCTACAGAAAGAAGAGCATTATAATCAGCCTGGACCATGTGACTATAGACAGTAAACCAAAAGGTAACACAAATTGGTTTGTAGTTCTTTGTGCTGTATGCAGTGTTTTGTATCCACACTGGTACCACATTCATTAATCATCAAGTCTTTATTTGTGAGACACACAGATGTGCCCCTCACCAGGCTGGATAAGGAGAAAGTCACGGTTAGTTGTTTGTCGGGTGCCAGAATCCACTGTGTCACCAATGCACTCAAGTCTCTCAGTAGGTACTGTTATGACTCTGTCATAGTCCATGTTGGAGTGAATGACTTGAGATGTACCTCCCTAGACTATATGAAGAAAGACATGATTGAGCTCGCTGAGTATGTGTCCCAGGCAGGTATGTTTCTAGTCTTAAGCAGCATTCTACCGTCACCCAGAATGAAGCCTCAATACAAACAGAAAATTATTGACTTTAACAAGTAGCTTACTTTCTGGTATCATTCCAAGGAGATCCAGTACCTGACAGCCTGGGATGACATGATTGACAAACCACGATGCTTTGCTAGAGATGGACTGCATCTGTCTTCCTTGGGCTTCAGGCTCCTGGCAAAGGCACTTGCCTCCCCCAAAGTGCCATTTTTAGGCAATGCCATGAGGTCAAAACTAACTACCAACATGAAAATTTCATCAAACTGCAAATTAAAGGCCATGCTGCTAAACACTATGAGTCTAAACATGAAACTGCATCACTGCAAGCATTCTTTACCCTGGAAGAAGCTGACATTTGTGCAGTCACAGAAACCTGGTTCAAAGATGCAGAGAGCACCCCAACCATGCCAGGTTACTCATCCTACATTCTTTCAGACACCAGACTGTGGGCAGCAAAACAAAAGGAAGTGGAGTTGCAATATATATAAAAGACATACACATCTCCAGGCTGGACAAACAGCATGATGCACAGAAAACACTCCAGGTGCAGTTAACAATTGACAAGACCCCTATTCAAATCATTGCTAGCTATAGGCCTCCAACTCTGACTCAAGATGCCCACTCCACCTATCTGGACCCCTTTGAATCTATCAAGATTCAACCCTTTACCCAGATCCTGGGTGACTTTAGATATCCAACCATAGATTGGAAGAAATACTCATGCCAAACACAAATGCCCAGAGATTCCTTGATTTTGTCAATGCAAATGCCTTGGACCAGTTGGTTGACACCCCCACAAGAGGTAAAAATATCTTGAACTTGGTATTAACCAACATGAGTAATCACTGCAGCATCCCTACAGTGTCATCATCCCTGGCAAGATCCGACCACAAAGCAGTCACTTTCAAAGTCACCATCTTCCCCAACCACCATCCCGCCACCCCAGCTAGGGTCAAACAAAAAAACTTCTCCAGAGCTGATTACAACCTTCTGAGGGAAGGTATAAACATCTTCACAGCCCCCTCCCCTCCATAGAAACTGGCACATATGTCCAAATCTACACCAAAGTACTATATGAACATTTATATAGCTGCATGGAATCAGGAATACCAGGCAGGACAAAATCATCCTCCTCAAGGAAGAGTAAACCTGTCTGGTGACATCTATAATAAATAAACTCTATAATAAAAGGAAAAAAATGCTGTCCCGTACCAAGAAGGAGCAGATGTCTAATTGGAAGCAAACTCTCCTTAGCCTGAAAAAACAAATAAAAGCACTAGTGAAATTGTCCAAAGCAAACTTTGAGCCCAAACTGGCCACATCTACTAAAGACAGTCATAAGGCCTTCTTCACATATGTCTGCAATTTCAAGGGAAGCACCCAGATCTGCTAGAACTGGTGGTCAAGGACACCACATACACAAATGCTGTAGCTATAGCCAACCTGCTGGCAGACAGGTTCAGTGAAAACTTCACTCCTCTGTCCCCCCATCAGTACAACAGGACATCCCCGGTACCTGACCTCCTCCCCTTATCTCTAGGGAGCAAATCATCACTGCCCTCTCAAAAGCAAAAAAATACAGCCTCCATGGGACCTGGTAACATCCCAGGCTGCATCCTACATGAATTTAGGGAGGAACTTGCAGCACCATTAGGCACATTATTCAACCAAAGCCTGAGTACTGACTTCATCCCAGCCAAGTGGAGGATAGCTACTGTCATCTCTTTGCACAAAGGTGGAGCATCCACCAATCAAGGAAATTATAGCCCCATCAGCCTAATAGCCTGATCTGCAAGGCCATGGAGCAGATTATCATGGACCTCATTAACAAGGACATTGGCAACCTCCAGACATTTGATCCCACACAGTTTGGTTTTGTCAAGGGGATTTCATGCCTATTAAATTTGGTTGATGTCTTTGAGACAATCACCAAGGCCATAGATCAAGGGAAGATGGTGCACACCACCTACCTTGACCTGGCCAAAGCCTTTGATACTATTCCCCACTCAGGTATAACAGATAAACTCACTCATCTAGGCATCAATCCATATGTTACCAGATGGGTAGCAGACTGGCTCATTGATATAACCCATTTAGTCAAAATAGGGGAAGCCACTTCAAGTAGTAGACTCGTAACAAGCAGAGTACCACAGGGATCAGTCTTGGGGCCTCTGCTGTTTGGCATACACTTCTTGGAGGTGCAGGCCAAATCTGGTGGGCTATGGCTGACCAAGTTTGCAGATGACTGCAAGCTGAGTGCTGGCATCAATTCCCTTAGTGATGTGGACATTCTCCAAAAGGGTGTCACCCAAACAAATGACTGGTGCCAGAAACATGGCCTCAAACTGAATGCCAAAAAATGCATCATCATCCCTTTTGGGGAGAGTGATGTCCTCACAAATTATCACATGGATAATAAGGTCCTAAGCACGCAATCAGTCGTGTGGGACTTGGGGCACACAGGTTGATAGCAATCTGACTTTTGACCACCATATTGCCTCTGTTGTATGGAAAGCTTTCTATGTGGCCCACTTCATTAGTAAGGGTATCTCATCCAGGGACTAGGTGGTCATAACATCCATGTATTCCTCCCTTATAAGACCCATTATTGTGTACAATGTCCCTTTCAGCATGTACCTCATAAAGCACATGCAGTAGTTGGAGAGACCACAGAGGTTCCTCACCTGGAGAATCCAGGCCCTCAAGTATCTGCCCTACACAGATAGGCTAAAAGCCCTGTCCTTCTACTTAGTCTCCAACAGACTCCTCAGAAGTGACCTCTGTCTGGCATACAAAGCAATCTCAGACCCCATTCTGATGGGACTGCTGTGTATCCGCAAGTCAAGCTCCACTCGAGTAACCCACACGTATGACCTCAACCTGGTCTGTAACATCAATAGGACTTATTGGTGGGAGAGATTTGTGTCCCAGAGACTCCCCATTCTGTGGAGTAGAGTCCCTCTCCACGTAAAGCTGAGTACCTCATTAAACCTTGTTAAGTGCAACCTGGATAACTGGATGAGGAACAGAAAATACACCCCTGGGATTCCACCTGTGTCCCTGCTGGACAGTGGTATAGGGTGCTGACTTGTTGGAGCATAGGCTAAATTCTTGGCTAGGCTTTTAAGGGCCTCAGAGCCAATAGCCCAGCAACTTCCTATGATCCCATGATCCTATGATCCTATATGCCTCATTTGTACTTGTTTTCATGACTATGCCATGATAATCTGCTATATGCACTTTAGTCTCTTTGAAAATATTTGCTGGTAAGAAATCATGCTGATTTGAAATGATCTTGAAAGTTTCCATATCTTGTCTTAGATCCAACATTTTTGCAACTTATCCTACTGTTGGTCCTTTATAATCTCTGTGTTTCGTATCTGTTTATTTAAATATGTATTTTATTTGCTCTACTCTTCGATTATGAGTTGTCGTCATGGACTAGAAATGTAGTATGTACATGTTCTGTTATTGTGATATCATACTCCCAGTGACATTACACAACACTAGCATTTATAAAGTTGAACATATCATGGACCTTCCATCCCAACCTCAAATCAAAGCAAGTTGACCTGCCTGGGTAATGCTGCGTAACACTAACAAGTCTGTGTCAGAACAGGCCATTCTACTTCCTAACTCCAAAATATAAGCACACAAATCCCAGGAGAAATACATGCTGCTACACAGATACTGAGCCTGTCAGAAACCACTGTCTTTAATTGTAGAAAAGATTCCCTATTCATGATTAGACAAATTACCATCTTATACCAAGGACATATTTATTTATTTATTTATTTAAGTTTGATGGCCAGGGAAGTCCATTACATAGTTCATACAGCTAACTAAACATTTACAGATAAGCTCCATGATATTTTGTTACAAAATGAAAAGACATAATTCAATACAGAAATTTCAACATTTACATAAAGTGAATATTTTTGTTATAAACTTGATTGTAGGTTTTATTACATATTATAACATTGTGACCATATGCTCAATGCAATTATTGAAGAAGTACATCAAATTACTTTTATAACAAACTATTACTCTAAACAGTAAGAGTGTTTTTCAAGTTTTATGCAAAACTGGGCAATATTTAAGAGTGACAACAATGTTTGAAATCCAACACTCAATACTTTGGGATTGGTACCTACCCTAGTTAAGTTAATCAACATTGACCCCCAGTACAAACTACTAACTACAAACAATAGTGGAGTTTTTTTTAACATCAAATACCTGGTTAGTTGACAAATTTACATTTCATCAGCAACTAATGGCTCTATACAATAGAACATAGTAATGAAGGGTGAGTCAACTAACATTTCTGTCAACTTAAAATTGTTCCTAAAGGCTTGAGACACCATCAATATCCTACTGGGGCTAGTAGACAACTCAGAGTTTCACAAGGACTTTACTTGTTTGTTTATCCAAAAAAAACAACTAAACAACAAAACCACAAACCAAATTATATATAAAAGTGTAAATTAAATTGCTTCTGCCGGGGAGACCTCTCTCTTAGAATAACTTTACAAAAATCAAGTTTGCCTTATATACTTCTTACTCTGCCTCATTAATCAATGATCTTATTCAAGCAAAGTTAACTAAGTAAAATTTTTCTTGGCTTGAATGAAAAGATAAAAAAAAATGATTACATTCAATAGGACATTCACATAAAACAACACATTTATGTTTGTATTTATACAATAAAAATTTTTAAAAGAAAAGCAAAAATGCAAGTAGTAATAAAGCAACACTTCTATGCCACTGCTTCCATAGTATAAGCCCTATCTGTATATTGTCTCATGTTCATTTGAATTATGACATTATCCATATAAATATACAAGCATAAATATATAAAAATCTAAAATATTTGATATAATTGATATAATTAATAATAAAAACCTAATAAATATATGAATATATAAATGTATGAATTGTCAATATTAAAATACTTAAATACTTGCAAATACATAATGAATGGTGTGAGTGTATATATGTTTGTATATAAATATACAATGTATAATAAATATATTATTAAATAATTAAATACATATAAATAAACATTAAGATAAATACTGAGTCAAATGTTATATAGCACTTACTAAAACACTCTCATTTTTCAACTTTAAACACAAGAAGGTTTTGTTTCCTTCAGTACAATATCAAATCAAACTGCAGATAGATGCTGAACATCTATTGTTGTTAGTTTGGGGTCTGAGGCTAAAATTCAATGCTCTGGTGATATATATAAATATGGTCATTCAGGCCCTTACCACAACATGCATCAAGCCTGAGTTGCCATATAATTTCCCTGTATTGAATCTTAGCTTCCCAATCACCCCCTCTATCCAGATATGGTACCACCTCCAAAACCCAAAACTTAAATGTAAAAACTCTCATGCTGTACAGATTACTAAATACACTAGGCCCTTGGTGTAACAACAACTACTTAGCTTCCAGCCACCAATTTTTGAGGTATACTTGCAATCATTACCTCTTTCTTGTTGTATATATATGAACATTGAGCACACCTTCCACATTTGTATGTTCCTTGCTTCCTGTTGGTACCTGTCCTTTCCAAGATATTCTTAATATTGTGATTTCTCCTGTAACTGAATCTCAGTTTATTTTTAAAAACATCAGTTTTTGTAGCTATGTTTTTAAACATGTTCCAGGTTTCATGTATCCCCCTGTTTAACCAAAAGGTTCCATAGTAGTATGTGGTAGTCAAGTAAGGTGTTAACCCCACCTCCTCCTGTCTTCCTTCTACACCTTTCAAGCTCTGTTCAATACAACTGATGGTTGCTACAGCTTCTTGACTCTCCCCACTTAGAAGGGGGTGATATCTAGTTCCAAATTTTACTTAGTTAACTTTGCTTGAATAAGATTGTAATACAGCAGCAATTTAGTTAATTGACAAACTAATTGATTAATGAGGCAGAGTAAGAAGTATATAAGGCAAACTTGATTTTTGTAAAGTTATTCTGAAGAGGTCTCCCGGTGTGGAGACGAAAGCGCTTAATGTTTGCACTTTATATCTAAAGGAATTTGTTTGTTGGTCGTTAAAGTTCGTTGTTGGAGGCTTACTTACTAAATAATAAACCCATTTTATTTTATCAACTGCTACCTGCTTACTGTGCCTACTTTGGATAACCTTCATTGCACCGGATTTTGGCTTGGTCTATTAATTTGTGGTGGTACGAGTGTTTGGTTACGAGTTGAATTCATCTCATTCTTCTTCATACAACAATGTTTCACCTTCTAACACTAACAGTAACTTAAATGACTGTACTACTACTTCTTCTGAGGCTGGAGCTGGGAATAATGCACAAGTTGAATGTAGACCATGTGAGGTCTCACAAAATAACAATAATAAAACTGCTCATTACAATCTGAGGTCCAACAACCCCAATTTTTTAGGGGCATGACCGAAACAGCCTTCAGGGTATCACAACCAGAAGAACAAATACAAAACCAGATAAACCAAGTTGTCCCTTTGACTTCTAACTGTCTTACAGACTCTGACTGTTTCACAGACTCTGACTGTTTACTTTGTGTACCTGCTCCATTGTTTGAACTC
Organism: Protopterus annectens; assembly: GCF_019279795.1. Lineage (NCBI taxonomy): Eukaryota > Metazoa > Chordata > Ceratodontiformes > Protopteridae > Protopterus > Protopterus annectens. The sequence continues at coordinate 1,661,280,779 of NC_056735.1, read as the reverse complement.
GTTAGTAACTCTAGCCTCATTGAGGAGGGGGAAATGTGTGACCATATTACATTGGAAGGTGACAATCAAACAACTAACTCCCTGGTAACATTAAGTAACGTGAAAGATGACTTCAGAGTATACAATTTTTCTTCAGTTGATATTATACCAGAAGTCAATGAATTACTAAGGGTCTTACATATGTCCCAGCTCAGAAATTTAATCTAGTTAAAACTCTAATTGACTTGAGATTGTTTACAAGAAAACTCAACTTACATCTTTTAATGGGTGGTACTTACATGACTGACAGTAACTACTTTAGGATCTCTAGTGTTTATAATCCCCCACTGCATCCATTATTACAGGGCTTTGAACATATTTGTGAACTTGACATATGTTTTAAGTATCATACAACACCATTTAGACCACCTTATGGAGGAAATATGAACGTAGAAAAGAAATGCCTCGAGTTTATTAAGTTCCACGACATTCGCTTTTGTAAACCCGATAAGGGAGGAGGGTTGGTTGTATTTGATAGAGAAGATTACAACGAAAGGATGTCACAGTTACTAGACAATGAGTCTTATGTAGTTAGCTCACGCTCTGAGACGAATAAGGCTTACAATATGATTAAAAACTCTATAGAAGATTTGTATATTGAGGGGAGAATTACGCAGAATATTTACAATTTTTTATCAACAGTGTACCCCAGATATCCATGTATGTTTGGCATCCAAAAAATACATAAAGACTTAAACAACCCCCCTATGAGACCTCTCGTAGATGGTAGGGGTTCACCCACCTACCCTTGTGCGAAAGTCGTGGATACTATACTTCAGAAATATGTAGTACAAATCAACCAGATATGTAAAGACTCTTGGTCATTTTTAGATAAAATCAACAAGTTAAGGTATAATGTTAGATATAACTTTATCACTATAGATGTCAAAGACCTGTATACTTGTATCCCACAAAATACTGCACTAGATTGGGTAGATCAAATCCTTAGGACTCATGGTAGTACCAGTAATGAGTTGGACATAGTATATGAATTGCTAGACATAGTTTTGAGGAACAACTTCTTTATGTTTGATGGTAATTTTTACCTTCAGAAAGTTGGGGTTGCTATGGGCTCTCCATGTGGTGCCAGTGTTGCTAACTTGGTAATGGCTCAATGGGAACAGCTTTTTGTGTTTAACACCTGTGAATTCAAAAATAAGATTGTCTTTTATATTCGTTATCTTCATGATATCTTTATTTTGTTTGACGGAAATCAAACTAGTTGTCAATCTTTGGTTGACTACTTTAATAACACTACAAGCTTCTTGAAGTTCACTTTCTCTTTTCACACAGAGTCCATTTCATACCTCGACATTTCACTGTCAAAGGACTATACGACTCAGCAATTCATATCCACCATTTATAGGAAATCTACTTACTCCAACACTTTTTTACACTACTCTAGTTGTCACCCACCCCATCAGAAATGAGCTATAGTCAAAGGGCAACTGGTCAGGGCTGCATGTATTATAACATTGGATAAAGATTTTCTTGCTGAATGTAGACACCTGAAGAGTTTATTTTCACACCGAGGTTACCCTGACCATATGCTCAATGCAATTATTGAAGAAATAACGGTTAAACTTTTAAACCACTTTTATAGACCAATTCTAGATAGTGTGCCAATGCCACACACTGACACAGTTAACACCCTGTCTCAATCGATGGTCACTCTTAATGTGTCACAGCAATCAGAAGCATTGAATGTTACTTTTATAACAACTTATTACTCTAACAGTAAAGAGTGTTTTCAAGTTTTATGCAAAAACTGGGCAATATTTAAGAGTGACAACAATGTTTACCGGAAGTTAGGTGATAAACCTATGGTAGTATATAGGAGAGCAAAAAACCTTAAAGTCTTTTTGGAACAATACCCAATAGGTCATGTTAAGACACCTGGCATGTATAAATGCCAAGCTTGTACGTGGTGGTGCTGTTTCGTGGTTCCTACCCTTGTTGTTTGGATTTCCAGTTTGTCGTTGCCTGTTTTGATTCCCAGTTTAATTGATTGTAGGTTTAACATTTCAAAATGGGTTGGGAGGGTGGCTTAATGCTTAAGGTTTTTGCCTTACAAGCACAAGGTACAGGGTTTGAATCTCACCAGGGATAATTGGCTAGGCTTAAAACAGCTCACGAGGGCAGTTAGCCTAGTACTAATCTATGAACCTAAAATATATAGCAACTAGCCATTAGTAGGTTAGGAAAATATTATGCATGGAGAGGGTAATAGTATATTTGAGATTGGAGAGTATAGTACAATAGATATTAGAGAGAAGATTAGTTTTTAGTAGGGCAGGGATTGTTTTGGATGGGATGAAGTAATAGTAGAGGTAGTTGGATGAGTCACTGCAAGGTGGAATGGGGGAGGGGTTTAAGCTGAAGCGTGGCAAGGGCATTCCATATGGAAGACAGATGAGAGAGTAGCTGAGATTTAAAATTTGCATGGTTAGGTAGATTGCATAGGTGTGTGTGGAGAGAGTTCCACTGTTTAGCTAAGGAGTGGGACAGCAGTAGATGGCCAGGAGGTCGTGCAGGTTTGTGGACCTGAAGGAGGTTTTAGTTTTTGGATCTGAGTGAGTGGTTGGGAATTTAAGGTTTTAATGAAGTAGTGAGAGCTGGGTAGTTGGCAGGTTTAAAGGTGAGCTTGTAGGCAATGGTGAGTTGTAGGTAACTGAGGTAGTTGGGTAGTTCAAGCCAGTTGAGGGTGAGGAGGGGGTGTCAGTGGTGAGATGAGTTTTTTGAATTGGTTGCAAATTTGGAGATCTTGTGGTAGCAGGATTCATGTTTGGACCAAAGGCCAAGATGAAGATTGGTGAAAAGAGGGGCACCATATATAAAGGAGGGGAGTAGGAAGGTGGATGCAAGAGTTTGATGGGTAGAGGGGCTTAGGAATTGGTTGTGCCTGTAGAGGAAACCTAACTTTTGGTGGATTTCCTTGATTGTGGAGTGGATGTCAGTGTCAAATTTTAGTTCTTCATCAATAATGATGCCAAGAAGCTTGGTGTTGGGAACGATTTCAAGGAAGGTGTTGTTTTGGCTCTGTATGGTGAATGTGGATTTGTCAAGGGAGTTTTTGGTAGGGGAAAAAAAATTAGTTTGATTTTATTTGCATTTAGTGCCAGATGGCTAGACTGCATCCAAGTTTCTGTTTTGGAGAAAGCTAGTTGGGGTTTTGCTAGGAGCTGGGAGGGGGAGAAGGCTAAGCAGATTATTGCATATTGGATGATAGATGAGTCTGGGATGGATTGGTGAAAGTTGTTAATGAATAGATTGAATAGAAGAGGGCCAAGAACAGAACCTTGTGGAACACCTGTGGGTGCAGGAAGTAAGGGGGAGGTTGAAGTTTTCCATTGGACAGCTTGTTGTCAGTTGGACAAGTAGCTAGAAAACCAGGCGATTTTGATGGGAAAGAGGTGTAGGGTGGAGAGTTGGGATATAAGTAGGGTGTGTGAGATGGTGTCAAAGGCCTTTGACAGATTTAGGAACAGTGTGGATATGAACTTGCCTGAGTCATGTTCAAGGTTTATGGCTTCAAGAAAGGAAAGAAGGGCAGGCATGGTGCTGTGGCCAGGGCGGAACCATTGTTGGGTAGGGGAGAGGAGATTGTTTAGTGTTAGGTGTGCCATGAGTTGTGCTTGTATTGTTTTCTCTAGTATTTTAGAAAAAGGGGAAAGGATGGCATTAGGCCTGAAGTTGATGGTATCCATATTTTTGCCACCTTTGTGGAGGGGGATGATGTAAGCATGGCGCCAGATAGAAGGGATGTATGATTCTTGTATGGATCTATTTATAAGAAAAGAGATGGGATAGGCAATGCTGTCTGCAGAATGTTTGAGGAAGGTGGGTGGAAGGTTGTCAGGTGCATTGTGGCAAGGTTTGAGTTTGAGGAGAAGTCTTTTTATAGCGCTTGTAGGGATGGGCTTAAGGCAGAAGGATGTGGAGGAAGGTTGATTATTGGGGTGGTGGTTGGGGCAGGAGGGGGTGGTGGTGGAGGAGGGGGGTGGGAAGGAGACTGATAGTTTAGCTATGCAGTCTACAAAGAATGCGTTGAACTGGCTGGCTGTTTCAAGGTTGGAGAGGTTGAGGTCTGGGCAGAGGTTTTCTTTATTGCCAGGATGCAACATGGATGAATGGAGTCCCAGAATTTTTTGTGATTTGTTGAGTGCAAGGACTGGAGTTTGGAATAGTGGGATTTGTGGTCTTTAATTATTAGTTTTTTTGAGGAGTTTTGTAGTTGCTTATATTCTAGAAGGGTGTTAGGGTTTTTATGTTTTTGATATTGTTTCCATTTTTTGTCCCTTTGGTGCAAGGTTAGTTTAGTATCTTTTGATAATCATGGGCATGGATTGGTTTTGATGTATTTGGTTCGGGGGTGGGCTTGCTGATTGAAAAGGGTTAAGAATGAGTGGTTAAAGTAGGAAATGGCATAATCTATAAGAAGGGTTTTTAGAGGGGACCAGTCAGTATGCTTTAAGCATTTGGAGAAAGTTAGAGAGTTGAAAGAGGAGAGATTGCGGGTTTGGATATAGTGGTGTTTATGCAGTGGATATGGGAGACAGTCTGCGAAGGCTGGTAGGTGATCACTGAGAGGATCAGGTAATGTTCCAGCTTTGGTGATAAGGTTTGGGTGAGTTGTTAGGATCCAGTCAATGATGGTACCAGAGGTACCATCTTTATTTGATCTAGTTGGAGATTGTATTAGTTGGGAGAAGTTGTACAGGTTGATTGCGTGGGATGGGACTTCAGAGTTAATAGTATTCCAGTTGATGTTGGTATCACAGAGTATATAGGTTTCATTTTTTATATTGGAGGAGAACCAGGACAGGATGTTTTCAAGAGTTTTGATATTATCACCAGGGGGGATATAGAGGGCGGCAATACATATGGATTTGTGGTTGTTTGTTTTTAGTAAACCTATTATAATTTTAGCATTGGAAAAGGTTGGTATTTTATTGGAGTAGGGAGTTATGGTATGAGAGGTGGGGTAGATTATTGCTACTCCACCTCCTTTTTTGTGGGCTTTGTCATTATGAATGATTTGGAAACCTGGTGGTAGGATTTCGCTATGCTTTATATAGGTGTTCAGCCAGGTTTCAGAAATGGTGGTAATGTCAGGGTGGTTATGGGAGAGCCAGGCATGGAGGTTAGGGATTTTATTTTTTAGGCTTTGTGCATTAAGTGTTGTAAGGTGAATGGACTTTGAGTTTATGGGTTGAGTGGAGGGTTTGGTGAGATTGAAGTGAGAGATGGGTCTGGGGTTGGGGTGGATGTCGCCTGCTAGTGAGAGAGAGATGTGGTGGAGTAGAAGAGTGAGGCAGTGTGCTGGGCAAAGGTAGCTTGGGTTGTGTGACAGTAGTGATTTTTCTGGTACCACATTTAAGAGGGGAGTACGGGGGGGTTGCAGTTTTGGTTTGAAGAATTAGATTGGGTTAAAGGTAAAGAGTTAATGTGAGATGGATGAGTAGGATGGGAAGTAAGGGTGAGAGTAAGATGTAGTGGAGTATGTGTGAGAGTTATGACAAGGGCTGGGAAAAAGTGTGAAATATGTAAGAGAAGAGAGAGAGAGAGATTAGTAGGGCAAATGGGGTTATAGGGAGAGATGTTATGTAGAGCACTGTAGGAGGGGTGGATGTTTGGGGTGATGTAAATCTACAGGTGGAGGGGTTGGCATAGGTGTGTTGTGATTAGAGAGGTGTTGGGTGGAAAGGAGTCAGGGGATGTATAAAAGTACAGGTAGTGGGCTGGGTAGAATTTGGGGGCAGGGAAGGGGAGCAGAGTGAGCCCGAATGGTGAATGGAGCGCGTTACAAATTCTGGGAGGAACAAGCAGTCATCAAACAGAAAACAATCAGTGAGAAGGATAGCAACTACAGAAATAGGACAGCCTATCATTTTATTTGAATGTTACGTTTCTGTTTGTTTTTATTATTTATGCCCCAATGGGTGCATAAATGATAAAAACTGTTTCTTTTTTCTTTGTTTTTATCATTTATGCATCTTTCACTTGTATAAGTCATATGGAAAGTATTTTTACAGCAGCCACTGATATTTCTATTATTTATTTATTTGACATTTGGTTATCAGGAAAGTCTGACTGGGTGGGAAGCCCATTTTCAGCAGAGGCCCAGGTAGAAACGTACCAATACAGATAAAATTAAACAAATATGTAGATTTTACAAAGCTGACAACAAAAGGAAAGTCAAATTGCAGATAAACCCAGAATGAAAAACACATATACAAACATTTGTACATGGGAAGATAAACCTACAAATATAAACATATCTGACATACTTAAAGTTTTGTACATAGAATAGTCACAAATATATCTGCAAGCATAGATATACATAGGAAGTTTAACAGAATATGGTGCATAGGACAATTTTATAGGATATGTGGTTGTGTTATGATGCGATTGTATAGATAGGTGTGATGGGAGCAAAAGAGACTTGAATAGTAGATCATGTTGAGTAGGTACAGAGATCATCACTTGTTAGAAGTAGAACAGAAAGATTGTTAGAAATTGTGATGTCTGGACAATACCTCACCAGACTGTGATCAATAATGTGATGTTCACTACTATCCTGGATCAGTAGCTAAGAAGATTTAATTCTCACTACTGACACCAATATGAGACTGTCACTTAAACAGGAGTAAAATTTCACAGTTTCCCCTAAGAGCACAACATGAACACATTCTATAACTGGGGACTAGGCTGTATACTTCTGTCCACCCCTAATGTAACTCCTTATTACACACTTCAGAGCAATGTGTCCCAGTTCAATACCTCTGAAACACTCACACTTAAATAAATTAAATCTCACACATCCAAACACTTCTGGGAAAGCCTGACACAGATTTACAGCTGTGCCCTTTCCCCAAAATAATACAGTAACCTGGTGCCACCAATCAGTAAACCTACATGCCCTTTTAAAGGAGTGCCCAATTTTGAAAATTAAATATTAAAATAAATGATAGTAAATTACGTAAAGCAGCCAGGCTTTCAGAATGGCCTGGGAAATTATCAAAGCAGATATAAGCACTCTCCAAGAAAACACTGATTGGCCAGCCACAATGCAAGTTAATAACCATATTCAATAATGAGCAAAATGATTAAACATATAAAACAGTAATTTTCAGTAAGCAAACATAACTCAATCACCAGGAAAATAAAATCAATACTGAAGGACAGAAATCCAACATTTAGAAAAACGTTATCTGATTAGTTATACTTTTCCTAGCTGACTAAATAACACTGTCCCTGATCCAAACTAAATTATTACAACAGAGCAAAGGCAAGCTTACAGTTCTTGGTGAGTTCTTTTGGGTATCTACTGCATAGTACAATTGTGAACAACTGCAGCTAGCAACTGACAACTGTAACTAACTGCCAAGTGACAAGAACTGACTTCAGCAGGCTCTTTTATAGACTAGCCTGTCACAACTGTTCCAGTTCTAATTTTCATTTCATATTTTGAAAATCAACCAACAGCTGGTTACCAAAGTTCCTTCCTGTCTTTCTGTCTCTGACAGTAACACATACCAACTGTCAACATTCTGATGACATCATCTGCAAATCAGCTGAGTCTGAGACAGTCTGCATTTAGAATCTTCTTCACAAATATGCACAGTTAGAAATGTCAAGTCTTCAAAACTTTATGTAAAAACAGATTACAGGCCAACATGCAAGAACTCATTTACAATATCATAGTTAGTCATGCCAGCATATAATACATGGGTCAATCTGAAATTATGTACAAAATCTTCAGCCAGACATGCTAGCACAAATGACAGTGTCTAATCTCTTCATAAAAGTAATGGAAAGGAAAGGAAAGGAAAGGTAAAGGTTGAAAGTATGGGAAGCTGTGGATGAATTAGGAAAGAGATAAGACAAGTAGATGGTAGGCTGATAGATCAGCACAAGGAGGTGGTGGCTAGGTTGAGTGGAGTACTGGGATATAAGATGAAAGAAGGGAGGGTGAAAGACAATTATTATTACTCTTGCTATTTAAATCTATATATACCATGAGATTTCAAGACAGAAGGATTGATGAGGTAGCACATCTTCTTAGTCAACATGGATGGTTCAGATATTATTATGGTTAGAGATTTGTTAATGTTGATCTTGCGGAATACTTTTTGTTCCATGGTCTTTTTTAAACAAAATTCTGGTTTGGTCAGGGAAGGCATGAATGGCCTCTACTCTTGCAAGTCTATGCATGGCTGCATGGGAAATGAAGCATGTGTATGAGTCTGCTTATAGAGATAATATTGTATGTTTTTTCCCACTTTACTGGTGACATTTTTTTCATCTGGCATATAAATCAGAGGAAATTGATAGAATTTGCAACTCATATCAATGGTACCACAGATATTTATATTTTATGTTAAATATACTGAAACTATTGTTTAATTCCTAGATGTTGAGAAGTATCAAAATATTAATTCATAGGAAATTACAACAAGGTTGCGTAAAAAAGAGCATTACAATAATTAAGTTTTACATTTGGTAGCAATCATCCAGAAAATCTTAAATATAATTAATAGTCAGGCTAACTGCATCTTTTACGTGCTCTATAATAAATGTAATGTTTCTTTTTTTTTTGTATAATATGTTAGAATTGAATAACATGTATGAAAAGAGATAATGTAAGGGGTTCAGCTTAGGGCAACAAAATATAAGTGAATGTTATTTAATTCTATTCTTGATTCTTTTGAGACTACACAGACTTCACACCCTAAAATGGGGATGCAGTTTTCCAGTAATGATTCGGTCATTAAGAAAATCATTTAATGAAAAAAACAGTACAAAGCTTTCAGGTTTCCCCTTCGGAAACCCAAAAGCTTTGTACTGTTTGTTTGTTTTATTAAATTAGTGAATCCTATCTGTTGCTCATTTTTTATTTTTCTGATATAATAGTATTGATCACAATTTTCTGTAGTTTCTTTTATCTGGTTAAATTAAGAAAATCATGGCAGAAAATCTGGACTTTTTAGAGAGCAATGATTAAGTCTGGCAAAATGGTGGGAAATAAACATTATATATTTAATTACAAAAATAATAACTTGCAGGCATTATTTTAAATGGCAAAATAGTTTAGGATATATATGATTTGTCAACACTAGTAAAGAGAAGGGAACACATCCCTTTGGAGGTAACAGAATATGTAGATTTGTAGTTCATGGTACATTTTATATGGATCTTAGGAAAAGTTATAGTGCAGGCTTTAGTGAAAGACTTGCATGTACTACTGAGACAGATGTTTATGAAGCTACATCACCAGCTGTCCAGTGTTTTACATCACATTACTTTTTTTGAGATTATAGCAAAAAATTGCTGAACATTTTAATTCTGTTAAATGCCATGCCAAGTATAATGCCAGTTATAATGCATCATATATTCTCTAGTTTATGTTAGTTTAAAAACATTTTAATGTGTTAAATAGGGTTAGAATGTCTATCAGAATGCATGATGAGATCTTGATGCTAGACAGAAGGGAATTATACTGGCAGATTGCATTTGCTGCTGATTCTCAACCATAACTTAATGAGGTTATAGCTATTAAACCTGAATTAAAAGCAAGAATATTGAAATAAAAGTTATCCAGTGATATGTGATTTGTGTGTCATCTTATTTAAATGTTCAAGTTTATTAGGATGAAGAAATTATCTTGCATAAGAATAGGACAAAAGTGCTATTTTATAGTTTAAAAACAAAGGGTATTTTACAGTCTTGGTCATTAGTTTTATTTGTTTTAATTTATTTCAATGACCTATTTCCCCCTGACTTGGTTTGTGTGTGTGTGCACATACATATATGTATGCATGAATGTAAAATAAGTCAATTTATGTAATGTTAAATTTACTTCAAGCAACAATCTGCCTCTTATCAAGTGAGTCACAAAACTCAACAAATAGTCTTCTGTTCAATTCAATTACTGGAACAAATGAATCACATCACCCAGCAAATGCCCACTCTTTGATACAGTTATTTTATTTAGTTACAGAAAGCATCAGTACTTTTCACAGAACCCTGTGTTCTCATGAATCGTAAATGGTGTGATATATGGATGATATTTTCCTTTCTCGTAGTACCTCTGAAATGTCTGTCTGCTTCTGTAATCAAATTTGCCAGGATACTTGTGCACCACTAACATTTACTTTATGTTCTGTATGGCCATGAGTAGGAAAACAATTGTGAATGTACAGGAACTGAAACATACCTAAAAGAGAACAGCCTAAACCTCATATGGCTGAATCTAATTCAGGCAACACAATGGGACTTACAACATCCAGGAAAGCAGCTAGTGGCAGAACTAAGTAACAGAAATGTTACAAGTTCTTTTACAGTAAAAAAACTTTCTTGTCAACCAGACCAATAAAGTAGCCTCCTGTGAGACTAGACTACAGCAGATTGAAGGGGAACTGAAAGATCAAACTCTTTTTCTGTAAAAACTAACAATGTACCTACCTTTGAAAATGTATTTTTGAAAAAGCAAGTTCAGTCACTGCTTTTGTAAGTAGATGATCTGTTGATTTTTTGGAGATCTGTTTATAGCATTTACAGTGTTTTCTGTGTGATTTTCTGTTGTTTTCTGCAAAAAAAACAAACAAAAAAATATTCTCTTTTCCCGCATTTGCTGAACTAGATTAGTCCAGATGTCAGGCTTTGCTGAATTCCAGACTGTGGTATAGGTTCCTGTGTTGCCCATATCCTTACTTGGATTGGAGGAAGCTTCTCTGTTCACCAGTGAGAGTGGGGAGCTTTGAGCAACCTATCTGTCCCTGGAGGAGTGGTCTCAGCCCAGAAAGAAGTAGCTTATTGGCCATTTTGGGTCAATTCCTATCTCTTTCAGTTTCCCTGTTTTAAAACCCACATTTGCACAGTTTTGCACCAGTATACAACTCCGCACAGCTCCTCGTGGTGTCCTGCAGAGTGATACAGGCAACAGAGAGACCTAAGAGAGACTCTCACCAGATTTAAGTATTTTTTCTCTGTTTTTTGCTCCAACTGCCTATTCCCGCCTAAAAAGCGAGTTTCTAACTGATCTGTGCTTGAAAAATTTATAATTGTATTACCTTACCTGCTTTTTACAGTTTGCACTTGTTAAATATCATTTTAAGTCATTTTTGTATTGTTTAACTGTCGTAGGCTACACACTCAAGTGCGTTAGCCTGTTTATAGCATTTACAGTGTTTTCTGTGTGATTTTCTGTAGTTTTCTGCAAAAAAACAAAAAAAAAATTATCTTTTCCCACCTTTGCTGAACTAGATTAGTCCAGATTTCAGGCTTTGCTGAATTCTGGACTGTGGTATAGGTTCCTGTGTTGCCCATATCCTTACTTGGATAGAAGGGAGCTTCTCTGTTCACCAGTGAGAGTGGGGAGCTTTGAGCAGCCTATCTGTACCTGGAGGAGTGGTCTCAGCCCAGACACTAGTAGCTTATTGGCCGTTTTGTGTCAATTCCTATCTCTTTCAGTTTCCCTGCTTTAAAACCCGCATTTGCATGGTTTTGCGTGATTGTGCGCACCGCGCAGCATCGGGCAGCGCTGCTTAAAAAGGTTTAAACTGTTCCCGTATCCACAAATTCTACTCTTCACTTTTCCCTTAGAACTGTTCTAACTCTCAAAGTAAGCACTCTATTTTCATTCCAAAGCCCTGCACTTGCTCTTATAAGTAATCTTATAAGTAAACACTAACAAACTAAAGCACTACACCCTCTTTTACTCTTTAGAAGTACTTGGCTCCCTATTGGTCCTTTCTGATCAGTCAAAAAGCAGTTCCTTATACTATTCTGGCATGTCCAAAAGTCAGTTTCAGGGTTACTCGCCAGTCCAGCTAGTGAATCTGGGAATCTTGAGGCAATGTTACAATTGGCTTATGTACACAGACCACCCTCTCCTCCTCCCAACAAGCTCAAATATATGTGAGAGATGCAACTATACAGCTAAACTGGAGGCTGAGCTCTCTCAACCCAGTACTGGCACAGTCAGTCAGGAGGAAAAGGTAACCGCACACACCACAAATCCAATCTCACATAGACCTATCGCATCAGCAAACCAAACACATAAACACACAAAAACATACTCGGAGGCTCTAAATAAAAATCTGCCAAAGTAGCAGAGACCTCCAAAGCAGACATCCAAGTAACCATTACCCCACAACAATACCCACGTATCACATATTGCACAAAGTCAGTGTGCCACACAGTCACAGCCCTTAATTTATTTATTTAATTATTTATTTGCAGTTGGTTTACCAGGATAGTTCATTGGGCCAAAATGAACCCGTTTTCAATGGAGTCCTGGGGAGAAAAGCTCCAAAAACAAACTAGGTGCATACAGTACATTACAATGATAATTATACAAATGTAAAAGATTCAAGCAATTAATTTCAAAAGTACAGGAAACATTTAAAACAATACAGACTAGTGATGAAACTTGGAGGTGTTGTAGACTAAGAAAAGTAATACTGCAGAGTGATACAGAGTAGTTATTACTTAAGAAGCATAAACTTAATAGGTGCAGTCTAGTACATTCTTTGCAGATACCATAGGAATAATAATGTGAGTTATTGGAAATAATAAAGAAAAATTGCTGGAGTAAACATGAGAGAGAAGGAAGATGAAAATTGCCAGTATTAGTTATGTGGGGTGGGAGCAAGAGCATTCCCACTGGGATACTAGATGTACGTGAAGAGATTTTTTGAACATATAATGGTTAGAGGTGGTGCGAATGGATGGTGGTAGCGAGTTCCAAAGGCAAGCTAGGTTATAGGATAGTAGGTTTTTGCCTGGGGGACGAGTTGGTTTGTGCACTTCTAATAGATTTTGATTGTTTGACCTTAATACTCTATCAGGTAGGTGCATCTTAAAGGCAGAAGACAGGGAGGGACAGAGAGAGGGGTTGAAAATGAGCTTGTAGGCAAGAGTTAGCTGAGTATAGGTGAGATGATTGGGTAGTTCTAGCCATTTTAGTTTTTGGAGAGAGGAACAGTGGTGGGTGGAGGACTTATGGCTGTTAGCGAACTTGGCGATTTTATTGTAGCAAGAGGAAAGTTGTTTTTTTAGAGAGGACTGAAGATTAGTTAGGAGTGGAGCTCCACAGAGAAGGGAGGGGATAAGAAAGGAAGTAGAGAGAGTGATTTTAGTGGTGGGTGTAAGGTACTGATTTTGTCGGTACAGCATACCTAGTTTTTGATGGGTTTTTTAATATTTAATTGTAGATGGGAGTTGAAATTAAGCTGGCTGTCAATTTGGACCTCAAGTAACTTGGCTTCTGACACCAGTTCCAGAAGTGAGTTATTTTGACTAGTAATCGAGAATGTGTTTATATCGAAAGAAGTAACTTTGGAGGGGGTAAATACCATTAATTTAGTTTTAGAAGCATTGAGTGCTAGGTGGTTTATTTTCATCCATTGCTCAGTGATTGAAAAAGCATCTTGTGTAAGCCTTAGGAGTATGGGGGTAGATGGGGCAGAGCAGATAATGGTAGAATCATCTGCATATTGGATGATGTTTGAGAATGGAATAGATTTGCGGAAATCATTTATAAATATGTTGAAGAGAAGGGGACCTAGTATGGAACCTTGGGGAACTCCGGTGGGGGTATTAAGAAATGAGGGCTAAACAACACACCGAATACACTTGTAATAGGTGACTCTATTGTCAGACACACTGACGTCCCACTCACCAGAATGAACAACGAGAAGGTCACTGTAAGCTGCCTGTCAGATGCCAGGATCTGCCACATAACACAAGCACTCAGGTCACTCCAAAGCAAGTACAGATATGACTCCATCATTGTCCATGCTGGTGTGAATGACCTGAGATGTACCTCCCTGGACTATATGAAAAGAGACATAGAGGAGCTCTCTGATCATGTAGCCCAGGCCGGTATGACCCTGACCTTGAGTAGCATCTTGCCCTCACCAAGAATGATGACACATTATAAAGACAAAATGATCAATTTTAACAATTGGCTAAAGTATTGGTGTCATTCAAAGGGGATCCAGTGTCTGTCAGCCTGGGATGACATGCTCAACAAGCCACATTGCTTTGCTAGGGATGGCTTGCACCTGTCACCCCTGGGCTTTCGAATACTGGCTAAGGCTCCTGCCACCCCCATAGTGCCTTTTTTAGGCAAGGCTCAAAAGACAAACCCACCTCCATAGACAACACAAGGAAAAAAAAACTAAGGGTAATGCTGCTCAACGCCAGAAGTCTAAACCTCAAGATGCATGCACTCGAGGCTCTCCTCAGTATGGAGAATATCAATATCTGTGCAGTAATGGAAACCTGGTTCAAGGCTCCCGAGAGCACCCCAGCACTACCAGGTTATACTTCATACCATGCTTTTCGGCCCCAAAACTCGGACCGAATCACAAAAGGAGGGGGAGTATCCATATTCATCAAAGATACCCACACCTCCAGGTTAGTGGCACTGCACGAAGCATCGGAGACCATCCATGTGCAACTAACAGTAGGCAAAACTGCCTTTCAGTTTGTACCCTGCTACAGACCACCCTCCCAAACTCAGGAACTTGACTTGGCTTCCCTGAGAACACTGGAGAACATGAAGGTCTCTCCAAACACCATAATATTGGGTGACTTCAACTACCCAAACATTGACTGGGAAAACTACTCAAGCCCCAACACCCTCGCCCAATGGTTCCTAGAATTTATAAACTCAAATGCTAAGGAACAACTGGTCATCACTCCCACAAGAGGGGACAGCATATTGGACCTGGTTATCACCAACATGGGGACTCTATGTTCCACATCAGAGGTAAACTCTGCATTGGTAAGATCAGACCATAAATTAATCTCACTGGACATCAATATCCTGTCCCCACCCCCAGCCAAGGAAACCATGGTGAAAAATTTCTCAAAAGCAAACTTCACACTTCTCAAAACTGAGGTGGAATGCTTCAAAGCCCCCAGGCCAGTGGAAAATACTGCCCAAACCACAGAATCCTTTACAAACAAATTCTATGGACACCTACAGGAATGCATGGATGTGCTATCCCAAATAAAACCAAGACTCACTCCTCCAAAGGCAGGAGACCTGTCTGGTGGACCCCGACCATAAATAAGCTATACAAGAGAAGGAGGAAGCTACTACATGATAGATCAAAATCCCAAGAAGGGAAGGCATCTCTGATCAGTGCTAGCAAGAAACTATGATACCTCATAAAATCATCTAAGGCCAGCTTCAAAAGAAAAATTGCACAAGACACTAAAGATAATCACAAGGCCTTCTTTAGTTATGTCAGCAACTCCCAGATATGCTCTGAGTTAGTGCAAAATGACAAAAAATACACTGAACCCACAGACATTGCCAACATCCTGGCAGACAGGTTCAGTGCAAACTTCTCCCCCCTTCCCCCCAAAAGAGCAAATGTCTATCCCAACAGAATGTAGCCTCCCTGACATCACAGATGTGCAGGTGAAAACTGCCCTCTCCTAAGCAAAAAACACAGCATCAATGGGACCGGACGGTGTCCCGGGCTGCGTCTTACGCAAACTCCAAGAAGAACTGAACCCTCACATAAAGTCACTGTTCAATCTCAGCCTTACTACAGGATATGTACCCAAAGAATGGTGTACAGCAACAGTGGTCCCTCTCCACAAAGGTGGTGCCACAACGGACCCCGGAAACTATCGCCCTATAAGCCTGACTAGTCTGGTCTGCAAAGCTATGGAGCGTATCATCATGGAACTCATAAACAAAGACATTGGGAACCTCCAGACACTGGATCCTACCCAATTCGGCTTTGTTAAGGGCAGATCTTGCCTCTTAAACCTAGTTTACTTCTTTGAAATAGTTACCAAGGTCATAGATGAAGGGAAGGTAGTCCACACAGCCTACATGGACCTCGCAAAAGCCTTCAACACAATACCCCACTCGGGCATCATAAACAAGCTCACCAGCTTAAATATCAACCCCTATTTCACAAGATGGGTTGCAAACTGACTCAGGGATAGAACCCACATGGTCAGAATTGCAGGTGCCATGTCAGACTCTAAACCAGTTACAAGTGACGTCCCACAAGGCTCAGTCCTGGGACCTCTATTGTTTGGTATATACTTCTCTGAGGTACAGGCTAACACAGGAGGACTATGGCTTGACCAAGTTCGCAGATGACTGCAAACTGGGAGCCATAATTGACTCTCTGGCTGACACAAGCATCCTCCAAAAGGGTCTCACAGAGATGGATACCTGGTGCCAGAGCCATGGCCTCAAGCTAAATGCCAAAAAGTGCGTAGTCATCCCCTTTGGGAAAAACAAAGTGCCCACAAATTACCACATAGGTGGTAATCCATTAAGTACGGAAGAAGTAATTAGGGATTTAGGGACCCAAGTAGATAGTAATCTCTCCTTTGACAATCATGTTGCCAAAGTGGTTAGAAAGACCTTCTATATAGCCCACCTTATCATGAAAGGGTTCACATCTAGATCAAGAAAGGTCATTGTGCCCCTCTACTCATCACTCGTCAGGCCCATAATTGAATACACTGCCCCATTTGGGATGTACCTTACCCGACACCTGCAGCAACTGGAGAGACCCCAAAAGTACCTCACCAAGAGGATCAAGGGCCTCAAACACATGCCCTATGAAGTTCGGCTAAAGAAACTCCAGCTCTACACAGTTGCTTACCGCCTACTCAGAGGCGATCTATGCCTGACATATAAAGCCATGTCCAACCCAGAATTAATGGACATGCTCAACCTCAGGAAATTCAAATGCCTTAAAGCTACACGCTCCAGGGACTTAAACCTCAGCACAGCAATAAACAGGACATGCTGGAGGGACAGATTCATATCCCAGAGGCTCCCTTCACTCTGGAACAAAATCTCAATCCATGTTAGGCAGAGCCCCTCACTGACCCTCTTCAAGAGAAATCTTGACGAGTGGATGGGAGATCGTAAGTTTACCCCTGGGATCTCTTCTATGTCCCTGCTAGACAGATGCACAGTAAACTATCCTTAAAAGGGCTGTCTTCTGTGACCTACTATACAGAGGCACAATTAACTAATCTAAAAGGGAGGCGAAAGCCAAACACACTCTGGCTAGGCTTATAAATGCCCTAGGGC
The DNA here is from genome assembly GCF_019279795.1 of Protopterus annectens. Lineage (NCBI taxonomy): Eukaryota > Metazoa > Chordata > Ceratodontiformes > Protopteridae > Protopterus > Protopterus annectens. The sequence goes on along the minus strand of NC_056735.1, from coordinate 1,661,263,648 downwards.
AGATAGCCTAGTATCAACCTATGAACCTATGAACCTATGAATTATATTCACTTTGGGATCTCTTGGGAGAATTCAGTGCTGTTGCTCATTACAAAAACAAAGATAAAATGAAAGTTCTTCAGATTAAGTACACACATCAGCTGTAGCTGACTGTTGTAATGCAAACAGCTGAAACTGCAGGCAAAGAAATTATCTCTGATTCACCCTTTTGTATGAGCTGCTCTGACCACAGCCTTAGAATATGTAGAAGGGTAAGGGCAAAGTCCTTACATGTGTTTGCAGGGGCACAGTATCTTTGATAAAGTACTTTATAATTTTTCATTTTTGTTTTTAGCAATTTTAGGTGTTCACAGTTCTGAGCACTGAAACTGTAATGATAAGAGAATTTAAATTATGAAGAGAGCTCCGTCATCTTTGGAAATGGTCACCATATCAGTAAATCATAACATTTGGAGAGATTCCACACGTTTGGGAAATGGAGACATATGATAATTTTTTTTTCAGTCAGTAGCAGTATGTATAATAAATTTTAACAACCACTAAAGCATAGAAATGGAGAAGAATGGTATATAAATTGAAGCACATTGGTTCTCCTTGTGGAAGTAATATCTCCAAGGTACACAGAAAAGAAATAATACCAATAATACAATTGGGAAACAGTCCAGGTGAGATTACAATTAGCATTTTCCTGTTTACTCTGTGTGTGTGTGTGTGTGTGTGTGTGTGTGTGTGTGTGTGTGTGTGTGTGTGTGTGTGTGTGTGTGTGTGTGTGTGTGTGTGTGTGTGTGTGTGTGTGTGTGTGTGTGTGTGTGTGTGTGTGTGTGTGTGTGTGTGTGTGTGTGTGTGTGTGTGTGTGTGATAAGCCACAATGCTCACTGACAATGAATGTGACTAGGTAAAAACGCATGACAAAGGGCAAAATAATCCTTCCCACAGCAGCAGCATGGACTCAAAGAAGAGCATCATAGATTTTGATGCAGCTACAGGGAAAACCTAGCAGAAGAAATGCTCATCTGTCATGCATATCTTGCAATGGCACCCCGTGCAGTTTCACACTCATAATAGCATCAAGAAAATGAATTTATGCAGCAGCCTTAAAGGACCATGAGGCTTGTGCACTGATCTATTATTTTTTTTACTCTCTGTATGTCTCTTGATAAATAGATATATAGATACACATACAGAACATAGATAGAGAGATAGGTATAATTTGACAAATATATATAAACAGATATAGCTAAACAGATAAAGATATTTTTGGATATATGTATGTGCATATGTGTGTGTGCACGTGTGTGTGTGTGTGTGTGTGTGTGTGTGTGTGTGTGTGTGTGTGTGTGTGTGTGTGTGTGTGTATATATATATATATATATATATATATATATATATACATACATACACGTGCGTGTGTGTGCGTGTATACACACTCACACACACACACACACACATATATATATATATATATATATATATATATATATATATATATATATATATATATGTACACACCTATGGATACATTTATATGGTTCCCCTTCACATGACCGAATTTCTGTAAACAAGAAATTCATAAGCCCGAGGCCAGAATCTCGAATTTACAGAAACTCAAAAATGGGAAGGGGAACTAAAAAAAAAACAAAAGACACCTTTCTAATGTTTTTGCACTGTGCCCCCCACACCCCCTACTTAAATATTCCTACTCTGAGGTCGCACTACAGCGGAGGACAGGGAAATTTTCTGGTTTGCACTATATGTGTAAGCGCAAACCAGAAGATTTCCCTGTCCTCAGCTATATTGCGGTCACGGAGAATTTAGATTTAGCTGTGAGGATGTAGGGGGACCTTGCCCCTGAACTCTTTTTTTTAAGCTCTAAACATCCCATTCACAATTTCAAGTGAATGGAAGTTCGAGATTCTGGGCTCGAGCTTATGGGTTTCGAGTTTCCATTCATTCGATGTTGTGAAGCGGAACCATATATATATATATATATATATATATATATATATATATATATATATGTATATATATATATATATAGAGAGAGAGATATGTATAAACAAAAGATAAGTAGGGGAAGCTAGTAAGGGAAGTAAGAGGAACATAAACAAGAGGTAGCGACACAATCAAGAATGTGGAAAACAATAGAAAAGGGGCCAAGGATGTGTGAACTTGTGTAGATAGTAACCTATACTTCAACCAACATATGTCCAAGGTAGTAAGCAAATCCTTCTATGTTGCTCAACTTATAAACAAGAGAGTGGCATCCAGGTCCAGAGAGGTCATCATACCACTGCACTTGGCCCTCATCAGGCCCATCATAGAGTATAATCTCCCCTTCAGTATGTACCTGACCAGACACATGCAACTACTGGAATGTCCATAAAGGTTCCTTAAAAAAAGAGTACAGGGAGGAAACACAATGTCCTACATTGATTGCCTCAAAGCCATTTCTCTTTACTTGGTATCATACAGACTTCTGAGAGGTGATCTTTGCCTGGCATACAAGGCATCCCTGGACCCTGTTTTGATGAATCTTTTGTAGAGCCACAAAACAAACAGTGTCAGAACTACTAGATTAAAATGCTTAAATTTTGCTTGCAGAATAAATTGAACAAGCTGGAGAGACAGATGTATTTATCAGAATTCTCATTTCCTTCCCTGGAACAGGCTCCCCATCCACGTGAAGCAGAGTTCTTCCCAATCCCTATTTAAGTGCAACTTTGACCAATGGATGGGAAATCAGAAATTTTCCCTAGTCTGGTCTCTAGTGGACAGAATAAGTCAGTAAATCATTCTCAGTAAATCAAATATAAATCAAATTTGTGGATCACATTTGAGTTGCACAGCTAGAATTTTATGGGTCCTAGTGGTTGTTAACCTAGTATACACTTATGAACCTATGAATGGTGCTTGGAGGTAGAGGTGCAGGTGTGTGCAGCAGCTGGCTCACCAATGGCTGTGATGCTGTTGGTGGGGTGTAGTAGCCATTGGCGGTGGGGAGTGACATGGATGGTGGCAGGGGTGCTGTTCTGGATGCTGCAGCATATAAATGCAAAATAACTGAAAATAAAAAAATAAATAAAAATAAAAAAATGTATATAGTGGAAAGGATAGCAAGAAAGGGGACGCAGGAGAAAAAAAATATAAATAGAGTAAATGAATACAGTTATAGCATCATCAGAGTCTGACCAGCATACATGTCCTATAATGCAAAAGTCATGAAACAATGACCCTGCTGTAACACCTGATGTGCCTATATGCAAAACCTGGAGGTCCTGATCCCACAACCTTCATTACCAGTATTTCAAAAGGTACCACTTCTATATGCTGATCTACAGCAGCAGTCAGAGAGAATCATTCAAAGAAAGACACAATACCATGCAGCCACATACGTAACCTGAAATCATGCCTATATCACCTGCAAAGTCAAAGACATTTCATGTGTATGCTGAGCTACAGCAATAAACAGAGAGATGCCTTTAGGGAAAATAACAGTAGTTATGTGTCATACACATGCAGAATGAAAGAGACACAGTAATGCAGCCCTGTGGGACGTGAACCCATAACCATCATCACTCGATGTGCATGCTGGCATACATCAGGACTCAGAGGTAAATCTGCTGGAAAACATACAGTAATTGTGTGTCACACACTGGCAGAATGAAAGATTAAACATACTGTAAAAATTCCTCAAGGACATCACCTTTGGGATCTAAACTTCTTAACCAATCAAAGGAAACTTTAGAGTGCCAAAAAATATAAGTAGACTATTATTTATATTCTTCATCAAATTTTTTGGTGGAGATAGTACTAAAGATTGTAAGATAAACAATATTTCAGGGAGAATTACCATATTTGATATGCATTAATTGTTCTTCCATGTTAAAGAATAATTTGTTCCAATTTGTGACTAAACTTAAAATTTTATCAACAATTTGTTGAAAGTTTGTTTGTATCATTTCTTTACTATTAGGCATAAAACATGATGGTTATACCAAGGTATTTCATTTGATTGCTATTCTAATTGAAGTTAGAATATTTTTATATATATTTTTTTATTTTTTTGTTAATAATAATGTAATTGTTTTATTGTGATTAAATCTTAAGTTTGAGATTTCTTCAAACTGAACCATAGAACTAATTGTATGTTCTAATGAATTTTCTATAGTTCCTATTGTTAGTAAAGTATCATCAGCAAAGAGATGAGTTTTTAGGTTACATATAAGTAGATTATGTTAGCTAAAATGGACATGAACATCTTATAGTCCACATTTAAAAGTAAAATGGGTCTATATGATGAAAACGTTGTATGATCTGTATCTTGTTTTAAAATATTTTCATGATGGGGGGACTTCAGCATTTATTTTTATTTCTCTGTAGACGTTATCTAATATTTTAACTGCATCATCCAGTAGTATTTTATATAGTTCTGGTATAAGACCATCAAAGCCCAGTGCCTTATCAGTTTTAACTTTTTTATTTGATCTTTTATTTCTGTTAAAGTGAATGGTTTATCAATGTTTTTATTTCTTCACTTGTTAATTTATTATTTCTATTAACCTTAGAAAAGTTTCAACTATATTATGATTATCTAGATTATTTGTACTATTATTTAAATTTTCATAAAATATATTAAAGCCCTCAAGAATACCTTTAATATCTGTTCTACATTCTTTTTATTAGTTATATGTGTTATACTTTCTTTGATATGATTTAGTTTATTAATTTTCTTTCATCTAAGAGCAAGTTTATGCAAGCTTAAAGGGTTTACTGAATATGCCTGAAGTTTAAGTTTTTCCAGGTTAACTGAAACGTTATGATTTAGAATTTCAACATATTTTGTATTTAAGTTTTTAACTTTAGACCAACTGATACTGTCACTTGGTTTAAGATTTAACTTTATTGTGTCTATTTTGGCCTGTAGTGCATTTAGTTCTTTGTCTAATTCTCTTGTTGTATTACTATACCAGCTTGTAACTCTTTCATTTAAATAAGCCTTTGGTAAACCCCACAGGACAATGTCTGTTCCTTCACCATTTATGTTTATTTCTAGGAAATGTTTGATCTCTTTTCTTACCAATCCTTGAATCATTTTATTTAATAGTGTATGCTGACAATCTCCCAAGATGTGATATATTAGATTGTCAGTTTTTAAAATAATATTAAAGTTTACAGATTTATGATCTGTTAATAGACATGAAACTATTGAAACTTCTCTGATATGTGATTACAGATTGTTTGGGACAAATATGTTATCAATATCTGTTTGTGTTCCATATCTATATGAATAATGGGTAAATTGTAGTGAGTTTGTTTTCTTAGCTCATATACATCCCTTAAATTCATTAGATTTACAAACTTCATTAAGTGTTTGACTAAAGATATGATTCTCAGTTTTCTATCTGCAGTGGAATATTTCATAAAATACAATTAAAATCACCAGCCATTATGACTTCACCTTTCATGCAACAGGCTATAGTGTCAAGTAATTTTTTGCATCTTTAGCTCCAACTTCTGGAATCCAATAACAGTTCACCAATGTATATAATTTTCCGTTCCACTCAGTTATAACAATGCTTAACATATCATTTTTGTCAACATAGGTATCTTTTACTTTAGGCATTACTGGCGAGTCCTTTCATAAAATGAGGGTGCCTCTTCCTTTTAGCTTGAAAGCCTGAACCAGCTAAAACCAAATAATTCTTTAATTAAAGTTTATTTATACCTTTGTTAAGTAGATGTGTTTCCTGTAGAAATACTATTTGAGCTTTATGTAGTTGGAAGTATTTGAACAGGCTCCCCCTCTTTACTGGATTATCCAAATTATTAATGTTTACAGATATGCATTTAAAAATCAGACATTTATATAAGACAGATAAAAAAAACACAAATGTAATGAAATCATATTTATTGACAGAATGTATTATATACTTTACATATGACAATATGAAATCTTCAGCTATGAACAAAACTTTTGAAACAAATAAAAAATTACCTAGTGCTATAACCCTAAAACATTCTACTATGGAATAATGTATTCCTAGTTTGTTGAAAAAGATGAACAAACAACCTCTCAAATTTTATGTAAAAATATTTCTTCTTATTATTTATACATATATTTACATAATAATTTTAAATCATTTACACTTTAATGCATGCTGAGAATACATCTATACTACAATTTTTTGAACGCAGACTAGTCAATGAAGGCTAAGTGGCTGCATAATGCGATCAGCATCACATGATGCTTTTAAAGGTTTTAAAAGAAAGGGCTGAATGTGGATGATTTATTGCTTTGTTTGTTTATCTGAGGAAGGAAACGCATTGTCGTCCCCGAAAACACTAATAAAATTGTGTTAAGTCAACCATTCAAGGACATCCGATTATTTGCGACTATTTGAGATTAATTTTGGGCAGTTTCCAGGCTTCACCTCTTCGCGCTATTTGTGCCAATAGTCTGTGAAGCTTTTTTTGTTCGTTTGATGAACAAACAACCTCTCAAACTTTCCATTAGGCTAGCAAAGCCTCGTGCTTCTGATTCATATTAACGTGTCTCTTATTTTAAGTATGCATCATCTTAAAAAAGCCCATCAGTGAATTATTATGAATAAGAAAAGTTAAGCAGGTATTTAGAATCTTTATTATGTACCTCACATTAACTCCCTGGTCAACTATAGGAAGGACGTCAGTTGATATTTTTATATTTATTAATTTATAGGTCAGATGATTTTTTTATATTTTTTCAATTTTATTTACTGTGTGTAAAGTTGTTCATAAGATCAAAAGTCCATAAATTAGTACCAGGCTAACTGTCCTTGTGGGCCATTCCCAGCCAAACCAATTACCCTATGCGAAAATCAAACATTGTACCTTGTGCCTATAAGGTGAACACCTTAGCCACTATGCCAACTTACCACCCTTACAGACATGTTTATACTCTTTAACTCTCTACATATTTACTTATTCTGATCTCTTTCTATTTCTGTTTGTATACCATGTCTTGTACTATTACTATATTCCTAGATTTTATATTTTAGCTATAATCCTAGTGTAGACTGTCATATAACAGAGCAATTATATTTACCCTTGATGCTCTTTAATCTAGTACTACTATTAGAATCAGTCCTATTTTATCCTTAAATGCTATGCATACTAATATCTGAACAAACATCTGAAAAATCTTCCCTTTTAAGATTCAAACTTTCCATAATTAATTGTTCTGAGATATTAAGTTTTGTTATCATTAAAAAGAGACAATAACAGAGAAACACAATCCTGACTTTTTTTTATTAGAAGTGTCATTCTATAGACTAGCATATAAACTATCATTTTAGTATACTGCAAGCATTCAGAACTATGTAATAACTGACAGTAGTTTAGAATGCAATTCACTGTCTTTTGCTTACTATCTAACTTGTATTTATTGACATCTTAGCATATTATTCAAAATATTATGATTATTTACATTTAGATAAGAAGGAGTAACCTGGACAGTTCTTAGAATTTTAAAACTTCTGCAGTATCACAGACATGTTCATTATTCTAATTAACCTGCTTCAAACTGGTCCTCATGACAAGGGCTTGCAAATGAACAGTTTATTAGCTAGAATTCACAAAACAACATTAGCAAGTGAAGCCACCAAGCCACCTCTACATTATACATCAATCCCTCAAACTCTTCCAAACCAATAAAAGTCAACAAAAACTATTTCAAAGTATGCTAACCACTAAAGAGTTATTGTATTTAAATAAATAACATTTAATGATTCAGTAAGCACTATTTGCATGAAATGTTTAATATAAAGTAGACTGTCATTTTTTAAAGGAGACATAGCATATACATTTGTATTAAAAGAATTTTAGAATGCCCGCAGCATCACAAAAGTGCTCATGGCTCTAAGTTGTTTCAAGCTGGTTTTCATGATAACAGCTTTAAAATGAACAGTCCATCAGTTGCAATTCACATAAAAATGTTCGCAAGTAAGCCCAAGCCACCTCTACACCACACATCAATCCCTCAAACCCCTCCAAACTACAAAAAAACAATAAAAAACATGTCAAAGTATCCCACCCATTAAAAAGCCATTGCAGTCAAAGAAAAAGCATTTAATGATTTGGCAAGCACTATTTGTATGAGATGTTTAATATAAAGCAGTCTGTCATTTTTTAAAGGAGACATAGCATATAAACTTGCATTCAAAGACTGACAATTATGCATGATCCAGGTTTAACATGAAAAAGTGTGAGTGTCACTCTAATTAGTTGACATCATTCCAATAACTTTTTTATATGTAAAAAGCTATATTTTTTATATTTGGATTATAACATAGCATGTCTTTCCTGCGTGCTATTACATGTCAAGTATACGATCAGTAGCATACTACTGGACCATTTTAAAACCCAGACTGTAACTGAACATGCCTCTTTAGTCTTATTTGCTACATCTTGTATTATATTTAGTAGAACATTACTCAGCTATGCCAAAATATCATAAAGTGCGCCACCTAAAATAAGTTTCATCATCATAATGATTAACTTTTAGTAACCTTTAACCTTTTAAACTCAAAGTGAAAATAAGTGGCTTTAATTTCATATATAGCTAAAATAATCAACTCTGACATTTTAAACAGGGAACTAGCAACCATTTGAAGTAGGGAAAGAAAGAAAGAAATGATTTATCTTGTAAAGTATTCAAGCCCTTATCTAAATTAAAAAGAATTCATAACCATGAAATACATTGATTTTCATTTGTTCTTCAGATTTTTGCTGATTTTATCTTTTATTAACCAGCCATCTCTTGTTGCATTTTTCTTCCAAAGGTTGATAGATTCCAGTCCATTTCTTCTGCTTTTTTTCTAGGATTTTATTTTTCTGTATAAAGTATATTGCATCTTCCAAGGTGTCAAAATTCCTTCTGGAAGGTAAATCCTTATTTTTGCTGGAAACAAGATTTGTGCTTTAATATTTTTTTCTTTAAGATTTTAGCAAGTAGCACATGTGCTTTTCTCTTGAATGTCACTAATGTAGCATAGTCATTGTCAAATCTTACAGTATTTCTTTTTATTTTAACTGGATAATTAGTCCATGCAATGTACTTAAGGATACTGAACATTTTCTTAGAGATCTTTATCTATACACTTCACAGTTAATTAAAGGCAAAAAATTCTTGCTTGTTATGTTAGATGTAGTTTTGTTATTTACGACTATTCTGAACATTAAAGGCATAGAATATGCCATAAAGAATATAGAACTACACTCAACTTTTGAAGCTAATACGTTAGTACAAATAAGGGAACTTTTATTTTAGTACTTGAAAATAATGTGCGTATGTTCAGAGACTCAGAGACTCAATCTATTGGCAAATCAATGGAGTGGCCATGAGCACTCCTTGTGCCAATAGTTATGCCAATATAGTAAAGGCTACATGGGAAAAAGAACATCTGTTGGGAGGTCCATTTAATGCTAATATTTTGTTCTTTAAACAATTTGTGGATGACCTGTTTTATAGGAAGGTACTCCAGAAAGGTTATTAGAATGTGTGGAATATCTGAATAACAGCACAGATTTCTTAACTTTTACAGTGCAATGATCAGATGCTAGTACTGACTTTCTAGATGTTACTGTATACAAAAATGATAGTGATAAGCTAAGTACTAAACTCTACAGGAAATCATGTAGGGTGAACCATCTACTTAGCAGGGATAGCATGCATCCACAATACATTTTCAGAAATGTTGTTCAAAATCAATTTTATAGAGCCTCAAGGCTAAATGTTAGCAATGTAGCGTTTCAAGAACAAGTAAGCATCACAGGAGATGAATTATTAAATAGGGGATATGAAAGAGAGATGACAGAAAAAGGAGCATCGGATGTTCTTGAAGTAAGAACTACTAGAGCTAAACCTTATTTCTCTGAGTTGACAAAAAAAAGAGAAAAACAAGAAAATAGAAGCATAAATAAAGTACGAATGTCCTTTGCATATTCTAATAACATTAATCAGTATACCAGCATCATTAAGAAAAATTGGAAAATACTTAAAACTAATGTACAAGTGAGTAGATTTATAGATACGGTTCCACAATTTGTTTTTAGAAATAAAAAGTCTCTTAGGAGATGTTTATGTAATCCTAGAGACAGTTATAATATAGAAACTCGAGGTAGTACTAATCCATGCAATAAATGTTAATATTGTATATACATATAAACAGTAATAATAGTTTTGTAATCCAGATACAAATGAAGTTTTTAATTTTAGCATTAGGGCTACATGCGCAAGCATACATATAGTCTATTTGGCTGTGTGTAAAATATGTACAAAATTCTATGTCAGTAAAACTGACAGAATGTTGAAAGATAGAATTAGGGAACATTTATACCATATAAATAAAAAGAGCATGTTTAATGCTCTGGCAAAACACACAGCACAGACTGACCCCACACACTGTTTTAGCTTTATGGTAATAGGTAAGAATTATGTAAACAAAAGGGGGGTGATGTTAGATTAAAAAACGAGGAGTTAGAGACTCTATGGATTATAAAACTGAGAGCTAATGTTGGACATGGATTAAATGATTGTATTCCCTTAAGACCAACCTTGAGATCTAGACTATTACGTAAGAAGTAATATCTGTCTTGAATGACATTTTATGTAATTTATATAAGTTACTTATAAGATTTTTAAGATATGTTTCTTTAAATATTTATTTTAAATATTTTAGACATTTTGGTCATGTGATTTTAAATTTGGATTTAAAAGGAAGTGACATGTATTAACACATCACACCTGATGAAGCCTATTGGTGAAAGCACTAGTGTATCTTAAGGATTTGTTTGCTGTATATTAAACTTTTTACTACTTGGAACTTGGAGCCTTGCCTGCGCTGGTTTATACTTCAGTTTTGCTCTTTTTTTCAAGTGCAGGTACCTAGATTTTGGTGGTAGTTGTATTTGTAGCTATAAAGCCATCAAGTTTGAAATGTTCTATTTGAGTTTTTTAGTAAAACTCCTATCAGAGATGTTAAAATGAAACAGGGCTAGCTGTTAACTGCTCGCCATCTTGGCCATACCCACAGAATTTAATTCTTTATTTGTGAAATCTGACATGCTGTTTAATCTAAATCTGTATCAGTTCTGAATTCTAATAAGACAATATATATAACCAAATAACAGTTGGCTCAGGTAGATAGGTAAACATATTTGTTTGTTTGTTAGAAATTGTAAGAAAATAATAAAATGAAGCCATTACACACACACACACACACACACACACACACACACACACACACATGTACAACAAAGGAATATGCAACACTAAAACAAAGAAAAGAAGTGAGAATTTGGAATAACATAAGATGCATAACAGAAACTCAAGCCACCTTCTTTGCCAACTAAGAAAGTCATAGAATCATGTTGCTTCCTTGCAGCAAAGATGTCACCGCTGAAAAATTTAAAAAACTGGGTGTTTGCACATAAACATAAGTTACAAATGGAGGACAGAAGAGCTGGAATACAGGCCAATAGCAAAAAAAATGCATCACTATAAATCCTTATAGAGGTTTAATGGCTTGAAAATGAATGGGGAAACAAATTAAAGGCGCACTATCGATGGTCAGCTGAAACAATCCAGAAATGATATAGGTATGGGTGGAATAATACAAAAAGAAAAAAGTAGCTGGAAGGTAGCTGGAGCAAGTAAGCACAATCAAAGATTGTAAATCAAACTGTGGTGATAAAGTTAAATCTATGAGGGCAGAACATCAATTATTTGGTGTTTTACAGAAAACCAAATGCTCATGCAGTGAAGTAAGAAGCTATTTGAACACTTGTCTATGTTCCTGTAGAATTAATTATATCAGTGGGCAACTTTAGTCTTCACATTACAGCATGGAAAATATATAACGAGAATGCAGCAGATAGCACAAGTTTCCCTAAAAGTATGTGTCAGTTTGAATTTATGACAACACATCAACTTCTTCATGCAAAAAAAAAAAGTGTTATGTCTTGTATTCTGCAACACGGCAGAAGACAAATTAACTATTACCACCCTGTCTCAACTTAACAATGCTCAATGTAGTTTTCAACTTACATGAGGCCTCAAAAGAGGGTACCTAGGAGGTAAAGTACTATTATACTGATCATGTACACCCTCTCCAAACTACCCAGATTAGCCTAGATGCCAGACAATGATAAGGCTTGTTTGACTTCCAAAGATCTTTGTCAGCCCTAAATCTAAAGCTGTTGCCTATCAATTTTGAGTTTAGAAATTCAAAAGAAAATTGGTTATTCCAGGACTCCTGTATAAGGGGAATAAACTTTACATTACATGTTGAGGTTAGAATTTCATTATTGAGACATTTGCATATTAGAATTACCCCACCCCTAAGAAGCATATAATTCACTGGATATAACTTACATATTATAGTAACAACCACAATGTAATCAAAGTAAACCAATACTTAAAGCAAAATAAAACATTCCAAGAGTCAGGATTATGTGCAAGTGTACAGGAATGAAGCTGGATATAAAAAGGGAAGTTGGAATAATGGTTAAGATATTTGCCTTACAGAGACAAGGTGTGGGGTTTGATCCTCACATGGATTAATTGGCTAGGCTTAAAATAGCCCACAAGGGCAGTTAGCCTAGTACTAATCTATGAACTTATGAAGCATAATCTCCCAAGTTAGCAAAAATTGTAAACAAAATGTAAACAGGTGAGCCAATGCCATGTCATAGAAGGATAAAGCTCTGACTATAGCCCAGGTGTCCTGGATTCAGTTAATGGCTTGGGCATCTGATGTGCTGGCAGGAAAGCATGAGCACTCCAATCGGGATGGGGGGGGGGGCATGCCCAAGGTACACAAAGTGAGATTTCTCTGGCAGAAGCTTAGTCAAACAACCAAGGAGTGCTTTCTATTGATGGGTGAGTTTGCTCATTGGAATAATAAGAAGCAGATCAATGCTGTCTGCCCATTGCACATCCCACATACATGGTGTTACTAGGCATACATATATGCAGGGACAACAGCAGAAAAAATATTCCCAGTAGTAATATGATATAGACCAGAGACACTTTTATCCCTTCATATGCCCCAACTCTCAATCACAGCTAGCCCAAGGGAGGTCAGGAGGAGTATGCAAACCTGACAATTAAGGAGAAACACAGGGCTCCACTAATGGTCAATTACATAAGACAAAAACAAGAACAATAGCAATCAGGTAGCAAATGAAGAAGACAAAGTCACAGAAACAGACATGATATATTATCAGATACCATAATCTGTGATAGGATACACAGGAAAAAAATAAAAGAACATTAAGCAGAAAGCATAATCAGGTCAGGGACAGTAGCATTGTGTGCTATCATTTTCAACTGTATTTTTACTGTTAGCTGCACTTTTTAGCCTAGCATAGTCTTGGTTCAGATCTGCTGCACCCAGTCTGTTTTTGCAGTTTCTGAGCACTAATCCAGCTTTCCTCCACCAAAGATGGTCTCCCCTGCACCCTTGTGAGAGAAGATTGTAGCTAAGGACCCACCTGAGTGGTGTTTTTTGGTCCACAGCCCAGTCTTGTTCAGTATCATTGGTTAGAGTGTTTTAAGTCTTTTTAATTTAATTTATATTTATTGCCCGCATTTGAGCAGTGTGCACCATCGTGCACTACCATGCAGGGCAAGTTACCATCGGCAGTTATAGGCGCAAAGTCCCAAGCAGATACATTTTCCCATTTTGTGTTCCATCTCAGGTTTCTAAGAGACATACACCACTGCCCAGAGAGACACTCAGCTGAGCCTCTGAAGTACCAATACAAGTCTCACCCACTAAGACTCTCACAGCTTAGAACTTCTACTAGTCCCTCAGGTATACCCTGGTCCTTCTAGTCCTCCCCATGTTACTGACCACAATACTATACCTAGTATCATGGATGGACAGTTTCCCACAGTTTGTTATTAGTTTCCCACAGTTTCTCCAGCTGGCCTGGTCCATGTGGGCATCCTGAGGCAGTGTAGCAACTGCCTCATGCACACTGACAACCCATTACTTCTATGTCACACAAATTCAATATGTGAGAGATACATCTATATTAAGAATCTAGAATCTCTGCTCTCTCACACAGAAATCAGCATATCGGACAGTAAGGGGGTCTTCAACTCACGCAATTCACCTACGGCACCAACCATGCAGACAGCACATAAACCCACATATGCAGAGGTACTCACCAGAAGCCTTCCTAAAGATTAGAGACATCTCAAACATAAATATATTTCAGGTAATTCACTACCGTACCATCTGAACGCAGTACACATAAAAACATACACACCAGTGTCTCAGCTAACAAGTCCCTAAGTCAAAACACAGCATCTAATGTTTTGATCATAGGTGACTCAGTTGTGAGACATACAGATACCCCACTCACCAGGCTGCATAAGGGAAAAGTCATGGTCAGCTGTCTGTCAAGTGCCAGGATTTGCCACATCACACATGCACTCAGGTCTTTCAACAATAGGTACTGGTATTACTCTGTCATAGTCCATGTTGGTGTGAATGACCTGATATGTGCCTGTCTGGATTACATGAAGAGAGACATGACTGAGCTCTCTGAATACGTGTCCCAAGCAGGTATGTCCCTAGCCTTAAGCAGCACTCTACCTTCACATAGGATGATACCACAATACAGACAAAAAATGATTGACTTCAACAATTGGCTTAGTTTCTGGTGACATTCCAAGGGAATACAGTACCTGTCAGCCTGGGATGATATGGTTGATAGACCACGATGCTTTGCTAAAGATGGTCTTAACCTGTCATCTCTTAGCTTTCGGTTACTGGCTAAGGCACTTGCTTCTCCCATAGTGCCTTTTTAGGCAATGTCACAAGAACAAAATTCCTGACATAAAAATATCCTTGAAAAACTACTCAAGGTTATTGTGCTAAATGCTACAAGCCTAAATCTGAAGCTGCACTCACTGGAAGCATTCCTCACATTGGAAGATGGAGATGTCTATGCAGTCACAGAGACTTGGTTCAAGGCCATGGAGAGCACCCTGGCCATGCCAGGTTATAATGTCCTCTACACATTCAGACCACAAAATGAAAGTGTGAGAACTAAAGGTGGAGGAGTACCAATTTTCATCAAAGATAAATACACCTCTAGATTGGTTTAACAGAATGATTCTCTAGTTACTCCAAGTACAAATAACTGTAGGAAAGATCCCCCTCCAAAGTTATCATCCATTACAGGTCCTCCTTCATGAACCATGATATCCACACTACCTAAATGGTTCTACTTGAGTCACTCAAAATAGAACCAAGCACTTGGTTGCCTTTAACTACCTGTCCATAGGTTGGGGAAATTATGCATGTACTGATACTCTCGGCCAAAGGTTTTTGGACTTCATTAACTCCAATGCCTTGGAACAGACAGCTGGCACCCTTACAAGGGGCCAAAATTTTATTGATCTAATACTGACCAACATGGGAGATCAGTGTACCACTAGAAGTGTCCAGCCCTCCCTGGTGAAGTAAGATCATAAATCAGTCTTGTTCAAAGTAATGATTACATCAGACCCCCCCCCCCCAGGAGAAATTAGGCTAAAAAACTTCTCCAAAGCCA
Source organism: Protopterus annectens (assembly GCF_019279795.1). Lineage (NCBI taxonomy): Eukaryota > Metazoa > Chordata > Ceratodontiformes > Protopteridae > Protopterus > Protopterus annectens. Next base: position 1,661,248,039 of record NC_056735.1, on the reverse strand, counting down.
GCTACAGTCTCTTAAGAGATGGCATTAGCAGCTTCAAAGCTCCTGTCCCCACTGATGGCAAGGACACCTATACTGGGATATACACCAGTGCTCTGTATAAACATCCATACAATTGTATTGACTTAGCCATGCCTGATAGGACCATAAAAGAACAAGCTTGTCTGGTGGACATCTGCCATAAACAGGCTATACAACAAGAGGAAGAAACTGCTATCTAAGAACATGAAGGAACAGTCTCAGAATTGGCAGCACACCCTTCTCAGTTTGAACAAGCAAATAAGACATCTTATAAAGTCCTCCAAAGCTAACTACAAATCTAAACTAGCATCTCTAGCTAAGGATAACCATAAGGCATTCTTTAGCTACATCTGAAACCTTAAAGGAAAAGCCCAGATTTGCACTGAACTTGTGGTGAATGGTACCACATATACAGAACCTGTAGAAATAGGTAACCTACTTTTCCCCCGTCACCACTACATATACCCCTGAACATTCCTACCACCTGTTCTCCACGTATTATCTCTAAAGAGCAGGGACATACCTGAAAATCAGGGACAGTTGAGAGGTAAAAATGATAGTGTTGATTTAAGAAGGGGAAGTTAATGAGTCTGACAGGTCTGACTACTATATTGTGGTTACTGTTCAAAAGTGTTTGAACATTACTTGCTGGGCCCAAGTCCAGATGATCTGAAAAAGATCAGGGACTGTCAGTGATGCACACTTTATGTACAATCAAATCATTCAGTAGCATTACCATTATCTCACTACACATACATATTAAGTAAGCAAGGTACTTATGTATGCCACCTACACAGACTCCAGTTATCTGCTCTTTTAACTACCAGGGAACTGATCCAACACCAACCTCCCCTTATTCCCATGCATTCCTTATTCTGTCTAGCTCTGTTTCCACTTTCCCATGAAGGCCTATCTTACCCCCTTTAACTTCTCTAATCACTTCCTTAGTCTGTCTCTATTCCAGTTTCCTCTAAGTGCTTTGAAATAATCTATCACTTTCTCTTTTCATCTTTCTCTGCTTATGTACCTACTTTTGCTCATAACCCACCACATATCTTTTAATCTGTCTCATCCATCTTTCTCTCACCATTTACATTTAATGTATAGTTTCCTTGTCCATCCTACTCAACTAAGCTGAATGCTCAGTCGCCCTTCATTGTCATATCTTAAACCTCCATCTGTTGGCGTTATCCTTATCCAGTTTAAAAACCAACTTAGCATGCATGTGATCCAAAAGCAATGTCTCACTCTCTCTCTCTATTCCCTTTCAGTGTCTATCACAGTAATCCCCACTGACAGTCTCCAGCCTGCTTGTTTGTAGCACTCATCCCACAAGAAGCAGCACTACCTTGCATTCCTCTGTACCTCTCTCTCCATATATTAACATACATTTGTAATGCATACATTTCTCAAGCTTCCCTTGATCTGTCTTGCTGTACTTCGTAGTTCCATACAATCTGCCTAGTGCTGAAAGGCCACACTAACATCCTTGCTACCTTTTCTTCATTGTATTGATCTAGCTTTCTTAACTTCATGAAAAATATATTGAATACCTCTAGATCATTATCTGCACTGTGACCATATAGCCTAGCTCTCACTCTTCCCCCAGCATTCCAGTAAAACACATTTATCTTGCCAGATGCTGGTGTTTTTTAATCAATACTGGCATAAGCATTTACAACATGCAAGAGAAGTTCTAGGCAGATTAAAAAGGGCTGTTTTGCTATCAAGGCAAACAAATGTCAGTTATGAATGGCATAATCAGCTTCTCTTTGTCACCAAGTCAGTGGAGGAGAAATATGGGCAAAGCCTTCCATAGGTGATGCTATCCAGACATGGCCTGCTCCAGTTACTAAAAGGTAGGTAAGACTGTGCTTTGGAGCAGTGAGGTATTACAGGAAGTCTGTTTCCTTCTACAGTACCATAGCCAGTCAATACACAGACCTTTCTCAAAAATCATCCCAGATAAGGTTACTTGGACAACAAGTTGTGAGCAGATATTTCAAAAGAGTACAGAGGCCTTGAGGGCACCCTCCTGAACTGGACCTGATTATAGCTAGGTGTTAATTGTGCAAGCAGATGTTTCAAACCATGGGCTATGGGCTGCACACTTAGCTAGGTTTCTTCAAAGGGCGAAGAACCTCCAGTAATATACCAGAGTCATAGACTTCAGCCAAGAAATTAATTGTATGTAGCTGTAGAACAGATTGCCTGGGAATAGTGTGAGCTCTTCAAAACCTCCAATCTTATCTGTATAACAGGAATTTAACAGCAATAACTGGCTAAAATCTTGTAAAGAGGCTACATAACAGAAGGAGCAAGAAGGAGTTGAACATTATATTTTTGCTCATATAGTCAATATTGCATTTTGGTCGATCCTGACAGAAGCATGTGCAACAAGCCTGGTCAGTAGTTGGTATATTAAAAAAGTCTGGGTAAAATATCAAGTCAAAATAAGAATGGCAGTAGTAGATTACCTCGGCATTGGCTGCAGGGTGGTAAAGCTTAGCCATACCATTCCAAAGGAGGACTATCTAGGTGTGGCCTAACCCAGTTATAAAAAGCAGGTAAGGGTGTTCCTTAAAATAGCAGGAAACTACAATAAGTTTGTCCACCAATATACTACCACAGCCATTCCACTCACAGTCCTTACTCAAAAACATGCCAAAGTAAGGTTATCCAGATACCAGCTTGTGAGAAGGCCTTTCTAAAACTTAAAGATCCCTTGAGTGGACCCCCTGTACTAGCCAGTCCTGATTATAGCCAATTACATAATGTTCACGTAGATGCTTTATACCAGGGGCTAAGGGTTGTTCTTAGCCATGGTTCTTCAAAAGAAGAACATCTGACAGCATATCTGAATCACAGACTGTAGTCATGAGAGAAACTGTATGAAACAAAAGAAAAGGAGTGTTTGGAAACAGAGTAACTTTCCAAAAGCTCTGACCTTACCAGTGCAGTAGAAAATTCACAAATCATAATTCTCTGAAGTGGTTGCACAGAGCAAGTTGGCAAAATAGGAAGTTTCCTTGATGGAGGTTGGAAGTGTAATCCTACAATATCATTATCCAGCAAAAACACAAGTGCATGCAGCCTTTTTAGATAGTAATGCACCAAATGTGTAGTGAGATTTCAAAAATAAATTATTTTACTTCAAGTTTTCATTTTGTGAGGATTTTCTGAACAAAATTTAATTCAGTCTAGGAAGGATGAAAATGTATGGGAAATTTGTAATAAACTTTAAAATCCAGCTGATCTTTCCAAAAATGCATGAAAAATGAACTAAGATGTATTATTACCAGTATTAAAACACCATCACATTAAAATGCAAATGATTGTTTAAAGGAAAAAAGCAAAAGAAGCAACATTGAAATTGCCTTTTCAATAAACTAAATAGGAGAAAGAAAATATATAAAATGGTGTCTAACAGAATTTGCCAGAAGAAAACGCATTACAGTTTAAAAGGGGAAACTAATCTCTGCTTCATAAATGTGCATACTGTTGCAAGATCAATGCTACTTCAAGAAGATTAGAGGTTATTTCCTTATCTTTATTATGGCTTGTTAAATTTCCCATCTTGTACATGTGGCTATGGAGACAAGAAAGCATCTTCCAACATACAAATCAAAGAAAATGCTACAAAAAAACCTGGTTAATTAAGAGAGTTACTGCAGTTCAGGTAATGGATCTGCTTACTGCAGCATATACTTGGGAAAGAGCTCAACTTTTGATTAACTGGCTATAAGGACTTTTGAGAATTCATTCTGATTCTGCAAACCAGAAAGTAAGAGAACAGTTTATCTCTTTAGCTGAAGCTGTTAGTAACTAGTTTGTGTAGTATTCATAGTTTCATGCTTCACAAATGTGCAAAGAATAACTGTGGTCAAATGTTTAATTACTGTTAGTAATGTTGCACTGGAAGTCACTGGGCTCGATCTGAGGGTGGTAAAATCTTGAAGAGGTAATGATTATAAATCTAATTTGTAGGTGTGGAATATAAAACTCATTTGGGTAGGTCAGGGCATTGCTACAACTAAAAGCAGCAGTACATATTTACAATGCACCCTTAAAGCCAGTTATCATTTTCAAGTAAACGAATGCCAGTGAGGAGATTCAAACACCATGCTGCTTCTGACTTTTAACTTTTTGATAATAGTGGTACAGGAATTCAAAATCCATAGTTCATGACCATCATATTGATTACTAAATAAAAGTGGAATAAAAAAAGTATGTTACTTGAAGTTTTTTGGTACTCTGGCTTTGTGTTATACCTGTCTAACCTGATACAAGTAGAAAGACCATTTTCCTACCCTGAAGGATTAAAAATGAGATTCATTTAGTTCCACTATCATCACTGGTCTCAAGTCCCTTTTCCAGTAACATTGAACTGGTTTGCTAGCATACATCTTTTTCATAAGGAAATGTTATGACGTGTTTTCCTGGTTATTCACACTGAGCTGGTAGCATTATCTTTCCTGTGAATTCAGTTATAATGCAGTGGTTACTTCAAGAAAATATGCTGTTAATAAATATTTATGGTTTGATACAGTTAGTGATATGCCTTGGCTTACAGTTGCCTGTGTCACTATCTGTTGCTTTTACTTGTTTGAGGTTTTTGCATTTCTGTCAGCAGCAATGGACGTGTAAGGTAGAGTATGGCATCTACCGTTCCTTACATCATCTCAGACCACTTCAGAAAATGTTACTGCACTATCCTTTGAGGTACTAGGTAACAAACTCCTGCTGAAATGGTGGCTATGTGATCTTTTAAAAGCAGACCATATCATACTAGAAGGATTATTTCATCCTCGACAGGGATTTTGTGTTTTTAGTTTTCAAACCAGAGGGCAATGGCCTTGTTTTTTTTTTTTACTTGCATTGCATTAAGAAGATTCTGCATGACATATCACGCTCAGTCAGAACTAAAAAAGTATAATGCCACATTTATTTGCTGGGTGTCAACTATGCAAGCAGTCCTGGCTCTTTAAATGTCCAAACATCACAAAGAATTATATTACCTGATCAAAACATGTCTGCAAATGTATTACTAGTGGCATGCTAAAACTCATGAAGATGTAGCTTTGTAGTCCATGTTTTCATAATTTTTCCAAATGGGCACATTCTCAAAGTTGCAAGTTATTCAGATTTTATGTCCACTCAAAAGTGGAAATTGCATAGCACTCCTAATTTTGCTGATTTTGCATAATTTTCATGCTTATTTTTCCAATGATCTATATAAGCAGGCCTTTAACAACTTCCAGCTCCTAGCACACAGGACCTATAATCTATTACTGCCTGCGGTGGTAATCCATCCTTGTAGCATTTATAGATTATGCTTACCTGATCACTCTGTTAATGAGCTGCATAAGAATTTGCCCAACAGCTGTTACCATGCACAATGTACAGTGACAGGTTTGGCATACACTCCAACAATATGCCGCACATGAGCACCTCCTCCTTGCTTCGAGGATTCTGATGTTATATCATAAATACTGACTCATGAATCCCATTCTTTTTTTTTGTTATTTGTTAGCAGTTTATGTTGATAGGATAAATACCACAGGACCTTAGGCCCTTTTACAAAAGATATCGATATAAACAATTCATTTACACAAGCAAGTTAAAGGGAATGAAAACTATGTTAAAACAAGATGAAAAAGCTGGTATTATTGCACTATCACAGATAGTTGATGTTAATAAACTCTAACAAGGATTAGAATACACGCCTGCAGTATGTCTTTTTGACAAGGGGTGACATATACTCTGTCTCTGGTAGTTTGTCTTCCAGTACAACAGTCTGTGGATGTATATAAAAAGTAACTCACTGAAAATTTATACAACATAGTACACGAGGTATATAGGATTAAGATGGTGTTGATGGTTATGCATAACTATTAGATTATGAAGAACACAGGATATCTGCATCTCAGCTGATACCTTATTCTATGTTAAGAACACAGGCTAGATAGCATCTACAGAAACAGCATCCTGCAGCAAGATTAGCAAGTACTTTGATGTTAATTCCACTACATTTTTTCCTATGCAGGAAAAAAAAAACAGAGTCATTTTAACAAATGAAAAATGGTTAACAAAGTAATGCAACTAAAAGCCAAGCTTCATAACAGAGATCCCACTTCTACAGATAATATTTCACATAACTAAATGGAATAAAATGCACAGTCTCTCCTAAATTCAAAACGTACATCTTTGAGGAGCTAATTAAATAGAACATTAGAAAGAGACTCACAAGTAAGGTGATGCAATCAATTTTCTGGTGCACTTTATCCATGCGGTTTTAGTTTCTTAGTCTTTTTTCTGCTTCCAACCATGATTATTTTCAAAACCCCTACTTGGCATTCAGCCTGTAAACCCAGACTACCACACAAAGAAGCCTGACGTTCTAAAAAGAACACGTCTCTTCCTATCCTTGCAAGCCAAGGGTGTCACAGCTGCTGATGCTTCCAGTAAACAAATACCATGTTCCATTGTCCATCTGTAACCATAGTAACAGAAACATTCAAATTCATTCTGCTTCAATTCACTGATGATTTTAAAGAGCTTATGTCTCAGTTTTGTACTGTCTCAAAAGAAATAAAAATCAAATAATTTTCTTGTAGTGTGAACAAAAACTATCATTAAAAAATAAAATGCAGTTTTATAAACAGACTGTCAAAAAATTGCGAGTGAGATGAAAGTATTAAATCCCTCTAAGCAATAGTGTGATGTGATGTGTATAAAACATAGTTATGCATTGCCTGAAAACTATACACACAAGCCTAAAGAATAAGTGCCTTCAGCATTTGCATATGACATATGTGTGAGAACACCCCATAATACTAACATTTTAATATGCTTACAAAATAGACTGTCTAACATGTAAATGTAACAAAAACAACATATGCATATATTTTGTTATTATTTTCTTGAGTTAACTTAATTGAAGGAGCCACCATTGTGTTGGAATAGCTAGGAGCTGTATATGTCTGTACTCGGCCTCTTACAGAGTGCGGAGAGAAGATCTGTGCCTGGCCTGCAAAGCATCCTCTAATCCCACTTTGATGGAGGCAGAGCTGTTGCACTTCTGAAAAAATACCATCATAATTACCTGATCTGGGGACCTAAACCTTGTCTACAAAGTAAATAGGACATTTGGAGGGACAGGCATGTGTCTCAGAGACTACCCCTTCTCTGAAACAGTCCACTAATCCATGTGAAGCAAAGTTCTTCCCAATACCAATTCAAGTATAATTTGGACCAGTCATTGAGAAACTGGAAATATACCTCAGGTCTGGCACCTATGTCTCTACTAGACAGAGGCAGCCTGTAAATGCTTGACCACCCATGCCCAAGTCTGCATATATCCCTTACAATAACCACAGGGTATCAAAACTTGTCAGGTACATTTGAGAAGTATGTTAGGCTTAAAAAGGCCTCCTAAGGTCATTAGCCTAATAATCACCTATGAACCTATGGAGGACTAGAGGGGTTGAAGTCTTCATATATAAATTCATGAAGCCCTTATTTCAGGTGCAAGTCCTTTAATCCGTGTTGGTTTCCATGCACTGTCATACATTCTCAACTCTAATGATTATACATTTCAGAGGAAAAGGTAATTTCCCCTCTCTGCATTATTCCCTTTACAGTGAGATACAGATACAAATGTTCAAATGCCACATATGCATAAACTCAAATGGGCAAGCAGGTACATATACACATGTACAAACACACAGGAAAACTACATTTTCCATCACTTTGCATCAGAGAAAGCAAATTCCTTCAAATTAATTTAATGAAAAATGGTCTTATTACTTAACATTTCTCGGTTTAATAAGCTCTTCCGGGTCTATGGCCTAATTTCAAGTAAGCTGTGCAGCAGTGGACAGAGCAGTGGTGCAATAGTTAGCATGGTTGCCTCACAGCAAGAGGTCCTCTGGTTCAATTCATGCTGGGGTACCTTCTGTGTGGAGTCTGCATGTCCTCCCTGTGTTCATATGGGTTTCCTCTGGATGCTCCAGTTTCTCCCTCTTCATAAAGACATGCATCTGGAGCATTTCTCCCCAGGCCTCCACTGAAAATTGGCTTGTTCCAAGTCAGACTTTCCTGGTAAGCAAATGTTAAATAAATAAGTAAGAGCTGAGGTGGTATTTATAAACGGTGAAGTAAAACTCTGCCAGGATACACAGAAAATTCAGCTATTCATTTTGATAACTACCAATGAATCCTTAACACCCAGCTTAACTACCACCATCTGAGGGTACTCATTTTAACACCTCATCTAATGTTCTCCTTAGGAATGCTCTATCATCCCATCGAGTTTTTCCACTGTGGCATCACAGTGGAATAAAAATAAAAAAACTTGCTGTGGGGGCAGAACTTATAAACCCTCTAATCATCTTGGCATTAAAGAAAAATGTACAAGCTACTGGTCATCATTCAGGAAGACTATCATAAAATCTGCTTTGTAAATTCCCTTAACCAAACTTTCAAACTGTTTGTCATAAAGGTAGAAACATAAAAGAGTATGATCATTTCTCTGATTATAACCAGGTTGTTATGTGTTCATGTTAACCATATTTCTTTGTAGATGCATTGAGCATTACCTGATCTGATGTATTACACAAACTGGAGGAAAAGATGTCTAGTAGCACTAAGTGTTGAACAGCTTTTGGTGCTGTAACAGACTCACTGCTGTGACACAGACAGTAGTCACCACCAAAGACTGGCAGAAAACTAACAAGCACTTCAAAAAAAGTCCAAATAACTGCTATTCTGTGGAGACCGCTGACTGTTGTTAATGCTCTAACTTGAGGATAGAGCCAAACAGTCCTGAGGGGTGCTTAACAAGTCTATTTTCCCCATCCTTTGGAGCATAATCTTATCACTCCATGCACTACAGTGCACTTCCTCACTCTTGAACTCAGATAATGATGACAACAGTTGGAGTGTTACCCTGAAAATCCTTAAACATTGTAGTCTGCAAAAATAATCATCTAGACTCTAAACATAAGTTTCCAGTTTGTGTTGGGACATAATACACTGATATGTGTTAGAAGGTGTTATTTCTATATATATTAAAAGAGTTGAACTGAAAAACTGCAATGAATGTTCCTGTTAGATAAAACTGAAAGATTACTGGCTTTGCTCTTTCTTATCGCAACATTTTTTTAGATGTAACCCAGATAACGCAAGACTGACTAGCAGCTTGGATGCTGGAAGATTCTGGAAGGGGACTGTGGGAGGGAGGGGCTTATACCAGCTCTTCCATTCTCAGGGATTGGCATTCCATTCAATAGTTTACTTCCATGAAAACTGTTCACAATGGTCATAAGACCAGAGGACATATGTTTGATGATTACAAGCTGGTGAGGATTGCTCTCTAGTGGAATATGCATACATCATTTGAGGAGTGTAGGATATTTGCCTGTGATGCTTTTCCACATGAGCCACAAGGGGTGGAGTTAGGACCATTCAAGAGAAAAACAATCTCTGAAAGTGTGACTGCTTACTTGATTGGCTCAAATTCACAGGGTGAAGGAAGACCGACTGACAGCAAAGCTTGATGGTCAACAGGCAGATTGGTAATTGAAAATTTATAACTTAAAAAACGCTCAAACACTGCTCTTAAAATTCAATCATTGATTGAAATAGATTGTTTTTCTATCATTTAAAATGACATTCAAAATGACATTTAAAATTACATTCATTTAAGGATATTTTCGTAAGATGAAAAGTGAACCTGCAATATTGTACTATTTTAAGTACTAATGCTTTTTAAATCATCTATTCTGTGATAGTTTCTAGATGAAATTATAATAGGATACTGTTTCATAATTGTGTGTCTCTTTATTATCGTTCTAATTTGCACCGTGCTGGGACCTGCCCATTGTTCATAATCTTCCCTCTCTCGTCTTTTCTACATGTTTCTTTGAGGCCTCCCGCAGTTTACTACCTACTATGATCTCCACGTATATGATTGTGAAGCTAAGGGGAGAAACAGAAATTGTCAACATGCCATGAATGCAGGCTTTAAAAGCCACAGCAAAAATAAAGTTAAATAGTCTTTGGGGCAGCTGAATGCATCAACTGCTAGCCATCTTAGCAGGTGGATGTTGGAGAAACCAGTAGTTAAGACACACCTACACTTAGTCAATGATAATATTAGAGCCACAAGTCTTAACTCATCACCTACACATTCATGGACTGGATGCTCGTCTGTTTGTACAAAGAGCCTTACAAATTCTGGTTCTTAGCATTACTGACTGTAATTATTGTATTCTGCTTTCTGTTCACCTCAATGATGACATCACTATTCTTGACCTGTCCTCTCTACTCTTAAGATCAGTTTGTCTCAAAAAAGCACTTCTCTGCTGGGCTATCTGCATTGCCAGACAGAATGAGGTTAATCTCCACAGTACAGATTACCCAGTTTCTTTGGCATGACTGCAACATAAATAATTCATGACCAATGTTATTTTCTATGTATACTACATCAGGTATTTTCATCAGACTTACTGTTATTTAAACCTGTAAGATTAAACAATTAGACATCATGGAGGAGATGATTATGGAAATGATAACTTAAGTAACAAAAATAAAGTACAAATAAAGACATAATTTTCAGTAAAGTCATTACCTTTCATGCATTCACTGCATACAGAGGTTTTATCAGGTGACCAATAGATGTTTCAAGTGGATTGACCTACATAGGAAATAGGTAATTACATAATTAATTAAAATCACTGATTTTTAAATAAAACAATTATTGATTCTAAACTTATTTCCCTAAACACCTATCAGAAATGGAGGAAAGTCTTTCTTTTGATATCCGTTTATTACTTATTAATATTGTTTCCATTAGTATTCATTGGACTTATGTTATCTTTTACAAGTTTTTAAGAAACATGCACCAGACCTTCTGCGGCAAATGCATTGCTTCTTTAGACTTTCACGAAATGTTGCTAATGCTTGGGATTCACAAATATGTCTCATCAGCACCAATGTAATGCCAATAGCTCTGATGGAAGGTGGTCAGCTGCACTCCAGGAGTAGGCGGAAAGTGTTTAGGCATATGTAGTCCACCACAGTACATCTGTCCAGCACAATACAGCTGCCAAGGTACCCCATACCAATAATGGTACATTTTACCTATCAGTTTAATTTCTACAAGTCTTTTGGGGTTCTAATACCTTGACGGGAATGGACCTCATTCCTAAGTCAAAGTAGGAGTAAAGTTCTTGAAATTAGTATTGTTTCGATCTTTGATGTTAGCCAAAAGTTCTCTTTGCAACACCCACAACGTGCCCAGAACTGACTCCTACAATTCATACAGACTTACATGTATCAGTAGCATATCTAAATCTGATTGTAAATTCTTTTTTATGAGACCCATTGCCCCCACTACTAACTGTCTGGGTATCTTTCTTCCACATTGCCCTTGTTTCTGTCTGCAAATCCTGGTATTTTATACGTTTGTGTCTCTCTACATGTAAGACACTTAATCACTGAGTGTAACAATTTCAATGATCAGTGCTACTTTTGTCTTCTTTTCTGGACTACTGTATCTGGTTTTCTTGCATCTGTTTTTTGAATTGTGGGTAATTGGTGATCCCATGTGATATAAGCAACATAATTCTCTACAATGCTTTGTGGTTTATGTTTCCAATGCTTCGCAGCTACTTCAGTACTGTAATATTGAACAATCCCCAGTGCAACAGTCTTGCCACATTATTATGCCTTTCTATATACATTCCCTCTGCCATCAGTGCATTATATCCAACAACAAGATGCCTGAGTGTTCCCAGTTATGTTTTACCGAAACTATAATGCTACCATGTATCAGTGTGGTATTTTTCATGAACAGGTTGATTATATATGAAGATTTATATGAGAGTTTATTATGAACAGTTTAATAAACTTTACATATTCTGGAGACTGCTATTGTTTTGTTTAATTATGCATCTCATTAATCCGATACTAATATCATCTGGGTGATCTGCATGCAGAGTTAATATATTATTTTTTGGGGAGGAAAGGATAGGGAATCAAACTGGTCATGATACAAGAATGGGAAACTAGGGGGCAGACATGGTAAACTGATCATTACCACTCCACTTCCATTCTCTTCTAGAATGTTCAAGGAGGTGGAAGTAGTTCTAGCTGCTGTCAGATTATGTGGAGAGGAGGCTGAGGGCTCCAGACAGGTGCAGATAGCCTTTGTTTGGAGCAGCTGGTTACTGCAGCTGCTAGCAATATTGTCAGGGGGATACTGAAGAAACCATTTGCTAAGACTCTGTACATATATATACTGGGGATGTTCTGGAGAACAATTGCTTGCAGTCTGTTTTAAATGAGGCAGTATGTTCCAATTTCTGACCAGCCAGGTAGGGCAAAGAAGCAGAGTCCACTTGCTGACTACTTGTGTACGGGGGTAGATTGGAGGGGAAAGATAGGGGACACCAACAGCTGACAGTCTGTGCAACAGCACGAGATGTATAGGACAGATACTCCAGTCACTGGGTGAAAGCAGTGAAAATTAATTGATGGGATTCTGTGTGGGTGGGAAAAGGAAGTAGCAGAAAATGGATACCAGTTATTTCAACTTCTGATGGACACAGCAGAATGAAGTACTGCACACTGATTTCTGACAGTCTATATATGGGGGGGGGGCAGTGGGCACTGGTTACTTATAGTCCCTGAGTAAGTGGGGTGAGGTGGTGCCTAATGACTTTACAGGTGATATAGCAGGCATCTGTCAGAGAAAGGCTTGATGGACAGATAGATATCTTTAATCACTTTAAGAGCATTGTAATCAGAAAGGAAAAACATAAGCAAGGGATGTTGCTTACAGTCAGGATGGTAAGGGGCTGGAGCATTGTTCATGATTAGCAGGATACTAATAGGTAGCAGACCATACACACACCACCGCCTTGCCTTATCTGAAGTGTTATTAGCTATGTGTAAATATTCACCATATGGTAACAATGATAACAAATGGGGAGCATGCATGCTGTCAACACTGAGAAAATTATTGACAGCAGTAACTTTAGAAAAAGGTTTAAATTCTACTGTGTAATCCTTGCCCACAAAAAATTCCAAATCTAGATATTGTACAACCTCTCTACTGGTATTGAATGTAAATTCCAGTCCAAAATGATTGTCCTGCAAATCCTGCATAAAGACATGGAATTCCACCATTTCACCCTTACAAACAAATATGAAATCATCTATGTATCTTTTAAACAATATAACTTTGTGTTTGTAAAACTCAGAGTTATAAACATAGGCCATCTCAAAGTAATTCATAAACAGGATTGCATATACTGGGACATATGATGCCCCCATGGCTGTCCCTTCCTTCTGTAGGAAATATTTATTAACAAAACTGAAGCAGTTGTGAGTTAGGGAAAATTCCAACAACCGTACGAGAAAATCAGTACGTGGACTTTCCCCCAGCATATATCTTTCTGCTTCTAAACCCCATTTATTTTTGATGTTTGTGTATAAGGATTTAATGTCCACACAGGCCCAATAATAATCCTGAGACCATTTTATACCTCCTATAGTGCCTGCTAGCTCCTTTCCTTTCTTAATATGTGACATGATTTTTTTCCAAATACCTTTTGAGCTGCCAATCCAAAAACATGCCCACATTCTGCAGGTAAGCTCCCCTCCCAGACACTATGGGTCTCCCTGGTGGATTCTGAATGTTTTTGTGTATCTTAGGCATCACCTTGAACACAGCATATTTGGGGTTTTTAATATATAGTTTCTTGACATCCATTGCACACAAAAAAAAAAAAAAGTCTTTCCCCTCTTTCCAAAATTTCCAGCAAGGACATATTATACTCGTTGACCAGATTGTAGGACATTACCTCATATACCGCCGTATCCTTCAATAGGGCTATGGCCATATTATTGTACTGATTTTTGGTCATAATGACCCAATTGCCCCCCCTTGTCTGCCTGCGTAATGTGTATCTATGATTATTCTGTCTAAGATATTGCAGAGCCTCCCATAGTATTTTGGTTAAATTAAACTGTTCGCTGGTCCTTTTGAAATTTTGATATTCAATTTCCACCTGTTTACATATAACATTTTCAAAAACACAAATGTTTGCAGATAATTTTGGGGGCACAAAGGGACTATCATACGGCACATGTGGTACTTGCAATTTACCATAGCTCATATTAAAGAATGCATTGCTATAACATGTAGAATCCCCCCCACCAAATTACAGTCAAATACATCATCATCCTCGTAGTCATAAATAGACATGTTTAACAAAGAATCTTCCCAAAGCAAATTATTATCATTACAATTTTCCTCATTTATTATTTCTGTAACATTTTCCACATATTCTTGGTAATTTATATGTAATTTATATGTAATTATATTTAATGTGGAATGATCATATGTAATTGAGTTCAATTATTCAATTATTTAATTATATCAGTATATAATGGTGAGCTGTATGTGTGATGAATATTCCTTGAAGGGGTAAGCCAAGGTACCGGATACACCAGTAAAGCTTTTTCTTACAGCTTCCTGGTGTGGTGTGTTCTTCAGATTTCATTTTTCGTGGTGTGTATTTATGATACTAATAGGTAGCAGGCCAGGTATAATGGTCATCAACAAGTGTGGAAGGGTAGTGTGGCTGGAAACAGCAATAACTAATATCTACTTGTATCACACCATCATCTTCTTTACACCTGCTATCATACCTTCTATACAACCTAAAATCCTGGAGAGAAACCAACTAACTTCCAGAGAGACACCAATCCCAACCTGGTTTGAATGTGACAGCCCATTTCTGCATTAACTGCAATAAGGAGAGGAGAGGCAAGCATACCTTTGCAACCTTACTTAAATATTCTAACTGCAAAGTTTCACAATTGTGGAGACAAGAAAGAAGTCTGAATATGAAAAAAGTGTTATTGAACCCATCAGCAGTTCTTCTACCTCTTGTAATATAGTCAAACTCCTCCTGCAGTTCACATTGCAACAGTGTAGAATGTAATTCCCTACTTTTGCACTTGGAATACTAAAAGAGCCACCCACCAGACTAGGTTCAAATTTATAAAACCTATGGGCAGTTTGTAGCTACTGATCAAAGGCTTGTTGGAAGACAAAGCTAGAGGAAATAATTTAGGGTTGAGTGGAGTGCCAGAACATGAAAAGAGTATTAATTATTTTGATTTTGTTAAAACAAAGATGGTGCTCTGGGCTGGTTTTACAAAGAAGTGACTGGGTATACGCAGAGTACATTTGTTGTTTTTGTCCCAGAATGAGGGAACTTGTAGTGAGACAAGAGTAATATTTATTCAGTTTGTGATATGGTATGAAAAAAGAGCAGGTTTTGTAATGACTTTGGCATCTGGGAAGCTTATGCACTGTGGATTAGAATCAAAATTTCAGAAGAGACTGCAAATCAAGAAGGCAATTAAGGAGTGCAAAATTTGGAGCAATAAAACATTTACATCCTCTGCAGTGTTGAAAGTGACCACACACACACACACACACACACACACACACACACACACACACACACACACACACACACACACACTCCCCGGGGCATGTATGTACCTACAAAGGGAAAATCAGCAATGGCCAAACTGAGGAATTAACCCAAGACTCTGACACTGTGGTAGAAGAAATGGAACATCTTGGTCATTCTAAAGTGGTAGAGTCTTTGGGCTCAGATGAAGTAGAGCTTGTGAGGGAAGAATAGACTGATCATGAGCAAAGAGAAGTTGCATATTTTTATTCATTTTAATCAAAATACTGGAGCTGAACTCCAAGAATAAGAACCAAGCGTGGTTAAGTGTACTGTAGTTACAAAGTGATACATCACCTTCTTTTGATTCTGAAGCATTTTTTAACACGCCAAATGTCTGCTGTGGTTTACACAGTGGTGGTCACCTTCTTTTGATTCTGAAGCATTTTTTGACAGGGTAAAAGTGCACTGTGGATTACACAGTGCTGGTCACCTTCATTTGATTCAAAAGCATTTTTTGACATGCTACAAGTGTGCCATGGTTACACAGTGGTGGTCACCTTCATTTGATTCTGAAGCATTTTTTTACAGGCTAAAGGTGTGCCATGGTTTACACAGTGGTGGCATAGCCAGCCTTAGGCATAGGCTAAGTAGGCGGCTGCCTAGGGCATCGCTGTAGTAGGGGCTCTTTTCCAGTATTTATTTTGTGTTGGTAGACTAGGATGGGGGCACTGGGTGGTGTGGTAGGGGGGCGCCGTGTAGCCCTTTTGCCTAGGGCATCAGTTGAACTAAGGCCGCTCCTGAGTGGTGGTCACCATCTTTGGATCCTCAAACATTTTTTTTTGAGAAGTTAAAGTATGCCATGGTTTACACAGCCATGGCCTTCTTTTTTTGGTTTTCAAGCATTTAAGCTTCATAATTTTATTCATTGACTGGTGCAAGATAGCTTTGAAAATCTTGGTCACATTTACCATTTGGATAATAGCAACATTACACAGTAGGATTGGTCACACTTTCTAAGGGCCTTAAGTAGCTGATAAGTAGTGGCTGGTGGCAGCTGGTACTACCTTATAGTCTGGGCAGAAGGGGGCATAGCTAGTAAACCAGTGCCAACTTTTCCCAGGTGTGTGTTTGTGTATTTGTGTATAAATCAAAGTGTGTGTGTGTGTGTGTGTGTGTGTGTGTGTGTGTGTGTGTGTGTGTGTGTGTGTGTGTGTGTGTGTGTGTGTGTGTGTGTGTGTGTGTGTGTGTGTGTGTGTGCGTGTGTGTGTGTGTGTGTGTGTGTGTGTGTGTGTGTGTGTCAGCTACTTGGGTAGGGACATGAAGCACTTGTTAGACAGAGAGGGTGCTGGAGGTTTTGGCTTGGCCACTCAACTGAGATATTGACCCTATAGCTGTGCCAGTGGGGGTGTCTTATTGGGGATATGGAGAAAGAGGGAGAAACCAGCACCAGACTGACTGTGATCTCTGTGTGCTCTTAAGGGAAATTGTACTTTACTGTATGTGTACTTGTCATCCTCCCAATGTGTACATCCCTCACTGGTGCTAGTGGTGAGGATTGAGGATCCTTGATTACTGGGCCAGTGCAGGAGCATCACATATTAATTAGTTAGCAGTGGTGGGATATCCACATCACATATTAATTGGTCGACAGTGATGAGTTAGCCACATCACATATTGATTGGCTTTTAGTGGTGTGGATATTGAATTCTTGTAGCCTGTGTACAGTAGTCACTGAAGGTGTTTGTACTCTTAATCAGCCACACAATGAACATTCAGAGTTCATATCACAATTGTTTTATTTATTTATTTTTTGTTAGCTTAGTTAGTCAGGGAGAGCAGGCAAGCATGTCAGCAGTGGAGCATGGCGAGCTGACAAGGAGCCAGTTGGCTGAGATGTGTCAGGCTAAAGGTCTGGTGCATGCCAACCTGATTAAAACAGACATGATTGCAGCTTTAATCACAGCTGCATCACATAAT
Organism: Protopterus annectens; assembly: GCF_019279795.1. Classification (NCBI taxonomy): domain Eukaryota; kingdom Metazoa; phylum Chordata; order Ceratodontiformes; family Protopteridae; genus Protopterus; species Protopterus annectens. The sequence continues at coordinate 1,661,230,544 of NC_056735.1, read as the reverse complement.
AGCAACCAAGAGGACAATCAGACTGGCATGGAGATGTACAACTCTCAAAATGTACAGTTCAAACTTTCCACAGAGGACTTAAAAATCCATCTGGAGTGTAAGAGGCTTGAGTTAGAGGCCAAGTGTTTGGAAATAGAAGCATCAGAGAGACTGAGACATCTGGAGGCTGAGGAAAATGAGAAAGTGCAAAGTCTAAAGGCTGAGGAAAATGAGAAAATGTCACATCTGCTGGCTGAGGAGAATGAGAGGCAGAGGCAACATGAAAAGGAGATGCTGACTCTTCGCCAGAGTCATGGAGGTAATGAGGAAGGGAGTAACCAAACCTCAGAAGCAACAAAGGTCAGTAAATTTACAGAGGGTCATAATTTTGATAGTTTCATTCATATGTTTGAGAGGGTATGTAAACAGTATAATGTTGACCAAGGGCTCTGGGTACGGTTCCTGACCCCCTTACTCCATGAGAAAGCTGTAACTATCTCCAGATTGTCTGATACTGATTTTAAATTATAATGTTGTAAATAACTGTTTGCTAGAATGTTTTAAGTTAACACCTGAAGCTTACAGAAAAAAGTTTCATGAGCATAGACAAAAGGCAGATGAAAGTGTGTGTGAATATTTTGCTGAACTAATCACTTATTTTCATAGGTGAGTGAGTGGATAGCAGGTCACCACTTTTGAAGGGCTGGCAGACCTTTTGGTGAGGGAACAAGCCCTTAACACTTTGCCTGAGGACATGAGAATCTGGTTAACTGATAGACAATGCAATAGTGTAGATGAGTTGGGGAAAAAGGGAGACCGATACCTAGCAAGCAGGGCATCACTGCACAGGAAAGGGACATGCAGTGCTGCTCATGGGTCTAAGGGAACCCATGGTTAGCAGCCCAGACTGCCCCAACAGAGTCTGCTAGTAGCAGGGGAAGCCACTAATCCATGTACATGTCTAGGACCAAGGGTTAAATGTTTTAAATGCAACCAGTGTGACCATGCAGCATATAGATGTCCACAGAGGCAAGGTAGGGAACAAAAGGTGGGAGAGCCAGTAAGTGGGAATGACAACATGCCAACAGTAAGGTTTCTTGAGACAACAAGGGTACCAAACTACCACAAGAGGTTAAATCCTATCTTAGTGAATGGGAAAGAGGCCACGGCTAAGAGAGACACAGACTCTGACCTAACCATTGTGAAGCCTGCAATGTTTACAGAGGAGCACTACTTGCTTGGGCAGTCTACTCCAGTCAGAGCTTTAGGAGGAACCCCATTCCAAATATCTTTGTCTAGGGTTCACCTTGACTGGGAGGGTGGAAAAGGAAGCCAGCAAGTAGATGTGTTTGACGATGTCCCTGCAGATGTCCCGACAGGGAATGATTTTGATAATCCAGTACCATGTGTACATGCAGTTACATGCAGTCAGGCTTGGAGACAAGCATGTGGGTCTGGTAGCCTGGGGCAGACCCAGACAGACCGTACACTTGCAGCCAGGAATGGTGAGGTGGTTACTTCAGGGAGGGAGCTACCCTGTAGCAGTGAGACTGAAGGTGAGCCATAGCTGCTTGTGGGTACTGATGTTCCCTTGGGCAGAGTGACTACAAGGGCAGAGGTGAGTAGTAGTACCCAGGCTGACAGTGAGGCATCGCTGTCAGAGTATACCAGACTTCCTGTGGAAGGGGAGTTGGGAAGAGTTACAAATATAGAGTTGAATATCCAACACTGCTGTTAAATAGAACAATGACCAAAAAACCAAACGTTGAGAGCAAAAACCTTTATCAAAAACAAAGCTTTCAGGCCAAAACCCTTTTTCAATGCTTAACAAAAGGTACAATAAAATCACATGTTTAAATACAAGCCCATGACATCACATGACCCACAGCCAAGGTCATATGACATGAAATAATACAAACTTACAATAAACAAATAAAAAAGACATATTATAATAAAACTACATAAAAATGTGCTTACTCAATAAAATATCATATTATTCAACATATTCAAAGTATATACTTGCTAATATATGTTATTATTTTAACCTTGTGTGCTGTATTTTAGTCAAAACAGGCTTTAATGAAACACTTGCATTCAATCCTGGTGCCACATCTGCTGCTAGTCTTACAATCCAATCATATTCTCTATTATCTAACAAATTACATAAGTCCCCCCCTTTTTGACACACTAACAGTGTCTATAACCCTAAACTTAAAAGTGTGAGATATACCATAACTTTTTACATGCTTAGATAAAGCATTCGTGTCACTCCCATTCCTTATGTTGGATTTATGTTCTATAATCCTGTCTTTAAGTTTTCTAGTACTTTTTCCAACATAAAAGGAGGGACAGGTGTCACATGTTGCCAAATAAACAATATTACTTGTTACACAAGTGGCAAAACAGTTAAAGGTATACACTCTTTTTGAAACAGGGTGAATAAATGTATTTACAGGACTTAATGGATCACACTGTTGTAAAATGTCTACACAGCAACTACAATTATAACAGGAGAAAGTACCCTTCCTTGATACACCAATAGATGTAGAATTTACACTACCAAAGTCCTTATACGCTAACATACTTTTTATTGTCTTCATGTTTCTATAAGAAAAACACGCTCTATCCCCCACAACCATCCTGATATCATCCTGTGTAAGAAGGACCTTCCAGTATTTTCTAACTATATTCCTCACCGTGGCAGTCATAGTGCTGTAAGAAGTTATATATCTCAGACAAACCCTGTCCACCGGCTCACTCAATCTTTATTTATTTTTATTTTATTTATTTTATTTTATTTTACATTTGTTGACCGGGCTAGTCTAGCTGGATATATGTCCATTTTCAGTAGAGGCCCGGGGAGAAAAGCTCCAAACATGAATATTGAGACAGTTAACAATACATAGAACTATTAAGAATAAATACAGAGGTAGCAATGGTCTAGAGAACAGTTATAATAATACATTTGTGTACTAAACAGTATTAGTGGAAATGAAATAAACAATTCTATAAAAAACTAAACTAAAAACAATTCTACAAATCACACTAAATGGTATGAGCAAGTCATAGTTATAGGAAAGAGAATCTATATGTCATTGTGTTATTCAAGAGGAAGAGTAGTAGTATGATTTGGAAGTACAGGTTAAAGGAGAAGGGATAGGGTTAAGAATAGAAGGGGAAAAAGATGTCAGTCTGGGTTAGTACATGGACAAAGCCAATGAGCTGTCAGATGTTCTTTAAGATGTTTTTTAAAAAGAGAAGTAGAAGCAAGGGTAGATAATTCAGCAGGAAGCCGATTCCAGAATTTTCCTGCAGTGTTTGAGAAAAGTGAATCCCCGGCTTTGTTGTTGGCTTTATTTGAGGAAACTAAAAGCTTGTTAGCAGAGCGTAGTGTAGCTAGATTAGTGTAAGGTGTAATTAGATGAGTGAGGATAGGGGTGTTGTTAGGGTGGTACAGGGTCTTGTGTATAATAAGTAATTGTTGAAAGAGTATCTGGTTTTTTAGTTCTAGCCATCCAAGTTGTTTGAGGTTAAGGCAGTGGTGAGTTTTAAAGGGGGAACATGTGATGAATCTAGCTATACTGTTATAACAGGTGGAGAGTTTGGAAAGGTTATTATTGGATAGGTTGGTATATATAACAGAGGCATAGAAGAGGGTAGAAATAAGGTGGGTTTGGGCAATTGCTTTCCTTGCTGGAGGGGTAAGGAAGGGTTTTATTCTATAGAAGGTGCCAAGTTTTCTGTTAACAGACTTTATAGTGGAGTTTATGTGTTCATAATAGTTGAGACGATTATCAATAGTTACACCTAGTAGGCGGGTTGTAGTATTTGGGATAATGTTGGTACTATTGTTAGAGGTTAAAGAGAAGAAAGGAATGGATGATTTATGAATAGGAGTAAAAAGCAGTAGTTTTGTTTTTTTGGGATTAAGGAGGAGGCAGTGTTGCATAAACCAGTTTTCAACATTCTGAAAAACAGTTTGGGTAAGGGAGTGGAGAGAGGATATATTCTTGGCTGTGCAGATTAAAGTGGAGTCATCAGCATATTGAATGCAGGTGGCTTGAGGTAAGTTCATGTGTAAGTTATTAATAAATAAGGAGAAGAGTAGGGGACCTAGGATAGAGCCCTGGGGTACTCCAGTATTTACTGGAAGTAGTGAAGACAGATTGTTATGCCAAAGTACTGCTTGCTGTCTATTTTCCAGATAAGACCTAAACCATTGTATGGCTTGAGCATCGAGGGAGTGAGCCTTTAATTTGTTTAATAGTAGGTTATGGTTAACCATGTCAAAGGCTTTTGACAGGTCAATGAATAGAGCAGAGGAAAAAGAGTTATTGTTACGATTTTTATATATAGTGTCGGTAAAGGATAAAAGGGCAGTAGATGTGCTATGGAATGGCCTGAAGCCATGTTGGCAGTTTGCCATTAGGTTATTTTGTAGTAAGTTGTTAAGCAGTTGTTTGTGAATACATTTTTCCATTATCTTAGCTAATGGGGAGAGTAGAGCAATAGGGCGAAAGTTAGAGAGCTCAGTAGATGGTCCTCCTTTATGTAGAGGGATGATATGGGATATTTTCCATAAAGCAGGGATTTTGCCCTCAGAGATAGTTCTGTTAGTAAGGATTGAGATGGGATAGTCTATGGCTTTTGCGGCAAATTGTAGGTATTCAGATGGGAGATGGTCAGCAGAAGGGGTACAAGGTTTCAATTTTTGAAGAAGCTTACAGATGAGAGAAGTAGATACAGGTTGTATTTGAAAGGTGGGTAAAGAAGTATTGCAGTTATTAGGTTGGGTAGCAGTGGGAGGTGGTAAAGAATTGGCTAGGGTTTGAATGGCATCTGTGAAATAGTTATTAAAGGCATCGGGGATTAGGTTGGAGTTGCTATTGTTGAAACCGGTTGGGTCAGGAGTAGTAGTGTGACCTGGCTAAAGAAGTTTGTTTATCCCAGACCAGAATTTTTGTGGAGTTTGTTGATTGGTTTGTTGAAGGTGTAGAAAGAAATCTTTTTTGTCTCTAAGAATATCCTTTTTGGTGGTATTTCTTAGTTGTTTAAATTGGAGGTGGGTTGTTGTGCATTTGGTAGATCTCCATTTGGCCCAGATTTTATTTCTAAGGAGTATCTTTTGCCTAGTTTGTTTTGTGAGCCAAGGGGCCGTTTTGGTTTTTATTCTAGTGGAGCAGTAAGGTGCATGGGAGTCTAGGATTTGAAGAAAGTTTGTATTAAAATAGGTGACAGCTTCGTCTAGTTCTAGATAGGTTAGTGGTGACCAGTCACATGCTTGCAATTCGGTTAAGAAGCTTTCTGGATTAAAGAATCTTTTTAAGCGGTAGGTTTTGAGATTATGAGTAGTTGCAATATGGACTTTTTGTCTAATAATGTAGGTAAGTACGTGGTCACTGATATCGTCTGGAAGGGTTCCTGGAGTATAAGATTCAGGGTATCTATTTATAAGAATCCAGTCCAGAGTACTTTCCTTGTTACTAGGTTTATGGATTCTTGTAGGAGTTGTTATTAATTGGGAGAATCCAAAGAGGTTTATGTGGTTGGTAGGGTTTAGAGAACTACAAGTGGACCAGTCTATGTTAACGTCACCAAGTACAATGGTCTCCTGGGGTAGTTGGGTAGAGAGGTGACTCAGCAGGTTCTCTAGAGAATGAGTGTTATTACCTGGAGGTAGATACATGCAGATTATATAGATGGATTTGGAGTTATTGATTTGGAGTTTAATAGATAGGGTTTCAGATTTAGAGTCTAATGATGGAAGCACGTTAATGTGGGAAATTTGGAGATTAGATTTATAGAGAATGGCTAACCCCCCACCTTTTTTATTTTACGGTCATTTCTGAGGATGTTATAGCCAGGAGGGCTAATTTCCTGGTCTAGAGTAGATGGTTTTAGCCAGGTTTCTGTAAGACATAGAATGTCAAATGAGTGGATATCAAGGAGTGCATGCAGGTGGGAGATTTTATTGTTAATACTTCTAATGTTAAGGTGAGCTATCAGAAGGGAGTTAGATGGATTTGTAATTGTAGAAAGTATAGGTACTGTAAAATTGGTAGAGTTAGTGGGGGAGTCAGTAAAGGGGCCAGGGTTTGGATGAATGTCACCGTCTAAGAGGGGGTGTTGCTGGGGGTATAGTAGAGATTTTAGGAGTTTATAGAGGTTATTAATTTCACACAGTGTATTAGGTATCTGTAGAAATGTAGGTTTGAGAAGGGTATGTCTATTAGATATAATGTGTTCACTAATCTCTTGTATCATATGTGATGAATACCCACTATTCTTAAATTCCACTCATGCTTCATTAAGTTGCTTCTTAAAAGCATCATCATCAGTATTGAGTCTACTGATGCGAGCCAATTGTGCCTTAACAATGCCCTTAAACACATGTGGAGCATGCATACTTGATGCATATAGGTACCTTCCAGATGATACTTCTTTCTTAAATACTGTGGTGTTAATAACACCTTCCCTCTTAATTAATGTAATATCTAGAAAATTAATGGTGCTAATCGAACATTCATACTTAAACTTTAAAAAACTAGTTGAATTATTCAGAGACAGAATATAATCGTCTAATTCACTATGGGTGCCTTTCCAAAGAAGGAAACAATCATCCACAAATCTTTGATAAAATAACAAATTTTCATTCAAAAACCTCTCACCATCATTTATATACATTTTCTCCCATTGGGAAAGAACCAGGTTGGCATAAGTATTTGCTACTGGTGTGCCCATTGCCACACCAGTTTGCTGTAAATAAAATTCGTTATCAAACAAGAATATATTGTTCCTTAGAACCAGGTCTAACAACATGCAAATATTGTCTATATGTCCGGCTAAAAAACCTGAATATCTCAACAAGAATTATCTAATGGCATCCAGTCCATAATCATTGGGGATTACAGTAAATAACGATGTGATGTCCATTACCACCATATATATATGTTCACAGGTATCTGTAGCTAGACTCATATTCATATGCCAATTCTTGAGCTTAACTAAAAAATTACTAGAATCTTTAAGCACTGTGTGACAAAACTTTAGTAATGGTTGTAGTTGTCTTTGCAGGTAGAGTGATATGGGTTCAGTAATCCACCCATTTGCAGAGACGATAGGTCTCATCGGGGGATTAACCTGTGACTTGTGCAGTTTTGGTATGCCATATAACTGCGGCACTACAGGGCACGGTACTGTAAAGAAGTGAAATAAATCCAACTAAATATCTCCTGTTAACTGTAGGTCATACACACACATATTAACGTAACTAATGCATTTTTTTTACTTGTAAAAGTGTAACACGCTTAAACGCTGTATCATCATCCAACAATAAAAGCACTGAACCTATGTAATGTTCTCTATTCATAATAACAGTTGATCCCCCCTTGTCAGCTTGTTTTATCACAATATGTGAGTTTTCCTTTAATTCATTCAAAGCAATATATTTTGCATAAGTTAAATTATAATTTCTCTTATAATTATTAGTTGCATAAGCCTTCCTGATTGCATCCTCACAGAGATCATTAAAAGCTATAAGTACTGGGGCATAATTAGGTACAAAAACACTGCGTCGTTTACAAACACTAGCATCATATTTGTAATTTTTAAAAATCAACTTCAGTGCTATGGACCTTATAAACAACTTTAAATCAGTCAACACTCTCACAATGTCCTCTGTAGAGGTTGGAATATATCCTAGTCCTTTTGCCAGAAGCATATAATGCTCTTTTCTCAAAGAGAAATCAGAAAGATTCATAGTACCTGCCATCACCTTCAAGCTATCTTCAATTGTTTTAAAGGACTTTCATTTTTCCGTTTGCCATCCAACGGAGTGGTGGAGTCCCTCTGTTTAGCTCTACCTTTGGATCTGGACCTAGACGTAGCCATCCGCTCCTGCACCCGCTCAGCTTGCTGTAACTGAAAGGGTTTGCTAAAAAAAGTAAACAAACCTTTTTGTTGTAACGCTTGCGTAGTATTTTTATTACCCAAAGGAGCTGCAACAGCACAAATCTCCGTTATTTTATTTCCAGTAGCACCCATATCGACAGGACGAGGCGTGGTATCCGTTTCTGCAGGTTTAACACAAGTTACGCTGCTGCTCAATGATGACGACGACGTTAGCTCTTCACTTGGCGCCAATTTTGAAATTCCAGCACTCAAAGCAGGGAAATCATCTAGCGTGCCTAATGATGCTGTGTTCTTTTCCAGCGTAGATGTACGACCTCTGCTGGTGAAGTTAGACCTTGCATGTGAGCCCATGGGATCCCTAGAGTTATCATTTTTTTCATTTTTCGGCCAAGAGAATATATTACCAGCTTGGTAATCGCCCATGTCACGTAACAGCTTCCTCTTCTTCACAACTTCTAGCCTGTCATCTAATGAGCTCAGTCTGTCTATCATAGACTGATAGGATAATTGCAAATTCTTAAAACAGGACATAGAAAGTAATTCATCTTCCATTTTAATAATATCCCTTTTTAATTCATTTTCAATATCCAGAAAAAAGTTGTTCATTAGAGACATATAATCTTGGCTCAACTTTAAGTTGAGACACTGCCATTGCTTTAACAACTCAGGGTATGTATTTCCATAGGAGGGCATTTTTAAGACCCTCAGAGCACGCGGAGCTATACCCTTCTCCAGATAGGCAGCAAAGCTGAAACGTTGCCATTGTAGGCGTTTGAATGTACTAACTTTTCTTTCCAGAACTTGTAACTTGTGCTCAAAATCCATTACATTAGTAGATGGCATTTCAGCTGTATTCCCTCTTTCGCCATTAAGCTCTGAGGCAATGTGTAACAGAGGATTGACTTCTTTTTCAACCAGAAATTTGAGTCGATTTTGTAATTCCATCACTGGCTGCTGCAGGCTATCAAAAGATTCCCAACTTCACAGCAGAAGAACAAAGACTTGTAATATCCAACACTGCTGTTAAATAGAACAATGACCAAAAAAACAAACATTGAGAGCAAAAACCTTTATCAAAAACAAAGCTTTCAGGCCAAAACCCTTTTTAAATGCTTAACAAAAGGTACAATAAAATCACATGTTTAAATACAAGCCCAGGACATCACATGACCTGCAGCCAAGGTCATATGACATGAAATAATACAAACTTACAATAAACAAATAAAAAGACATATTATAATAAAACTACATAAAAATGTGCTTACTCAATAAAATATCATATTATTCAACATATTCAAAGTATATACTTGCTAATATATGTCATTATTTTAACCTTGTGTGCTGTATTTTAGTCAAAACAGGCTTTAATGAAACACTTGCATTGAATCCCGGTGCCACATCTGCTGCTAGTCTTACAATCCAATCATATTCTCTATTATCTAACAAATTACATAAGTCCCCCCCCTTTTGGACACACTAACAGTGTCTATAACCCTAAACTTAAAAGTGTGAGATATACCATAACTTTTTACATGCTTAGATAAAGCATTCGTGTCACTCCCATTCCTTATGTTGGATTTATGTTCTATAATCCTGTCTTTAAGTTTTCTAGTAGTTTTTCCAACATAAAAGGAGGGACAGGTGTCACATGTTGCCAAATAAACAATATTACTTGTTACACAAGTGAGAACACAATCGCTGTGCGTTTGAAAAGTTCTTTAATTCTGGTACCTCGGCAAAAAATTGTTTTCCTAAATAATGCTTTCACAAAGCTTTTCTTGCTGCTAGATACATGATTGTGCTTATTAATGAAGGAAGCTTAATTGTGAAATAAACAGTTAAAGGTATACACTCTTTTTGAAACAGGGTGAATAAATGTATTTACAGGACTTAACTCGTTACATCTGAGTGACGCCTCCAGGTGCATATGCAGTTACTTCCTACTGCTCCTCTAGGCGTCAAATGTTACTTGTTCATACTTGCATTAATAATTCCAAAATCGTGCTACATACAAGGGATCAGAATATTTTATCTTGAAGCATACATGATGGCAAACACAATTGTATTGATATCTGACCTCTGTCAATGAGTATTTGCTAGAATTGTAAGGTGATAACTTAATTTTTAAAGGCTCAAGCCACACCCACTAGAAGTTAAAGGTACACACTCAAAAGAGCTGTACTGGAGGGAATGGTGGATCACACTGCTGTAAAATGTCTACACAGCAACTACAATTATAACAGGAGAAAGTACCCTTCCTTGATACACCAATAGATGTAGAATTTACACTACCAAAGTCCTTATATGCTAACATACTTTTTATTGTCTTCATGTTTCTGTAAGAAAAACACGCTCTATCCCCCACAACCATCCTGATATCATCCGTGTAAGAAGGACCTTCCAGTATTTTCTAACTATATTCCTCACCGTGGCAGTCATAGTGCTGTAAGAAGTTATATATCTCAGACAAACCCTGTCCACCGGCTCACTCAATCTTTCACACAGTGTATTAGGTATCTGTAGAAATGTAGGTTTGAAAAGGGTATGTCTATTAGATATAATGTATTCACTAATCTCTTGTATCATATGCAATGAATACCCACTATTCTTAAATTCCACACATGCTTCATTAAGTTGCTTCTTAAAAGCATCATCATCAGTATTGAGTCTACTGATGCGAGCCAATTGCGCCTCAACAATGCCCTTAAACACATGTGGAGCATGCATACTTGATGCATATAGGTACCTTCCAGATTATACTTCTTTCTTAAATACTGTGGTGTTAATAACATCTTCCCTCTTAATTAATGTAATATCTAGAAAATTAATGGTGCTAATCGAACATTCATACTTAAACTTTAAAAAACTAGTTGAATTATTCAGAGACAGAATATAATCCTCTAATTCACTATGGGTGCCTTTCCAAAGAAGGAAACAATCATCCACAAATCTTTGTGTAACAAGTAATATTGTTTATTTGGCAACATGTGACACCTGTCACTCCTTTTATGTTGGAAAAACTACTAGAAAACTTAAAAAAACAGGATTATAGAACATAAATCCAACATAAGGAATGTGAGTGACACGAATGCTTTATCTAAGCATGTAAAAAGTTATGGTATATCTCACACTTTTAAGTTTAGGGTTATAGACACTGTTAGTGTGTCAAAAAGGGGGGGGACTTATGTAATTTGTTAGACAATAGAGAATATGATTGGATTGTAAGACTAGCAGCAGATGTGGCACCAGGATTGAATGCAAGTGTTTCATTAAAGCCTGTTTTGACTAAAATACAGCACACAAGGTTAAAATAATAACATTTATTAGCAAGTATATACTTTGAATATGTTGAATAATATGATATTTTATTGAGTAAGCACATTTTTATGTAGTTTTATTATAATATGTCTTTTTTATTTGTTTATTGTAAGTTTGTATTATTTCATGTCATATGACCTTAGCTGCGGGTCATGTGATGTCCTGGGCTTGTATTTAAGCATGTGATTTTATTGTACCTTTTGTTAAGCATTGAAAAAGGGTTTTGGCCTGAAAGCTTTGTTTTTGATAAAGGTTTTTGCTCTCAACGTTTGTTTTTTTGGTCAAATATAGAGTTGAGACAGGCTCAGCTCTTAGTCCCTACATTACAAGGCCTGAGAGAGGTAGCTAGTGAGGCACCCGATTCTTAAGGGAAGGAGAAATCTGTATACTGGGACAAAGGGTTAATGTATAGAGAGTGGATCCCTTAGGGAGGGCTAGAGCATGAGAGAATACAGCAGTTGGTAGTGCCCAGAGCCTACCATTGGGTACTCTAGCCATACCCCATGATATTCTCTTTGCAGATCATATGGGCATAAAATGTATAAAGAGATGTATTATGCAGAACTTCTATTGGCCTAGGATTTCCAGAGACGTAACAGGGTACTGCAGGACCTGTGAGCAGTGCCAAATGGTAGGTAAGGCAGGAAACAAGGTGAAAGATTCTTTGATGCCTTTGCCCGTGATTGAGGAGCCATTTCAGATGGTAGCTATGGATATTGTGGGGCCTCTGAGTACCCCAAGTTCCACAAAAGTGTATCATAGTGGTAGTAGATTATGCTACCAGATACCCTGAGGCAGTGGCTCTGTCCTCCATTGAGGCAGAAAAGGTGGCAAATGCTTTGTTAGAGATTCTTAGCAGGGTAGTTTTTCCAAAAGAAATGCTGACTGACAAAGGTGCCAATTTCATGTCAGATCTGCTGGCTTTTCTGTGGAAGTACTGTGGGGTCAAGCACCTAAAGACCACCCCTTACCATCCCCAGACTAATGGTTTTGTTAAGAGGTTAAACTCTACACTCAAGATTATGCTACTGGCATTTGCATATCAGTTTAAGAGGGGCTGGGACAAATATTTGCCCCATCTGTTGTTTGCTTACAGAGAGGTGCCCCATGAATCCACAGGTTTTTCACCCTTTGAATTGCTGTATGGGCATAGGGTGAGGGGACCACTAGATTTGATTCAAGATGAGTGGGAAGGTGAGTGTAAATCCCACAAGGAGTCTGTTGTAGCATATGTCCTAATCCTCAGGACAAGGCTCAGGGAACTCCTGACAGGAATGCTTGAGCTAGGGAATATGCTGCAGGGCAGCAGGTAATGGTTTTCATTTCTGGGAGGGACCCTACAAGGTGGTAAGGAAGGTCAGTGATGTTAACTACATTGTATAACTGCAAAGCAGTAGGCAGGTGCACAAATTGTACCATGTTAACATGATGAAACCTTACCATGACAGGTGGCAGGAGGAGTCTGAGGGGGATCTATGACTACAGGGAGCCAGCCAGGAAAATCCCACATTACTATGTTGGAGCCAAGGGTTGCAGGCATATGATGGGATACTGCAGCACTGTACTGGGGTCAGCAATACCAAAGAAGCTGGGATCTAAAGACAGGGCATGGGGTAAGGCATTCCCAGACAGGTTCACCCTCTCAAGCAATGTTTCTCAAGGGTCACCTGAAAAACTAGCTTGAGTTTTCGGGAAGGGGAGAAATGTGACACCAGGGAAATACTGCCAGTCCAGCTATCTGGAATTTTGTGGACAGTCGTGTGTCATATGTGATTATTAATATGATTCATATGCTTATCTTACAACTGTAAGAGAATTATATGCTATGTGTATATTAAGCTACTGGTGCAGAAGTGTGTGTTGAACTGTATGTTTCTGTACTGAGCTTCAAGAATGTAACCACAGTATACCCTACAGGAAAAGAACAGAAATGTATATAAACTATATACCTGTGCAAATGTATGTGTTAATAGTAGAAGCTAAAACATACAGAGTTAACTTGCAAACCCTCAAGAAAATAAGTGGAGATTGTTTTACAATTCTGTTATCTCAGTTTCAGTGCAGCAAGCAGACACAATGTCTAGAGCTAGATGTTTTCCTGTTGTCTTGAAACAGAAATAATTACTAGGTTTCAAATGTAAAAGTGTTTAATTGTTTTACGACTTCCAGTTCTAGGCAAACATCTGAAGATTTGCATTTTTCACAGAGAAATGTTAAATTTTAAGTTTCTGTTAGCCTGGGAACTAAAGGCAGGTGACAAAGAGTGATGTCACCTGAGCTAACCCAGCAGTAATGATTATTAATTTAAGAACTCTCTCAGAGAAAGTCGGTGCATTTTGTATCTTGTCTTGGATCTAGAAACATCCATTCAGCACTTCTCATCTACATTTGCCTTGCTCTGTAAATATGTTATTTAGGGCATAGTTTCTTTTAGAGATAGTTAGGAATATAGTAAAGATTAGTTTAGATGTTTTCTATATTTATTTGAGACTGCCCTGCAATGTTGTTTTAAAATATTTCCTGTGATTCTGAACTCTGCAATTATTGTGTTTGAGTATTCTCTTGTTCTTTTATTATTTATTATTAAATATATTTAAACCTTTTAATTGTGGCTGGTTTGTTTAGAGATATTTAAGCTCTTAGAGTTCTTGCATATGTATTTGGTGACACTGTACAGACCACTCCTAAATGGCCTAGAAAATATTGGTCACACTTACCATTTGGATAATAGTAACATTACAAAGAAGGATTGGTCACCCTTTGTAAGGGCCTTAAGTAGCTGATAAGTAGTGGCTGGTGGCAGCTGGCACTACCTTACCGTCTTGGCAGAAGGGGGCATAGCTAGTAAATGTGTGCCAGCCTTTCCCAGATGTGTGTTTGTGTTTGTGTATAAATCAAATCTCAAAGTGCGTTTGTGTGTGTGTGTGTGTGTGTGTGTGTGTGTGTGTGTGTGTGTGTGTGTGTGTGTGTGTGTGTGTGCGTGTCAGCTACTTGGGTAGGGACACAGAGCACTGGTTGAACAGAGAGAGTGCTGGAGGTTTTGGTGAGGATTGAAGCTCCTTGACTACTGAGCCAGTGCAGGGGCATCACAGGGGTATTATAGTAGTATTTTTGAAGCACCTGGGTACTCTGGCCAGGCACAGAGATATGTTGAAAATGTCCGCCAGTACTGTTGACAGTTGAACAGAGCAGTCTGTGAGTACTCTACCTTGAATGTTATCAGGGCCAGCTGCTTTTCTGGGATTTAATCTACTTAGGATATTTCAGACTTCCACAGAGTTAAAGCAGAGTACTTCCTCATTTGTTTGATGGGGAGTATATTTGACACAGTGTTGTTCCCCTCATCGATCCTACTCAAGTAGTTGTTAAGTTCATTCAGGAATTTGATGTTGTTGTCACATTTTGAAGAAATAGGTCTGCAGTCTGTTATAGCTTGTATCCCCTGCCACAGCCATCTGGTGTTTCTGGTGTAATTGAAGTGACCCATTCTCTGGCTGTACTCACGTTTTGCCTCATTTATCCTCCTGTTGAGATTAGCTCTGGCCACCCTGAGTTCAGCTTTGTTATTTGTTTTGTAAGCAGCATTCCTTGCTTTCAAGAGCTTGTATACCCGGCGTGACAGCCATGGCTTCTGGTTTTCCCTTGTGGTGATGCTTTTGTAGTGATCCATTTGTCAAAGTGATTTTCTTTTCCTCTTCAAGGGCTGTTATGTGATTTAGGACATGTTAACTATTTTTATGTGGTGGGCTTTTAGCCTCACAAATATTTTAAGTTGGTGAGTTTTCAATTTGCATGATTGTTAGTCTCAGAAGTACTACAGGTTAATATTGACAGGTGATATATCAATGTACTTCTGTTAAACTTTATAAACAATAAAGACACATGACTAATGCCCAAAGTGGTGACTGCAGATTTTCTAACAAATATTTCCTGTCATTCATTAACGTGAATAGTATTGTAAACATGCATTTCTACCTTTATTAATAATTGAGAATACAGTTTGGATACTGAAATGTAGCAGTTAGCATAATAATAAGTACTGATTAATAATACATGAGAAACTATGCATTAAATAATAGTCAGAAGATATTTATATCATACAGATTGCATCTATGAGAATTGTATAGCCTATGTAGTTATAACCAGCACTCCTGGTATGGTTATTGCCGACATTCGAGGTAAAATGACTTAGATGCCCTCTCTTTTGACTCTTTCAGCAAGTATGAAGGCTTCCCTCTTCTGTAAACATTATGTGTTATGTTAATTTAACAACACCTCATTCACTTATACTGACCAGTAGTGAATTAAGGCAATAACAAGTGAAGTTATATAAATATATGGAAAATATATGTTAAATATCAGATTTTTTTCTCAGCATCTTTCAAAGTTACCCATCTTGATATGAATTCCATATCAAGATTATAAGGAATCTTTCATGTAATTATCTTTTGGGTAGTTATCTTTTAGTTAATGCCAATGTTTTTAGGAAGTGTGATGTATGTTTGAGTTTAGCATGCTTAAGAGTGTCTCCAAGGTGATGGCCAATCATACAGACTAAACTTGGAAAAAGAACTGCTTTATGTCATATGAAATTCATTTGTAAGCTAATAGTTCTGTACTAGTTTCAGTCATCATTAGAGTATCAGATATGGCTATTGCTGCTGTTCCAAACATATTTTCTCAATGAACGAGGATGTATACGTGATGGTTAAAAGTAGTGAACTAAGTATTATTAAATAAAGAAATGTTAATGGTCCATAATTAGTTCAAGTAACATGTTATGAAATGGATGCATTTTGCAAAGCAGTGATTTTGGCTTAAAATGAGATGGGAAATTAAAGGAATTTTTTTCTTAGCAACGTCGATGCCCAATTATTGGGTTCTCTAAAATATTTGTCAGAGGATTCTATAACAAGAAGCTTACACAGCACATAATGTTTATGAAAGAGGGCAGGCTTCATACTTGCTGAAAGAGTCAAAAGAAACTGAAAATTTTACAGAAAGAGGGCATCTAAGTAATCTTAACTGAAAAAAAGTTTGCTGATTTAACTGACTAGGCCCAGCTTAGAAAGTTGATAATGTCAGAGGAGGTGCATTACACTGAACATAAATGATAAACACTTCAGATCAGCCATAAGATTTTTTTCCTTCCTCTCCACTGGTGTCCTGTTCTTTCTGGATTGACAACATTGGCATGCTGTGGGGAGACACTATCTTTTACGAAAGAAGTCATACAAATTATTCATCTATCTACAACATACATAAACAGGTAACGAGAGAACAGAAAATACAAGGAAAAAAGTATTGTGTAGCCCCCCCACTCCCACTTTTCTAAATATACTATTTTCAGGACTATACAATCTAAGGAATATGAAAAAATGTCCCTATTCCTACAGTTGCAAAATCTCACAGAATACGCTATTTAATCTCTGAATAAATATAGGAACAAACTGAATAATTAAAGTTTTCCTATTTCATTTAACCATATTGCAACTTTTATTGAGCATCCCTAGAATAGATGGATACAGCTGTCCATGGAACTGAAAGCAAAACTGTACTTCTCAGATAATGTACAGAGGAAATAGAAGGAAATCATTTCTCCTAAAATCTTTCATTTTAAGTGTCCTTGCAAAATTTATGCAAAAGTACTTATAGGCTAAGTGTTTTTGTCTCCAACAAACTTAGTTTATTGGCAACCCCAAACTCTTTTGGAAGAGTACAGTTTTCCTTCAGTCTGATTCCTTGGCAAGTCCAACCCCTCTCCCAGGAAGCCAGTCAATGAAACTAGTGCCTGGTTTCTGAATTGTCTTTCTACTAACTCCATTAATATATCAGCTCACTAGTCCTTGCCATAAAAAAATCATTGTCTGCTATACCTGATAGCTCTTCTCTTGTACCATACTCTGTATAATGAAGTGTGGCAACAGGGGTCAAAACATTTCTACTTACATTAGTAGATAAAAGTTCCCCTGCTGTCTATCACCCCTCCTTCCTCATAATGGCTTTTCCCTTTTTTGGAAAAGGCACAATTTTCTACCTTCAACCCTCCATTCTGGTTCTAAGTTTAACTTACAGGCTCTCAGATTCCCATATCCTGTAAGAGCCTACAATCCCACTCTATCTCCCTTTCTTCCTAAATTCTTCACTGCCTATCCTCTCAGTTTATTCTAAATACTATCAAGGCTTTGTGTCATCTCACCTCCTCACCTATTTTTACCTTAGCTTACTGCTCCTCTGATTGTTCTCCCTGGGTGAACTCCTCTGTGGCTCTTCCTGCTCTGTTCACCCTGCAGGCTCACTCCACTCCCCTACCCTGCCCCCAATTCCCAACCGCCCCCAGCACGTCTACACTTATACCTAACAAACTCCACCTACCTAACGTACTATCCAATCACAGTCCTCTTCCAATTACCCCTCCCTATTCTCTAATCAAGAACACTCCACCTCTCTTTCCCCTCCCACTACTAATCCTCCCACTACATTTTTCCAATACCCCTTTACACTTATTCTTCCATTGTTCTTGGCTTCAATATCTAACCCTCTCCATTCACTTCTAAACCTTTCCCTCCTCAACTAGCATACCACTTTATTCTCCTCTTCACTGTACATTACCCTACCCTATCCTAACATGCCCTTCCAACTCCCTTTAACTATTCAACTCCCCAGCTCCATTCTCATCTTACTAATACCTCTGTATCTTGCTACTTCGTACTCCCATAAAGCTCCTCTATTCCTCCCTCCTACTCAAACTATCCCTAACCCCCAACTACAACCTCTCCAACTCTCTCACTTTCACTCCATATCCTTCTCCCTTATTCCACCCAACCTATTACATCTTTTTCATCCCAAACTATTCTCTACCTCAACTAAAACTCACTCTTTGAATCTTCTGCTAAACCCTAACAAATACCTACTATACATACCTTATAGACCAAAACTCATCACCTGCAATGTCTAGCCTTATCGGGAGACAATCATCCTAACCCTGGCCCTCGCCTTAGCACAAACTACTCCATCCCTCCACCCTCTACCTCACCTACAACAAATAACACTCCCCACCCTTACTCACCTCCTCCCACTTCCCCCCTTAACACTCTGAAGATCTTCACTATCAATGCCCAGAGCCTTAACAACAAATGTCACCATGTACAAGCCTGGATTAATCACAATCAACCTGACATCCTAGCCATCTCTGAAACTTGGCTAAAACCCCATATCGCTGACTCTGAAATACTACCTCCTGGTTACCACATCCACAGAAGTGACCGATTAAACAAAAAAGGCGGAGGCTCTGCTCTAATTTACTTCAATCTTCTCTCTCTAATTTCTCTTCAAATCCCTACCCCTAATTTCAAAAATTCTGAAATCACAGCTAGCCTTCTCCGATTAAATAAACATAAGAATATCTGCTTCATTTCCTTATACATCTCCCCAGGCAACAATATCTCCACCCTTGAAGATATTCTATACTGGGCCTCAACTCAAATAAAATATGAAACCTATATTCTAGGCGATGTCAATATCGACTGGAATAAAATTAACACACCATCCCCCTCACTTTCCATTAACCTTCTAAACTTCACCCAAGTAATCTCTTCAACTACTCGCCCTAACAAAAATCACCCCCCAGGGTCCATCTTAGATTGGATTCTAGTCTCTCATCCAAACAAAATCACTCTCTGTGGCACTATCCCTGACACCTTCAGTGACCATCTCCCTCCCTTCATCCATCGATCAAGTAGCTCCATCCAACACCAACATCTCTACATTCAAACTCGTAACCTCAGCAACTTCAACCCCTTAATTTTCTCTAACATCTTTAAACAAATTAACTGGCAACCTCTAAATACCCTCCCACTTGACAATGCTGTTGAGCATTTTAACTCTATCTTCCTAGATACTCTTAACTCCCTAGCCCCCCTAAGAAATAAGCGTATCAAAACTAATTCCGCACCATGGCTGACCAAAGAAACTAAACAAATTATGCATCACAGAGACAAATCCTGGAAGCTCTACCAGAAAAATAGACTGTCCTCTACCTTACTCCTATATACCCAACTCCGCAACCAAGTAAAAAAACTTATTACCAAAGACAAAAAAAACTACTATAATAAACTTCAGTCCAATAACAATAAAAACCCAAAACAACCCTTGCCCTGACCCTAATCTATCCGACAATGAACTGAGCTCCCACTTCAATACCTTCTTTACTGAAGCCATAGCTAAGCTAACCAAAACATTCCCTAACAACAACCCACCTAACTCCCTTTTCACTTCACCCAACAACCCAAACAACAGTCCTCTCAATTTCCATCTCAAACCTGTTTCCACCACTTTTATAAAAAAGCTTCTCTCCAAGCTAAAACCATGCTCTAATGCCCCTGATAACATTCCCTCTTCCTTCCTCAAACATGCAGCTGAAGGTATCGCTCTCCCAATTAGTATTCTGATTAATAGATCCTTAAATGAGTCATACGTACCAAAACTTTGGCATTCAGCCTACATTCTACCTCTTCACAAAGGAGGCAAAAACACCACTATTTCTAACTTCTGCCCCATCGCCCTACTCTCTCCAATATCTAAAATTCTAGAAAAATGTGTCCACCACCAACTTTTACCCTATCTAATTCAAAATCACCTCCTAACACCCACCCAGCACGGCTTCCGCCCTGGCCACAGTACCATAACTGCCCTACTATCCTTCCTTGAAACTGTCAATCAAGCATGAGACTCTGGACTCATTGTATCCACAGTTCTGCTAGATCTTTCAAAAGCCTTTGACACCATCTCCCACACACACCTTCTTCATCATCTGGCTAATCTCAATCTCTCCCCAAACACTCTATCCTGGTACTCCAGTTAACTATCTGATAGATCTCAAGCAGTCAAATGGAAGAACTCCTTCTCTTCCTTTTTGCCTACACCTACTGGCGTTCCTCAGGGATCCATCCTTGGACCCATGCTTTTCAACATCTTTATAAATAACCTTCACACCTTCATCCCTGACACCACAGTCATCCAATTTGCTGATGACTCTACCTTGGTCTGCTCTGCCCCAAACTTTCCTGAACTACTGACCAAAACCCAATTAGCCTTTACCACTACAGAGAACTGGATGCACCAAAACCACCTTTCTCTCAACTCCAATAAATCCAAAATACTAATTTTTTTCCCCTCTAAGGTTTCCTCTTTGGACAAAAACACTTTCAATGTTCTAAGCCAAACTAACACTGCCAATGAAGTGGTCCCCTCTGTAAAACTCCTTGGCATCACCATTGACGAACACCTCATATTTGATCTTCACATACAACATGGAATGCTATATAGGAACAACCACTTTCTTTCAAACTCCACTAGGCTTACCCTGGCAACCACCTACCTCCTACCTTCCCTTCTATATGGAGCCCCTCTTCTAACCAATTTGTCTGTTACCAACACTCTAAGCTCGAAGCTTGCTATAATAAGATCTCTACATTTGCCACCAAATCCAAAACCTCAACTCACCACTGCCTCAGCCTTCACTCTCTGAACTGGTTAGAACTCCCTAACCACCTAGACTATCTACAACTAACCACCACTCACAAACTAATATTCTCCCCAGATAAATGCCCAGCCTTAAAGGACATCCTTCCTCCATACATCCCTAACAAATCACTGAGATCCGAACACCAAAATCTAATCTCCATTCTTAAACCCAAATGACCCGCTGGCCAGCTTTTACTCTCCTTTTCTCTAGGTAAAAAATGGAACTCTCTGCCTCCTTCACTTAGGACTATACCCAACACTGAATCCTTCAAAACTCAACTTTGTCTTCACCTGTCTTCCAAATAGAAATGCTCCTGCTTTCACCCCACTTAAATTCTAGGGACTCCCAACTAAGCTTCCCTTACCCCCACTCCACTATACTCTCACACTTGTTCTTATTTCTTAAAAGATCCAGAACTAGCAGACTTTAATTGACTCCGAGCCTATAAATATTATTTCAAAAAAAAAAATCTGTTGTCAAGTTGTTAAACTGTCTCATAATGTACTTTACACTCTGCATCGCTCGAATGTATGTACCCTACTCTTATTTCACTTTGTAACCTTTATTTGTTGTTTGCAACCTATATTGTATGGTATTTCACTTTGCAACCTTTATTTGCAATTTTGTAACCTATAGTGTATTATACTGTTCATGGAGCTTTTCTCCCCGGGCCTCCACTGAAAATGGGCACTTCTTGGCCCAGTGGCTTCCCCGGTAACCAAACTGAAAATAAATAATAAATAAATAAAATGTGTCCAGTATAATTATTTCTTCCTGAACACAGGTAAGAAAAATTTTGCTCACCCATAACCACATCAAAAACAAATAAATAAATCAAACAAAAAACAAACATTCTGATTTTCTTCAAAATGTTAAAAAGCTGGTGTTTGGGTAGTAATTTAAATATATACACATGTATAGCCTGCTAGTTCATTTCCAACATGGCTTCTGCCATGGTTGTTGTACCGGTATTGCTTTACTTAAACTTATTAACTTGATTTATGCCATAGTCAGTGGATCTTTATTAATGAATGTCAAGTCATTCCACAGGATTCATGTGGGAAAATAGATGAAACAGAAATCTCTACAACTTAAGTTATTTCTGTAAGACAATGGGTAAGGTGGAATGAGATGGACAAGGCTTTGGAAGACTATGCACAAAAATCTACCTACAACTTTTTGAGCATGGAAGAAAACCAAATATCTGGTAGGATTCAATCCTCTAAGTACTTATACTAATGACTGCCCTGCTAAATTTTATATATATTTTTTTATTTTATATTTGTTTACTGGGATAGTCCAACTGGACACAGGTCCATTATCAGCAGAGACCTGGGGAGAAAAGCTCCAGATATACATATATACATAAAAAGGCATAAACAAATAAAACATAATACAAAAATAGCATGCAGTGCTAACAGCTCAAATAACATAGTAAAAAACAACTCAAGTAACAAAGTGAAAAAAATCTTAACTAACATATATCAGTAAAGAAGTAGTTGTTATACTGTAGTTGTTTACCCTGGGGAGTCACAGGAGCATGACCAGTTGTCCATATAGTGTGTTTTCAAGTGTTTTTAAATTGTGTGACAGAGCTGTTAGATGTCAGGTAGCTAGGTAGAGTATTCCAAGCTTTAGAAACAGAGCAGCTAAAAAGGGATTTCCCAGCATCATTATTATATTTAATGACATTTAGGAGGTTTTGAATACTAGATCTTAAAGTTCTAGTTGTAGTTTAGGGTTGGATTAGATCCTGAAATCCTGGGAGTTTATTAGGGCAATAGTATAACTTATGTGCAAGTGACAGTTGATTGAGTTTTAGAAGTTGAGGCAGCTTAAGCCTGTTTCGTTGTTTGAGTGGTTCACAGTGATGGGTCCTGTGTGAAGATTCGGCAGCAAACCTAGCAATCTTGTTATAATAAGATACTAATTTGTTTAGGTTAGCCTTCTGAAGGTTAGTTAGAATAGGGGAAGCATAAAGGAGGGTAGATAAGAGATGTGTCCTACCAATTGTGGTTTTAGTATGAGTAGTGAGAAATTGTTTGTTCTGATAGAGGAGTCCTAGTTTTTTTGTGGACCCTCTTGATAGTTTGGGATATATGGACATCAAATCTCAGATTGTCATCTATTTCTACACCTAACAGTTTTGTGTGTGTGGTTGTGATGATCATGGTTTTGTTGTTGGACATTAAGATAAATTTTTCACTTGGTAGGGAGATCTACATGGGCTGAAAAGAAGGAGTTTTGTTTTGTTTGGGTTAAGAATAAGCTGGGAGTTAGTGAACCAAGTTTCAGCTAATGAAAAACAGTTTTGGGTTAAGGAGTGAAGGTCATCTAATGTGGAGGCAACACATATAAGGGTGGTATCTTCTGCATATTGCACTACTATGGCACTGGGCATGGAGAAGGAGAGCTGGTTGTTAAATAAAGAGCAGAGTAATGGCTCAAGGATAGAGCCCTGAAGGACACCTAAGGATACTGGTAAAAGAGCAGACAGTTGGTTTTGCTGTTGTCCTTATAGGTAGCTTTTAAACCATAAGATAGAGGAGGGACTGATATTAAGGGGGATAGTGTATTAAGAAGCATATTGTGGTTGACCATATTGAAAGCTTTAGATAGATCTAAAAATACTGTGGAAGCAAATTGTCTGCTGTTCTATACTGGTGAACTGTGTTGGTAATGGACACTGATGCCATGCTGAAATTTAGATAACAGATTGTTATTTAGGAGGTAGTCCATTAGTTGGGTGTGAATAACTCTTTCTAATATTTTTGATAATGGTGATAGAATAGCAATGGGATGATAGTTGTTGAGTTCTATGTGCAATGGAATTATGTGGGAGGTTTTCCAAACAGTAGGCACCCTGCCGTCTGATATGGATCTATTAATGAGGATAGCAAAAGAGTAGGCTATGGCCTCTGTAGCTATCTGAAGGAAGTCTGCTGGTAAATTGTCAGCAGCTAGGGTGGTAGGTTTAAGTTTATGGAGCGGTTCTGAAATAGTTTTGATAGACACTGGGTGCAAGTAAAAGTGGGGGGGTATTATCCTGTTTGTTAGTGTTAATTTGGATGGGTGATAGGATAGGATAACTTGCATTATTTTAGGTACCTGCAAGGGCCTGAATTGTTTAGGTGAAATATGTATTAAATTGTGTGGGAATGTTATATTGGATGTTTGTAGTTAATGGTGTTGGCGAAGTAGTTGTCCCTGGTGTAAGTATAGAGGGTCTATATTAAATGTTCAAAGTCTGAAAACTTTGAATCTCATATGATCGACATCATATGAGTGAAGTTTTCAATCATCGAACGTCTCAATGGATATCGCCGTAGGGAATTCTTCCCTTCACTTCAATGTAGTGCAATCTCAGAGTTGGTATATTTAAGTAGTGGAGGGTGTGGGGTGTGCACGGGGCTTGCCCCCCTGCATAGAGCATTCAGGTAGGTTTTTTGTTTTTAATTTGTTTACATTTTAAGTTCGATGTTTGAAAACGTCGCTCATATGGAGTCGACCATATGAGATTCGAAGTTTTCAGACTTTGAACTTATAATATAGACCCAGTAAAGAACTTATTGTGGCCCAGAATTTTTGTGAGTTGTGGACATATCTTTCCTGGATGCTTTGGTAGTATTTAATTGTGTCTAGCTTGATTATTTTCTTGGCTTTATTTTGGAGTTCTAAATAGTTTTGGTTTGAAGTTTGAGTTTTGTTTTTGAGAAATTGTATCCAAGCATTATCCCTGTCTTTGAGAATGGATTCAGCTTCTTTAGTTAGCCACTGGGCATAATTTGTTTTTATTCTTATGCTTCCGGTGGTTGCAATGTGGTTTAATGTTTGTAAGAAGGTTGAATTAAAGGAGTGAACTGTTTCATCGAGAGATAGTTGTGTTATTGGCTTCCAATTACAACATTTTAGGGTGGAGATAAAATTATTAAGATTAACGTTCTTTTTGTTTCTAACAATTTTGAAGGATGTCTGACTTAAATTGTGAGTTCTGGATCTTAGCGGGTAGGTTGGCTGGTGTTCACTCAGACTATCAGGCAGGCAGCCTAAATGGGATGAAAGGGAGGACTGGATGTAAGACTCCAATCCAATAAGCACTGGTGTTTGGATGTTTTGTCGGTTCTGTTGGGGGATGAGATAAGTTGGATAAACCCACAGAGGTTAATGTGGGTAGATGGATTGTGGCCAGAGCAGTTGAGCCAATCTATATTAACGTCATCCAGTACAACAGTTTCCTGAGGTAGGGAGTTTGAAATCCAGTCTAAAAGTTTTCCATAGTAGTAATGTTATTACCTGGAGGGATATAGCCGCCTATGATATTTATGTGTTTGTTGGGGTTTAGTTTTAATTTTGTGAGGATGAGTTCTGCCTTATCAGTGTCAGGAATTTTAATATCAAGTTGTTCAAGGATGAGGTGATTTTTGAACAATATTGCTACCCCCCCCCCTTTTTTTGCCCAACCTTTCTCTTCATATGATATTGTAGCCTGACGCTGTAAAGTCATCATTATTGTTCTCTGACTTTAGCCACGTTTCTGTAAGTACTGCAATGTCAGGTTTATATAGAACTAGTAGGGTTTGTTTAGGATACTTCTGACGTTTAGGTTAAGGAAAAGGAGATTGGAATTTTTTCTGTGGAGTAGACTGCTAGGCTGAGTAAGATTAGGATTGATTGGTGTGTTAGGACCAGGATCAGGGTGTATGTCACCACAGCATGTAAGTTATTTTAGTATATGTAAATAGAGTTTGGTAAGCTTATATATTAGTTTACCATATTTTAGGCAGTTATGGAATCTACATTTAAGTGGCAAACAGTTGTGGAGGTGAAAGTCAGTATGGAAAGATCTAAGAAGTCATGGAGCTATGTGAGGGTGTAGTGGATTTATGTGAATGCTTGTTGCAGCTGTTTACCATGTGGGGGGGGTGATGTTATGCAGTTGGGTGTCTGGTAAGCACTGAAAGAAGAAGCAATGTAGTAATTATGATGGTATAGGTTAGTGTTTTTAGTATGTGAGTGTGTAGAGTATGGTACATTGCCCTTGTATTTGGGATAATTATGTGGAGTAGTTAGAGTACTTTAAGTAATTTCTATGTGATAAGGAGTGTTACATTGAAGATGTGGTGCAGCAGGATTACTGGGTACATGGGAGGTGTTGAGAGGTAAATGAGGAGTATGGTTTATAGCTATAAATCTAGTGGAGTCAGGGGCAGGTGGGTATGGAGGCAGGGGTGAGTTGAACCGAGAGGCAGACCAGTCAGTATCTCCTAGAAAAACAATCAGGGAGTACTGCAAGTTCAAGTCAGTGTTAGAATGCCCTATTATGTTAATAAGAACTTCGATCCTTTCATAAAAGTGGAGAGAAGAACAGCATTAAGAGCCCTGCTGTTACTAAGAGACCGAATGCTTGTTTATGGTTAGAGAAAAACAAAGTATAGCTACGGGGAGGGGGACTAGATAAAGGTGTCCCAGTAGTGTGCACGCCTTTGCAAATTATGAGAAACAATACAAGTGAAGTATAGCTATTGTACCAAGCAAAACCTACACTGTAGGAGCTTTAAAGTGTGACACTTGTCAATTCCGGTTCTGGATTCTGGGTCAGGAGGGTTAGGTAATTTGAAAGCCAGTCAGCAGTTGCCTTGCAGGGGACCTACTGAAAACTGTGTTTGGCCTGTGAAGAATAATAAAGAGGAGATGGTTTAGGAGAGAATATAGAGGTTAAGCAGGAAGAGATAGGCAAATAGAGCACAACAAATTAAATGGCAGGGTTACAAACACGGTTATCTAGCAGGTAATAAGCAGTAAAGCACACTATAAATGCACAGCTTGTTTAGAAGAAAAGAAAACAAATAACTGGTGCAACATTATAATACCATGTGAAAAAGCACTAATATAATAGGCAGTTACTATTTGTACAGTAAGCCATAATGCTGTACTGATTTCTGGCAGGTTACAATGCCGGAAATGCTACTATGGCTTGAAGCTAGTTTATACAATAAGTTAACATCTATACAGTACAAATGTAGCTGACAACAACCAATTACAGGGAGACTAAATCTGATACAATGCTCACAACCCAGACCTTAACACTCGCAGCATGCATCTACTGTCCTTTATAGAGCTGTAATAGTTTGAGCCTAATGCTCACTAATCTGCTTAGTTGTAACCAAACTTGTATGTACAGTAGTCTAGGTAGGCAGACACTTGTATATACAGTAGTCTAGGTAGGCAGACATATGATTATCAAACATAAGTAAAACTTACTTGGCGCGCACACTGCTGGGGATGCCGATGGGGCTGTTAGTAAGGATTTGAAAATGGTGCCGAGTGATACACTGGAATAAATAAACTTCCTTAGGATGCCAGAAGGGGAGGAGCTCTGATTTTTACTTAGCAGACTGGACTTCATCGGGTGGCCACGGTGGTGCAGTGGTTAGCATTGCTGCCTCACAGCAAGAGGTTCTCCGGTTCGATCCTTGACTGGGGTGCCTTCTGTGCGGAGTCTGCATGTCCTCCCTGTGGTCACGTGGGTTTGCTCCAGGTGCTCCGGTTTCCTCCCACATCCCAAAGATATGTTGCGGGGTGGATTGGACACTCTAAATTGGCCCTAGGTGTGATTGTGTGCATGTGTGTGCCTTCTGTGGAAGGTTGGGCACCAGGCTGGCAACTCAACACTGTAAAACTCCACTGCCAATCATGAGCAGACAAGGTGATCCGCTGTGGTGACCCCTAACCGGGAAAAGTTGAAAGAAGAAGAAGAAGAAGAAAGTTTCATAGCAGACTAGGTAAATGTCCTAATGTACATGCGACTACATTGCAGTACTAAGGGCTTCAGACTGAACCGAGAGGCAAACAGACAGTATCTCCTAGAAAAACAATCAGGAAGTACTGCAAGTTCAGGTCAGTGTTAGAATGCCCTATTACTTTAGTAAGAACTTCAATCCTTTCATAAAGGTAGAAAGAAAAATAGCCATCTATCTGCTTTTAGTTAAGGTAAAATGACTCAGAGTGCAGAGAATGACAAAATGCATTCTGGCATTACAGACAAACAAATAATAGTCAAAATTATTGTCCATTGAGTATTATCACTTCAGTACAATTCTTAGGTGAGAAGTATGAAAGTACTTTATAGGTTATGCCATACATCAGCATCCATAAGTAAATTCCTACCAGAGAAACCTTAGACATTTTTGTAGATAGATCTACATTTTGAAATGTAGACCAAGTTCACAAGGCAACACTTTGTGAATATTTTCATTAAAGGATGTTATAAATAGTAAATGTCTGGCTGCTCTAGTAGCATAGAGGAATAAAGCCCTAACTATGGTCCAGCGTACCCAGGTTCGATTAGCGACTTGGGTGACTAATGGAGTAACAGGGAGAGTAAGCATGACCATCCTAGGAGGGAGGTAGGATGTTTGTCAATGATGCTTCTTAAGGGGAGGTGTGGTCCAGACAGGGGGATGCCCTCAGAAATATTCGATGAGCATGGATGGCATCGAAAGGGAAGATGGGGAGAACATACAAAACTACCATCACCCCCTGGATGGAAGCACAGATATCTGAGCTCACAAGACATCCTTAGGATCCATGACCAGCCTCAAAAAATACTGGACTAGTCCAGGGGGTAAGAGGATGTCTTGTAGACACAATGTGGGCAAGGGTTACTGGGGGCTGGGCTGCTACCATGAAGTCTGAGGGGACAAAAAAATAGCAAATGCCTGAATCAGTGGACAGCTCAAAGAACAGTAAGAAAGGATTTGCATAAGGCAGACGATATTTTCCAGGCAGGGATATGAACATTACTAGATATGTTTTTGTTTCCCAATCTCCTTGGGAGAGAGAGAGAGAGATAAGGATTTAAAAACTCAGAGTACTGCAGTATTTTAAATGGGGATCAGTATAGAATTAATCTGACAAAGTCATGATTGCTATCATAAAGTGTAAAAGGAGATTCATTTCACATTACTAACAACAGTCAAGTAGATTAATTGCCAAATGAAGCAGCTATATTAGAAGACAAGAGGATACCTAGCAATATAGGTAGGGTTAAACAAAAACATAAGTTAAAAGATTTACAAGAAGATGAGCCACTGACAACACAGAAAATGGAAATCCAGTTTAGAAAAACAACAGTTAGAAACACATAGAGATTAAATTAGATAGTGGTATGCAGTTTTTGAAGATCAGAAAAGTGAAAAACATATTCCTCCAGCAAATATTACATAGGAAATCAAAAGACCAAGTTATTATATGCCTGGCCATGGAAAAGTACCAACAATTGCTTGTTTAATGTCAGAAAAATATTGCTGACCAAACATAAAAAAATGGTTGGGCAATTGTAAGTAAAGTTTAGCCTGTCTATAGTGCAACACTGTTAAAAGAAAAAAAATAAGGGCATTCATAATCAGTAGAAAGTCCCTTGGAAAAAAAGTACAAATGGACATCACTGGGTCGCTAATAATGTCGGGGGGTGGGGGGGGGGTTTAGGCATATTTTAGCTTTGGTGGATATGTTCACTGAACAAGTTGCAGTCACTCCTCTGAGAAAAGATTTAAAGTCATGGAAGAGAATGGTTGATCCAAACCTTTTCAGGATGGAGTTTTCTACAGATAACAGAAAATGATAAAGCCATATATTTATTGCATAAATTATTGCTGAAGTGTGAAGGAGGCTTGGCACAGAGCAGAGATCTCATTTAGAACACCATCAAAAGTTTAGTCATATGGGAATAAATAAAAAGACCCTTAAAATATTTTGAAGATCTTTGATTCAGTTAAAAACAGGCTTGGTCATTTACTGACAGATTTTTTGACAATGAGAGCTACTAACTAACATGCAGCAAGGCTAAGTCTGTCAGGTGGCACAAAGGATTAAGGAGATGTTAAGGAGATGGTTCATGTGGTCCAGGATTCGACTGCCTAACCTTCCATTGCCTAAATGTGTAACTATGAGCAAGTCACGTAACCAGACAGCATTCCCAGGATGAGTCTGAAAAAATATCCATGGAGATCAGTGATCTACCCCAGTGAACAAATACAAATAAATAAAACAAAATAAATAAGTCCATTTGAATTTAAAAGGCATGAAAATGCCTCTTACATACCAAAACTATGTAATACTCTTTGGTAAAAAAACTCAGTGTTCAGCCTGATAAACCTCTTTAATATCTACAAGATTAATTTAGGTATGTAAAATGGCTGCAATAAATGTAAATTAAGTGAATTATGAATCTATGGGGATATTACATGAAACATAAAAACCAACAGTGAAAAATTTTAGACAACAAGACCTTTAGGAAGCTAAGTGAATTTTTCTCATATATGCATTTGTTGAAGGATATAAAGGGAGTTGTACACTGGTTCCACAGTGATCAGATTAAAAAATGTGACTTTTTTTTCTGCTGATCCCTTTCACATG
Organism: Protopterus annectens; assembly: GCF_019279795.1. Lineage (NCBI taxonomy): Eukaryota > Metazoa > Chordata > Ceratodontiformes > Protopteridae > Protopterus > Protopterus annectens. The sequence goes on along the minus strand of NC_056735.1, from coordinate 1,661,200,393 downwards.
ACCATCTGTCTTGTCCCTTCCAGTTCCCCCAATGAGCCTGTTCATTCCCTTGGAGAAGGACAATATGGCCCATTCATTCTCTGGTACACGACCCTAGTGGACTAGGAGTATGAGCATTAGCTGTAATTAGTATGGAAGGGAATTAGAGTTAGGTATATACCCTACCATCTCCTTGCATGCCTGAATGCATCTGAGGGGAAGCATGCAGGGGGTCCACAGTACATTATTTATATCTTTGTGCGTGATGCAACCAAAGCTATGCTACCATATAGACAGCTCTTTTACCTTGAAGAATGTGCCTGGGCACATGCAACCATCCTTTCCTCCTTAGGAGAGGCAAGCAAGATCTAACACTTCATACTTCTCCTTCAACGGGTGCATGAACCATTAATCAAACTCAGGTCACATGGCCTTTAGTGAGGGTTTTATTGCTTTACACCAGAAGTACTAGTTAAAAAAACTTTGCATGTTCCTGTTTTTTTTTACTATTCCTGTCATACAAAAATATTTGAAATTAATTATCAGTCACAGATAATTACTCTTGTTACTCAACACTGCAAGTAGAGATTTGCAATGGAGAGTGTATACGTTTAAGATGGTTGATTTAGAATGGACACTGTAATGTGTGGAATTTGTAATAAGCACAAGACAGTGGGGAAATAATCTGTTCCATTACAGAGGGATTAGTCATACCTTTTTTATTTGGCTTACTGTTGACAACTTTTTTAGAGATATTATTTAGGACCTCGGGATAACTTTTGGGCATGAGGCCATTGACAGAAATGGAACCAAGTCTACAGATTGTTATAGAGCTACAGTTAAATGACTGGCTAATAAACAGTCAAAGGAAAACTAAGAAACTGAGTGTTGTTTATTTTATAGGATCCTTAATACAGACCAATAGGTTCACTGGTTCATAGGTAAGTACTAGGCTACCTGCCCTTACGGGTTATTTTAAGCCTAGCTAGTTTCCCTTTTTGTACTCAAAATAATCTATTCCATTAGGCTATAGATTGGCCTTACCCATCCCATGGTCAATAATTATATAATTACCCCTAACGAGAATAACTGAAATCATATCATAGATAATTTGAAGACACCCATGCATGGGATAAAGCATTTAGGAGCTGCATCTGTCCATTAGTAGTACAGGGGTCAGTTGTGAGTTAAATTTTCTGTTTCCCTTCCATAGATCTAAGCTGTGCTTGAATATGGACATGAATGAATTTTGTTTAATGTGGATGATGAGTGTATCATCTGTGAGATATACCTGTCCCTTCAAACCATTTTGTTGATGTTGCATAAGAGGTTTAGATTCCCTAGACTGAGTATTTTTAATGCCATTTAACTCGCTGATGTGCAGTAAATTCAATCTGCATTGGGTTGGAGGATGCCTTGTATGCCAGACACAGGTCATCTATTAGCAGTTACATTACTACTAATAATAATATAATTGATAATAATAATTATAATCAATTAGTTATAATTAATAATTATAATAGTATAATATTAAAATAATAATCACAATATCAATACATTATTTTTTTAAAAGAAATAATATAAAATGTGTATGTTTTAAAACCTTACCTGGGCATTGAAGCATTTTTTTGTCAAAATGTCTCATATAATATTGGAGAATATATATTCACACTGAGAGGATTACTCTGCTGGTGAACCTATTCCCGTTCTATAAAAGAGGTAAATAAAAATATAGGTAGAGTGGTAGCTCAAGAATATAGAATATATTGCAACATTAATCACAAGGGGAATTTTTTTGTAAAACACAAGTTAAAATGAATTACAAAAAGAACATGTCTCAACCACTGAAATTCAAAGTATCAGGTGTCCAAACATGAGATTTTCAACAAATATAAACATTATAAATGTTTGCATCTGCTATTACACTGAACACATATTTTAAATATTCTCTTTTTTAGTCACAAAGTACAAAAAGGTTCTGGAATAATCTTTACATTTTTCATGATAAATTCTTATTCAGTCCTTATATTAATATATCTTCCCTTGCCTGTCTTTCTAATGGTTCCAGACACCACCCTTGACTGTTTTTTAAACATCTATCACTATTCTCCATCTAACCTATCCATTATTAAATATTATAGTACATTTCTCCAGACCTATACCAAAATCACACATTTTTTTCATCACTCTCTTCCCCACTTATCCCTTTACTTTGCATAAATCATATTTTCATCTTTTTTAACAATGTATCGCTAGACTTAATTCTACATCTTCCCAAATCTGTTTCACTTATCTGCATTCTAAAATTAAATTCTGCAATGATTCCTCTATTTATTTTATTCATTTTGTATGTGTTAATCAAAGTAGAGCACTGATTTAAATGGTTGCTTTACTGACTCAGCCTGGAAGTGCTGTCTGGTTTAGTGACTTACTCAGAGTCACACAGTTAGACAATGGACAATATAAATCAAACTCTGGACCACTGGACCACAGAAAATAGCTCATGAACAGCTCCTTAATCATCTCTATCAATGCTCAGTCTATACCAGTGCATTCTTTATAATTATTCAATCTTTCTTTTCTCGGTCCATATTTCATGTTCTTGCCTATTGCAATACAAAGTTACTCTCCAAACATTTTAAGCATACCATATTCATGAATCCTCTCCAATCTCCCTTTAAATGCTTTTATACCCTTATACACACAATCACCTTATCCTGTTAAATGTATACATATAAATAATATACCTTACTACCTTCTCATACAAGCCCTCCTAACATATTTGAATACACATACTTTAGTGTTTGCTTGTTGATTTTTTGTTCATTCTATTTCCTTGCTACTAAACTCACCACCCTCAAGCTCTTCTTAATATGTCATTTGCTTGTCTCTTCAGTATACCTCACACTAATTTACCAAATATTGTTTCCGCCACCTTGCTTGACTGACAGCAATGTACAAAAGGATGCATGCAACATCACTGACTGCAATATAGTTAATTCCCCTTCTTTTCTTCCTCCTAGAATTTTCCACTCCTTACTAGTTTTGATCAAGAGCCCCACACTGCCTTGAAACACACCTGTAATATACAAACTTCTGCACATGCTCATACTCTATATAGCCCTGCCAGATAACTTTGCAAACCCACCAAAAATGTCTTAACCAAATAATCTCTCATTTTTAATTCAAGAGTACTCCAACTGGAATGTATACAACCACGCTATCACCAATAAGTGCACGAACCTCTTCTTATTTTCAAAAAACGGACTTTATTCCAAGCACACTAAGCCATAAAAACAGTGCTAAGCGCTTTCACCCACTACAATGTGGGTTTCTTCAGAACACTGAAACACTAAACAAGAACTCCTTTTATTTAAAATTTGGTGCCAAAAATAAAGCCGGCATTTAAAGCCGTATATAGATATGCTCTCTTTGCAACAAAAAACTGCTTCCCCAAAAGAATATATGCACAAACATCCCCTAAAACATATAACGCTAAACATCTGATGAACTGCATCTACTACACAAACGAAATTGAATGAGATGCATGAAAAATAACTTCTAAATCGAATACAATTATAATATGCACTTGTTCACATAAATAAACACATTGCTGAGTCCTGAAAACATATGCCATACATTATATTATAAAATATTATAAAAACAACTGCAATATGAATATTGTTGTTGAAATAAATTCATACTTGCAGTACTCCTGTGCTCTATAAATAATATGTGTCTGGCATGTTGTAAATAATCATAAAAAATAATCGAAGACATAAACTAAACACACCCTGTAAATTGACATTGAAATTGTTGTTGAAAAAAATTTTTTGTTTTTAAAAAAAAAAAAAAAAAATGTAGTTTTTTAAAAAACAATGCATAACCAATTGGTACACTGCTAATAATATTATGTGAATAAATCTAATGCATCTCTAAAATAGATTTACAGGAAATATAATCATTAAGTTCAGGTCGTTTTGTGGCATCTAAATATAATTGCCACTATGTTTCTTTAAACGCTAGTAGTGCTTTGTGTTCACACCCCCGAGGATCTGTATTAATAATTTCCAGTATGGCAAACCTAAATTCATGAGTGTCTCCCATCTTTACAATATGCTTGTATAATGCATTAGTAGTATCTTTCCTTCTTATACAGTAAACATGATCATAAATGCATTTTCTAAAACATATTTCGGTTTTGCCTATATAAAAACTGGAACATGCTATACACTTGGCCAGATAAATGATCATTTTAGTTTTACAGTTACCATATTTAAATTTGATCCTTGTATGAACCATATTATCAATCGTTATACTGGCTGCTTCTAATATGTATCCACATTGATTGCACATCCCACATTTTACAGTATGTTTCCCTTTCTCTCTGTTGTTTTTTATTGTGGATGTCATTTGATTGTATCTCTCCAGATACCATTTAATATTGTGGCCCATTTTGAACACAAACCTAGGTTTAGTTCCTATTATATCTGTCCAACTCATATCCCTCAACAACATAAACCAATATTTGGCTAATATGTTCATAACCTGTCCTACCTCCAAACTGTATGTTAATATACAAGATCTCTCATATTGAATGATATATATTTGATTATCTTGATTTGTATTACTTAACTTGTTGGTTCTAAACCTTTGTATGTCTCCAGATCCCAATAATGGTTTGTATTTTTTTTCCCATTCAGATTTGATATTTAGTCCTATGTTTCCATCATCCCAAGGGGATATCCCCTCTCTTCAAATAGATATGTAATAAAATATACTTCTTCTAATATCTCGGTATAGTGTGAGGTCATTCGTACAACTCTTATATATTGACCCTTGAATATGTTTTACTTCATTTTCTCTGGATGGTGACTCTCATATTCTAAACAATCATTAGAGAAAGTACTTTTCCGATGTGTCTATATACATATGTGTCTAAATAGGGCAAACCAACTTGACTATAGGCATGAGTAAATTTTAAAAATGTACTACTGTTATTGATAAAATTAATAAACTTAAATTCTCTATACTGTCATCCTATAGTATATAAATATCATCTAGGAATCTGGAGTAGTGTTTGATTTTCTTAAAATGTTCACTGGGAAACAATATGATATCCTCCCAGTCTAGCATAACCAAATTTGCAAAAATAGGTGTGCAAGCTGCGCCCATTGCCACTCCCCTAACTTAACGAAAATGTTCGCCTTCATAATAAATGAAATTATTGTCTAATACTATGGACATACATTCCATTATCAAACAGGTTTTATCCCAATCAAAATTGGTATGTCTTCTAATGCTGTTACAGAAGTCATCCAATCCTTCTTGTTTGGGGATGCATGAAAATAAATCTATAACATCCATGGTAACTGCTATGCATTCCTCTTTCCATGTATCTACTGGAAAATTACTTAGAAATTCCCAAGAATCCTTAACCATATGCACTATATTGTCATATATATTGGTCTGAGCCAGATATCTATAATTTTTCCAATTGGAAATGTTTTCATCTCTCATTTTTATAGATGTCTTATGATACCGCCCATCACAATAATTAACGTACTGATGTTTCTTCATATCAAACTGCTGTCTGTTATACTTCCATGCAAACTCTATTTTCTCACAAAACTAAGTCTTTAATCCTCCATTTCACTTCATCTTCTCTTCCCACACTAATACCATCATACAGATCCCTAAAAGAATCCTTCTCCTATTTTCTCCCAAGTTTTTCCTTTAGTCTACTAACAAACTTACATTCAGATTTAATCTACCAATTAAATGCATCCCACTACAGTAGACAATCTCATAAAAGTCCCTCATGTTCATCTGATCTTCCTATAATGAGTCAAAATAATCCCTAAATTATTTTACCCATATTTCTGTAATTTGACCCCTTTAATTATCTGGAGGCAACCAAAAAAGTCACTTACTAAGCCTCCAGAACTAAGAATGCTAAGTCTCAGCATAAAAGTATTAGCACCATATCACCACCGTTTCACATATCAATAAACCACCAGTCTGTAGACTGTAAATCTTACATGGCCACTAATTCAGGGAATGCAAACAGAAATGTCATAGCGGTGATTTCATTGCAGGCTCACAAACTCCATGTCACAGGGCTGAACAAGGATAGGGTTAAAACAGCATCCATGATGTCATGAGGGCTCTTCAGTCACTTAAAGTGGGAAAATATAAATATGACCTAGTAGCAATCTGTGCTGGTGTGGATGAATTGCAGTGCTTAATCATGAGGAACATGGAAAGAGACATGCTGGATGTGTGCAAAATGCTTGCAAGACTGGTCCTGAAAGGAATGCTTCATCAAGAATGGTGCCTAAATTACAAACATAAGGTAATTGGCATGAGCAATTGGCTAAGTAGTTGGTGTCATTCTATGTAGGGTCCAGTATATTCTAGCCTGGGATGAGATGGAAAACAGTCCAACTTCCTTTGCAAGGGATGACCTATACATGTAATTTTCCATGTTTTATACTTAATGGCTAAAATCCACTCTGCCCCATAGGGTTTTTAAGACCAAGTTTGGTTATTGAATATTCCAAAAATAGCAACGTTACAGCAAATTTTAGTTTTTACCATACCAAGATTACCCCTCTCAATGCTAGAAGCCTTAATAATAAATTCCCTAATCTTCAAGCTCTCCAGCAGCTTAAGCACATCCATATCGCTGTGTCATAATTGCAATTTGGTTTAATTCTAAACATAGCAGTCACTCCTTACCTAGGTATACCATTTATCATGCATTCAGACCTGAGGATAACTGTGAGGGAGTTTTCATATTTGTCACAGATTATATCACCTCTAGGCACATTCTTCAAGACCCACAAACCAAATTTATTAAACTTCATCATATCCTTAAGAAAAATAATCAACTTATAGCCTGCTATGGAATACTGTCCTTGTCCCCAGAATGCCTGAAGAAATAACTAAAGGTACTCAATGACCTACTATTAACAAAAAATATTTGACGTAAAACCAGTCGACCTGCCAAACATGGACTATGGATTGACACACTCAGTATAGGTTCCCTGACAGGATGCAGCTTGAAAGTGGGTGACATGATGGTTACAAGGAGACAAACATCCTATTTTTCCAAGAGACTAGATGGAAGGGCAATGCAGCAAAACCACTTGGCTTGGGAACCAGGGTCTACTACTCAGGGGAAGGACAGGAGAGAAATGGGGTGGGAATTGTGGTGAGGGAGAGGCTTTAGAAGACAGTAGGGAATGTCCAGAGAATTTGTGATAGACCAACGGCAATCAGACTCTACTGCAGATAGACCAGTATTCATAGTGTCAGCCTATGCTACACAGCAGGGTGATGACAGTGAGACAGCAGTTGCAGGATGTACTAGATAATGCAGAACAACATGACTTGATGTTGATAATGGGGGAATGGAATGAGCACATTGGGACATGCAGAATAGGTTATGAGGGCTGTCTTAGTCCATATAGGTGGAGCAACAACAGTAAAGAAGAGGCTGTTCTAGGCTTGTGTCTGGCAAATGGCTTGGTGGTGGCCAACACATGGTTCAGCAAGAGAGACAGTCACAAAATTACATACAAGAGTGGCCAACATGCAACTCATGCAGACTTTCTACTAGTAAGGGACAGGCATTGAGGTAGAGTTAAACATTGCAAACTCATCCCCAGTGAAGCAACTGGCCCATAGCTTTAACCACCAGTGGCCACATTCACCCACAAACTGTGGTCAGGCAACAGTCCTGGAAGTTGACTGGAGAGAAAGTAGAAGAGTTCAATGAAGTATTAAGGGTTTTAGCACCTTAATAAAAAGAGGAAATAGGTGAAACTGAAGAAGATGGAGAACAGCAGTGTATCAAAGCAAAATGTGTGAGGACTATAGAACAGTTATGCAGCTAAGACAGACACGGAAATAAGGTACATAATGCTAGTGGTGGAATGCAAAACTGCAGGAAGTAATGAAAAGAAAGGAATGCAGGAAAAAGTGTGAGACAGAAAAAAAATGTAACAGGATAAGAAGGAATATTGATTGGCTAAGAAAGTGGCAACATAGGCGGTCACAATAGCAAAGAACAAGGTATCAGAGGCACTCTACCAGCTTCTGAAAAGTGACTCAGCAGATGACTCTATTAACAAAAATATCGGAGGTTGCAAAACAAAGACTAAAAAGATAAATAAGATGGTCATCAACATCCTTCATGCTAAATGCTAGCAACAATCTGCTCACCAATCCACAGGCCATCAAAGCCAAATGGAAGGAGTACTTCCAGCAGCTTCTGAATGAATTAAACCCCACATAAACTAAACTGCTTCAGATATAGCCTATGATGAAAGAAGAGCCCACCCTAGAAGAATTAAGAACAGCACTAAGGAAAAGGAAGTCAGGGAAAGCATCAGGCTTAAATAAGGTCACAGCAGATGTTATCAAGATGTTGGGTGAGTTGGGGAGAAGTTGCCCCTAAGGATACCAATAGCAGTATGGACAGAAAGGCCTTGTAAGCTCCATAGACGGAGGAAGGTGTATCCCAGGTGAATGAAGAATATGCATTCTATTGCCAGTGTACAAGAACAAGGGTGATATTCACAACTGTGGGCAGTACAGAAGTATCAAACTCCCGTCACACTATATGAAAGTCCTGGAGAGAGTGATTGATAAATATGCACAGTACCATGCAATGCCAATACACGTGCAGTTTTGCTATCCTTTTCCTTTAATTAAAAATACCAAATAGCTTGCAAGCAGTAATTGTTGCCTGTACATTTTTTAGACAATCAATAATCACTTCCCTCCTATTTTCTACTTTAATACTATTTACATTGTGAGATATTTTCATTTATCTTTAGATCCAGTTCTCTCTTCTTCTTCTTCTTCTTTTTTCCTCTTCTGTTTCATACTCTCTGCCCAACAATATATATTTTCTCCTCAATCTCTTCCCTTCACTGTCCTCTTCTTCTGCCCCTGTTAACTTTTGGCACTGTCTTCCTCAGCCCCTGTTAAGTTCTGAAATATGTAGCACTGAGTAAGGATCACATTTTCTGTATAGTTTATACTAGTTCTTTCAACACCCTCCCTACTTTGTTCCACATTCACATATTGAGCATTTTGAGGAATATCACAATTATTAACAAATATATATTTAGGATTAGTATGATAAGTCCATAATGTACACTTTCAGTTTTAGTCTCTGTTATACCATTCTCCTTTACAGTATTCCTTGTTTCGTAGTCCCTTTTCTCAACAGAATCTGGCTAAAAATGTCTGCATTACTTATACTTTGTACAAAAGATACACATCCCCACAAATAATGTCCATTTTTCTTACACAACCTCTCCCTACTACATATTCCTAAGAAATGACCACTCGTCTACATACAGAACAATTTAACGGCTGTCCTTCCTGTTTTACTAGCTATTTGAAGCTTTTTGCCATAATGAAATTAAGTAAATACCACTTAGCAGTGTATTGTATTTCGTGCAGAGGGGCAATGCTGTGAGTTTTACTTTCTGTGGTACAAAGTGATTCCCTTAGTCCTCATTTGCCTTCTGTGTTACTTTGCACAAGTCATTTAACTAGACAATGCTTGGGGGAACTGAGAATTTTGGCTAAGCTCCTCAATGGTCCCCTAGACTACAAGCCTAGTAACTATCTATGAACCTAAAACAAGCCATTATCAGACTCTAATGCCATCTTCATCTCTGCTTTGTATCACTGTCTTCAGGAGCTTCATCCTTAAATATTACAATGCATTGCATGGCTAAGATCCTGACTGTAGGTTTACAACAAAAAGAACATTATAACAAATTAACTGAATTACTGAAGACTCACACACCAAATTCCGACACTGGTCTGGTAAAGGCAATAAAGGTAGATGCAGCTTCCACAACTATTCCGTTTATTGTACACAAAACGACAGGACGCCACAATAAACAAACATCCACTGAATATGAGCACCACTATTATTCAGTGGATGTTTGTTTATTGTGGCGCCCTGACGTTTTGTGTACAATAAACAGAATAGTTGTGGAAGCTGCGTCTACCTTTATTGCCTTTACCAGACCAGTGTCGGAATTTGGTGTGTGAGTCGTTGTTCATCTCGTGAATTACTGAAGAGACTGTGACAATACAGTCTTAAGTTGAACAAAACAAGGTGTAATATCAGAGTTAGATTGAAGACACATGTAACAGGTTTTAACACCAAAGCATTTATTTATTTATTATTTAATTTATTTTATTTTATTTCCAGTTTGATAACCGGGGATGTCCACTGGGCCCGAAAGCCTGTTTTCAGTGGAGGCCCGGGGAGAAAAGCTCCATGCAACAAACACTTTGCACTTTTAAAGCTGCAAATTCCTTAATATTGCACACTTAAACAATGTAATAAAGTGAAATACTATATATATATATATATATATATATATATATATATATATATATATATATATATATACATTGGTAGAAGAATGCAGATTGAGTAGCTGAGAGAAGAGGGAAAAGATAACTAGCAGGAGAAGGCATATAAGCAGAGGGGAAGTGAGGATTTAAAGGGTATCTGCAGCGAGATTAATATAGGGGGAAAAAAAAATGTAGAGTATGGGGAGCAGAAGAAAGATTAGAGAGATGAGGGGCAGGAGGAGGAAAGTAGAAACTAGGAAAGTAATAGGACCTAAGTGGGAAGTATACAATTACATTTCCTGTTTTGGTGGAGGAGAGAATGTAGTAGAGATTTGAATTGTTCAGGACTTGTGGTGATTCTTAGCTGGGAGGAAGCAGGTTCCATTTCTTTGCTATAGTATAAGAAAGGAGTAGATGACCAGGTGGTCGTTTAGGTTTGTGTACAGAAAGAAGATTTTTGTGGCCTGATCTTAGGGGCCTGAGAGGAGTATAGAAAGGTAGGATATTTGAAAGAGCTGGGCAAGCATTGGGTTTGAAAACTAGTTTGTGGGCAGTAGTAAGTTGGAGGTAGTCAAGATGATTAGGGAGTTTGAGCCATTGGAGACTATGGGGGGGGGGATGCAATGGTGAGTAGAATGAGAAGAGTTAGTGGCGAATTTGAAAATTTTGTTGCAGCAACTTTCTAGTTTAGAGGAGATGGAAGCTGTTAGGTTCATTAGAAGAGGAGCACCATATAATAGAGAAGGTAGAAGGAAGGTGGAAGTGAGGGTTTGTCTTGTAGCTAATGTTAAGAAGTTAGCATTTCTGTAAAGCATACCGAGCTTCTGGTGGGTTTTTTTATATTTAGTTGAACATGAGTATTAAATTTCAGGTGTTCATCAATAGTAACACCAAGTAGCTTGGCATGAGTAACAACTTCTATTGTGGAGTGGGTGAGGCTTGGAATCTTGAAAGAGGATTTATCAAGTAGAGAAGGTTTAGAGGGGGGAAAGAGGATGATGTGGGATTTATTGGCATTAAGGGAGAGATGGTTTAGAAGCATCCAATTCTCTGTAGCAGTGAAGGCCAATTGGGTCTTGGACTGGAGTTTGGGAAGGCTGGAGGCAGAGCAGACTAGAGTGGAGTCATCTGCATATTGGACTATTTGAGAGTGAGGAATTGCAGAGTGAAAATTATTGATGAACACGTTAAAGAGTATAGGTCCGCAAATAGAGCCCTGTGGAACTCCAGTGTGGGTAGGAAGGAAGGAAGAGGTCCCTGTTTGCCATTTCACAGCTTGGGATCTGTCTGAGAGATAACTTTTGAACCAAGAAAGGGAATCAATAGAGAGATTGAGGTTAGAAAGGTGGTTGAGAAGGAGTGTGTGTGATACAGTGTCAAATGCTTTGGAAAGATCGAGAAGGACAGTGGAGACAATGTCTCCAGAGTCACGGGCATGGTTGACAATATCTAAGAAAGAGAGTACAGCAGTAATGGTACTGTGGCCAGGATGAAAGCCGTGCTGAGTAGGGGTAAGGAGATGGTTATTTAGTAGGTGGGGCATGAGTTGCTGGTGGATACATTTTTCCAGGATTTTAGAAATTGGGGAAAGAATGGATATTGGGCAGAAATTAGAAGTGCTATTATTTTTGCCTCCTTTATGAAGGGACAGGATGTAAGCTGCTCGCCATAGTTTGGGAACATAAGATTCTTGGATGGATCTGTTGATGAGAATACTGATTGGTATGGCAATGCCATCAGCTGCAAGTTTGAGAAAGAGAGATGGGATATTGTCGGGGGCATTAGAGCAAGGCTTGAGTTTGGTCAGATGTTTTTTAATATAGCTGGTGGATACAGGTTTTAAGTGGAAAGTGGGAGGGGGATTAGGAGAGCAGGAGTTGGGAGAGGAGGGGGGAGAAGGATTGGGTGGAGGGCAGGATGTAGATTTCAAGAAGGTTTTGGTCAATTCGGCTATAGAATTGGTAAAGAAGGAGTTAAAAAGGGACGCAATTTCTGTGATGGTCTTGTTGTTGTCGGGACAGGGATTGGATTTGGAGCCTGGGTGTAAGAGGGAGTTAATGGAATTCCAGAATTTTTTGGGATCTTTTGAGAGGGTAGACTGTAGTTTAGTGTAGTAGGATTTTTTATCTTTTGTGATTAGTTTTTTGGTTAGATTGCGGAGTTGCTTATATTGAAGGAGTGTATCTGGGTGTTTATTTTTGTTATAAATTTTCCAGGTTTTGTCCCTTTGATGCATAAGAGTTTTAGTGTCCTTAGTTAGCCAAGGGGCAGAGTTTTGTTTTATTTGTTTTGTTCGCGGTGGGGCTTGAGAGTTTAGGATTTTAAGGAAGGTAGTATTGAAGCTTACCACTGCATCATCTAGAGGAAGAGTTTTAAGCATATCCGAGTTAGTTCGTTTAAGGGTTTCAGAGAATATAGAGGGGTTAAAATTAGTGAGATTGCGAGTATGGGCATATTGGTGTTGGTGAGGGAGGTGTTGGGCAGCTTGAAGAATAAAGGCTGGAAGATGGTCACTTATTGAATGAGGTAAAATACCAGAGTTGGAGATCTTATTAGGATGGCTGACTAAGATCCAGTCTAGGATGGACCCTGGTGGGTTATTTTTGTTGCGTTTAGTAATGCTGTTTATTAGTTGAGTAACGTTATAAAGATTAATTGAGAGAGTGGGAGTATTGTTATTAATTTTATTCCAGTCAATGTTGACATCACCTAGAATGTAAGTCTCAAGTTTGATATTTTTTGAAGCCCATAAGAGAATATTTTTTAGGGTCTCAATGTTTTCACCAGGGGGAATATAAATGGCTATAATACAGATACTTTTAAAGTTGTTCATTTTGAGGATTCCAATGGTTAGTTTGACATTATTAAACTGAGGAATGGTATTCTGGTAAGGGGAGAAATTCAGCAGGCAGTTGTATATTAATACTACACCACCTCCTTTTTTGTTTTGGTGATCGGATTGGAGAGCTTGGTAGCCAGGTGGACTAAGTTCAGAGTTTGTAATGTGTGATTTTAGCCAGGTTTCTGTGACTGCTACTATGTCAGGTACAGTGTGAGTTAGCCAAGCGTGGAAGTTTGTAATTTTATTATTTATACTCTGGGTATTAATGGTAATGAACTTAAGATATTTCTGGTTGTTTCTAGAGGAGGAGGTAGTAGGAGAGGTATTGTTAATGGGACCAGGGTTGGGGTGTATGTCACCTGCTAGAGTTAGCCATGTAAAGGGAGAGGGGATAAGACTCTTGTGATTGTGACATGAAGTTAGAGGGAGATAAAGTTTAGATTTGGTGGCAAAAGGTTTTAAAGAGATTGCATGGCGTTTTAATTTAAAATAATGAAATGGATTAGGTTGAAGTAGGGAGGGGGATATTGGAAAGAAATGGAGTAATAATGGGGGAGGAAGGGAGAGAGTGGAGGAGGTGGGGAAGGAGAAAGAAGAGGGTAGTTTGGTGGAGGTGGAGGAGGTTGCATTATAGAGAGTTATTAGGAGGATAAGACATGTAAGAGAGGTGAGTTTATGTGCTAGAGACATGGTGGGCAGAGTAGGAATAAACTTTAGAAGAGAGGTTAGAGTAATTGGGGAGGGGGAGGAGTAACTAATTGAATTGCAGTATAGGCGGGGAGGGGTGAAGGAGTGGGATAGGCTGATGGGAATTGGGGAGGAGTTTCAGGTGTGTATAAAGTTAGAAGTACTGAGGGTGGCTGGGAATTAGGGGTAGGGTAGGGGAGTGGAGTGAGCCCATAGGGCGAACGGAGCAGGTAGACCCACTGAGGGAGAGATCCCATAGAAAAACTATCTGTGGAGAACTGGCTTAGTAGGTAAGTATGGAATAGGAAGAAGGTAATGATCTCAACAAAAAGGATAGTAGACAGGGAAGGGTAAGAGAGTTTGAGTACAGGTAGAAGGAAGGAAAAAGATTGTAGGGGCAGTAGATCTACAAATAATTAAACCGTAAGTCTAGGGAAAGCATTAAAGTCAGTGAGGTAAGGTAGAGGGAAGGGTGCCACCTAGTGGACAGATGTAAAATAGCAAGGAGTAGCTTCTTCTAAAAGTAGCAGGGCTGAGAAAAGTACAGGTACTAGGGGGAAGGAGTTAGCTTTAAAGAACGGAGGGCAAGCAATTAATTTAAGGAAAAAGGCTTTGGCTGCTGGACGATCTGGCTAGGGAGTATACAAAATCTAACAGTCTTTCAACAGAGTTACTTTCAGAATAGTCATAGTTGTATTAGGAGCACATACTTTCTTTAATTTTATTTCCTTCTTAGAGGGACAGTTGCACAGGGAGATTAAGTTTCATTTCCTCAGTAAGGAGATGAATGGTAGAAGATATGGTAGGTGAAGGACGATGGTCATCAGCAGCAGGGCAGTCTCTCACAGGAGGATAATACAGGCAGGATGGACAGCTGGGAAAATAAAGTTGAGACAAGAGGTGAAGGAAAAGGAGATTTAGGCACACTAAAGAAAGCAATTAAATAGGCACGTTAAAGTAGAAATACTGTATTTGAAACCAGATGATTAGAAAATCAAAACAGCAGTACAATTGTCTTCTCCAGAGGATAAGAAAACATGTATAAGATTTCTTGGCATTATATTGCCTGATTTAAAGCTTATTCTAAACATACCAAAAATAAATTATTAGAACAAGATGCATTTCTTTGGGTGGAGTATTTTTGGCTCTCCTGTAGATGACCATAACTACATCCCATGACTCCCCTCAGTCTCCTGGCCTATCAAACCCACCCTTCCTCCCTGGATTAATTGCATACATGCTTGGAGCAGTGAGAGGATCAGGGCATCTTGGGGCAGTATCATACTGCTGCTGCTGCTGCTGCTGAGGTTATGTTTTCCCTTTAAGACTAAACCCAATCCCCTTCATGCAAACATACCCTTCAAGGGATTGGTAAACAACAGGCTTACAATATATCATATATGCCACCACACGTAACTCCACTAAAGTTATGATCCCTTCTAGGCAGCACACTCCACATGTCTCCAGTCACTACCAGGGAATAAAGGTAAAGGTGAACCCAAGCATGCATACCCCCTTTGCATATCGGTCCTTTGGGATGGGTAAGCTGACTTAGAGTGAGCATACACCTAGGAAATCTAGATCTTCCAGCACCCACTAATCAAACTCTTATTATCTGAGTCACAGTCAGGGATCCATTCCTCTTTGTCAGGGAGCTGGATGTGAGATGTGAAATGGTACAAAAGTATGGACCAAGAAATGAGCGCCATTAATATTTTGATGTGACAAAGACAGTCACATTACACACAGATGGCAATCAAAATAGAATTAATGCATTGATTTCAAAGAAAGAAAGAAAGAAAGAAAACAGTTATGCATGTTTCTGCAGCTTCTATTGACTGCCTGAAAAGATATGCTTGGAGAGAAGAAGAGTGACTAGCTATACTATGAAACTGTGAAATGTTCATGAATATATTTATGTGAAAAAGTGCTAATAGAATGTAGCCATATACCTTTAGAGTATATTCAAGAAATCACTGCACAAATATTGTTGAGCCTTCAAAAATATTGCTGGAAGTATAGAAGTATGACTCAGCTGTTAAGTATAAGCCAGAAAAAGAGATGCATACAAGAAGTTAATATTTACCAAAGCAGCAAGAAGGTTTGTTTTGTGATGAACTGAAAGTTAATTGTATAATTTTGCAGTTAGCAATTTCTGGAAGAAGCTTTGACAGTTTCAGCAATGTACTGAGAATTATCCTGACATGCAAATGTTTTGAGGCAGGTATAAAATGCTAGAACATAAAATTATCAAGAAAAGAAACTGGAACCATGCTTTTAATTTTATATTTTATTTTATTAATTTACATTAGTTAACTGGAATGTTCTAACTGGGCTATCTGGTTCTTTCAGTGGAGTCCCAAAGAGAAAAGATCCATATTACACATCAAGTAAGTGTTACAAAAAACTTTTTGATATAAAAGGTGCAGATATATATTACAGATAAAGCAAATACCTTAATAAGTAGTACCTTATGGTACTTTGATACTATTATTTTTGTATGCTAAGGTGATGAATATATGAGCAAGACGTCATAGTTGATAACAAAATACTGTATGTACAACTATCATGCTAAATGAGGCATTATGATTAGTGTGAATCTACTGGTACTATATATAGATCGGTGAGCTGTGGGAACAGCAGAGACTCTATAACTGCAGAGAGATCAGAAGTTAGGCATAGTTTTAATTTGTGTACAAAGTGGTAGAAATTAACTTCATGTGATTGAGTCGTAGAATAGGATAGCAGATTATAGTTATGTAGGTGAAGTAGAAAAAGGAATTATATAAAGTTGGGTATTAGATTTTGCTGCTACAGTCTTTCCTATATGGAGTGTATTTTGTTAGAAAATTGGAGATAGTTTGGCAACTTTCAGGTTATTGAATATTGTGTGCATACTGTGAGCCATTTAGGATGATAATTATTAAGGCATGTTTTAGTTCTAACCAGTTGGTTTGACAAAGAACTGCATGGTGGTGAGTTTTATTTGGATGGGTTGTGGCAAATTTTGAAATTTTTATGGTAGCATGACCCTAGTTGTTTTAAATTGTGTATTCTTGAATGTTGGTAAGTATGGAAGCAACATAAATGAGTTTTGGGAGTAATAACTACGCATTGGAAGTTAAATACTGTTTGACTTTTTTATAGAGTACCACTTTTATGTTTGGTTATGAATTATGAAAACAACATAGCTAATATGATGGTCAAATTTCAGTTCAATTTAACAGTTTGGCCCACAACTTCCAGGATGCTGTTGTTCTTGGAGAGAATAAAAAATTGTGTCATGTTGTTACTCTGCATGGTAGGTATAAAACATGTCACTGATTTTTTTTCATATTTAACAAAAGTTGAGAGTCCAGTCTGTTAGACCATGAAGTTCTGAGACTGTACTGACTGAGCGTCTTAAAGTAGGATCATCTGCACGCTAAATAACTGTACTTTTGAGAACTATTATACAACTTTTATTAATAAAATATTGAATAGAATGGTACCTAGGATTGAACACTGAGGAACTCCCAATGTACTGGGGAGAAAGTAGAGAAGGCATTTTCTATGTTACATTTGAGAATGATTTGATAAGTAGCTGCCAAGCCATGTAAGGATGATAGGGCTGATGCCTATTTCAGTAAGTTGTTCCAGCAGTAATTTGTGGTATACATAGTGTGTCTAATGTAAAAACATTTATAAGGAAGATATTGAGGGGCAAGTGAAATAGATTTTAGCTTGAATCATAGTTTTTTATTATGAATGTAGAGAATGAATATAGAAAGAGGGAATGAGATAATGTATGTTGGAAGTTTGGTTGGCAGTATGTCTTTGTGTTTTGATTGATATCTGGAGAGTTCAATGAAGACCTACCTGCTCGTCTGAAGTAAGTACTAAATAGTCAGACAGAATTGAAGCTTGTTTCAAAAGCAGATAGTTGGAAGTAGTATTGTTTGCCAGTGTGTGGTAGTCTCTGACAGGCTTTGGATTTTTAAAGTGAAGGATTTGTAGTGTATTCTTTGGTAAAATTTTCAATGATCAGCAGTGCGGATGTGCATGTATAGAATGCAGTGATTTCATATTTTCCATGTCTTGTCTGTCTGCAACATAAGTTCTTTGAAATCAGTGGAAAGACATGTTGTATTAGGTTACTGTTTAACCTTTTTTTCTCAATGTGGCTATAGAGTTTAGTATATTTAAAAAATGTTTGATTAAAGTAAGACACATCTTCTTCAAGTATGTATCTTATTGCTTTTCAGTAACAGGATTGAAATAAGGACTTGAATGGGTATTAAAATGTTCCAATTGAGAAGAAAGCAGTATTTTCTAAGTTTGGATTGAGCCCAAATTAGGTATGTTGGATGGTAATCAGACTTATTGACAATCATAAAGCTGTGGAAGTCCGGGGGGGGGGGGGTTTAGAGGACAAGAAGGGCACTTAGACATCTGAAAGAGGCAATTTTTAAAAACTATTTACTAGCAGAACAGAGGCATCCATGTGAAAAAAGCTAAGTTTCATTAACAATGGCTACACTGAAATTTCATACTAAATTACAAATGAGGTCAGTACTGAACCCTGAATGGTGTGTGATGCAGAAGCAACAGCATTACTGCTAATCTAGCATGTCATTCTGAACTATACATTATTTTATATGCTTTCAAAGTCTGTGAGAGAGAGAGAGAGACACACACACACACAATTTCATTGGAATGTATTTTTCATTCCATTTGTAAAGAGGGCCTGTTTGCCAGGATTGGGGACGATTACAAGTAAGGGGGATGGAAGAATGATCTGGGACCAGGAGTGAAATAATTTCACTACTGTGTGATATTTGGCTATTGTGTTACTTGACCTGCATTGAGAAATCAGTTGTAATAGTTTTGCAAGCAGGGACTCAATGGGTCTATTAGTGACTGTAGTCTTTGACAGCTTACGCAAGCTGTAGTACTTCTAAACCTTGGGTATTTCCAACTTCACAATTAAATGTGCAGTGGGCTCTCAGGTCTATAGTCAGAAATACACAAACCACAAAGCCCCACCTGATGCTGGTTTCTAAGTTTGAAAGAATACATATACAGAACCACACACACACACACACACACACACACACACACACACACACACACACACACACACACACACACACACACACACACACACACAAAGTTGCTACCTAATTCTTGATCATGAATTTTCAGTCCAGTTACTGTCTTCAGTGTAAGAAGCAATAATGAAATAAAATGCCATATTGCATACACATGCATAGAAAAAAATAAACTAACCAGCACACATTGAACTAATTAGTGCCTCAGCAAAACTACATGATGATTGGAATTATCAAACCACATCTCACAAACTAACAATTGAAATAAAGTAGAACATCACAATATCTGCAAATCACTTACCAGAAGAACTGCAATAATCAGCAAGTATAGTGCCAGAATATGAGAACAAAATCCCTTGGAAACATTGGATTTGCTAGATATACATAACATGCCACAAGCTCCCCTAAGGCAGTACACAATAACAAATAAATTCAAGAACCATCCTTAAGATAGTACACAAATCAAACAGTTTTTAAATACCAATAGTACTTTTGCATAGTTTCTTTCTTGCTGGCTGTCCACAAAGCATGTCAGTATGGTTAAGTCTCCCAAAACTAAACCTTGGGACTCTAAACAAAAAAGCTAAAAAACAGATTAAGACTAATTTTAAAAAGTACCACACTCAAAGTATTCTTCCTATAAAGACAGCACTGAATTCCATTTGATAGCGCAAATAGATCTTTCTGACAAGTGCATATCTTATACATAACAACAACCCAGGTAAAGTTATTGACTGCTAACCTTCAGGGTACACACACTGACAATGGCCAGGTAGCTAAAGCTCCAAAATCTCCATATCCATTAAAAAAATGCTCATGGATTGGATAAGGGCCAGTGATTTGGAAACTAAACCTAAATATCATATGAACATATCCCAAGCAGGTTAATGCTTGCAGCAGCCAAATTGCAACATGGGTAAACATGACCAACCACAAACTGTAGTAGAACCAAAAGTGGTGTCTGCATCTGCAGATCTTACATGGCTAAAAATAGCAGAGTTAAGTTGCATCCAGCCAGTAAGATGCACATGCTGATAGGCAATGGTTCAGCCAGTAATTTATAGATTTTAAACTCGGGACCCATCTTGTCCACCCACGTGTAAAAGGTATGGGTTAGGCTATGGCACCACAGTAGCCATTCTGCTCCACCACCAAAAGGCAACAATCATATAACAAGAATGTATTACAGACCTCCTAATAAACACTGTCTTTTTAATTCAGTAAAGTAACTCCTTGGCTATATCATGCAGAATGGCATTTGATTTATAAGGTCGATGGACGATACTGAATTACTTAGACATCAGTCTGCAGCTCACTACAAGCATACCCGATATCCATTATTCAGAAGTTCATTCCGGCCTCAAAAAGGGCAAGAGAAGATTAAAGACAGGAAAATATGAAGCTGCCCATACATTTATCTAGGTCTTCCTTGAATAGGACAGGGTTGTTACTCTGCTTGATATGTAGTGGAATTTTGCTCATGAGGTGGAATACGTTTGGATATTAATCTATTACACCAATGTGCCTTATTCATTTGTCAATGAAGGTCTAGTTACTTTAATCCGATATTTAATGAAACAGATGTTTTGAAAAGGAATAGGGTTTCAAATGTGGGCTCAATGTTTGATCAACTGGGTATGGTGCTTCTTTGCAGCAAGACCCTGTACAACAGTTAGTAGACATTTCCTATAGTTCTGTATTGTGACAATCCTCTGTACAACATCATGGTGGCCATTAGCAGAGAGGTGCACTCACACAACTGTTGATCATTATCAGTCCTACTACATGCTAGCAATTAATCCTAGAGTTATAGTCACAAAATTCCCAGTATACAACACTAGATTGGCAACTGGTGTGATGTCAGTATGCAGGGCTGATGAGCATCAGTGCCACACCTTGGCAGTGAATCTACATTCATAGCTGTAACACATATCATCTGCACTTAGGTGAAGTAGGCCAGAAATAACAACAGCCTCACACATACCACAATCACAGTAGCAATATGAATAACATAGGGTGGCCAGTTTACACTGATTAACAACAAACCAACCATATCCAAAGCAAACAGCAACACTTTTTACTGAAGTATGGTTACAGCAGTGTCCAATTTATAAATAAGAATGAAATTGTACTGAGAAAAGAGCTGGGATGATATATGTGGCACTACTGTTTCATCTGATACATGTAAGGCAGCTCTACCAACTACCTTACTAGTCACTACGGCTACTTCTTTACAATGCATATATACTATATTGCCATTGCAACTACCAAATCACAAGACTCAAACAATTGTACTATACTAGGTTGTTTACAAGGATTGTTAGACTCTTTCACTCAAGTTCTAGAAAACAGACCATGGGCTAAGCAGCACTCTTCTTGTCATATTTTACTCATTTTAACCACCTAATGCCATTTACAGATAGCATTTTGCCTATGGACAATCTACAACAGATTGTGTCAGTATGCCCACCAAAGTCACAAAAGCAGATGTCAAGACTAAGTGTACAGCTACCAAAATTACGACCACAACTACCAGTTACCCCAACTGCCAATTACCATACTACATTACAGTGTAAGTATTAACAACTGACTAATCACCATGACTAACCTAACTCAAGACCCAAATATCTGCTAGGCATATTAAACCAACACTCCACTGCTTTATCCCACAGGCAATAATTACAATGTCAGCATGCTCATTTTCCCATATCTACAGCTAGTAAGGTAAGGTAAACAAAATACAACTCTTGATACACTTTTTCAGGCATAAAACAATAAAATAAAACTATATTGGATATGGAATAGTAAAAACCTTTGTAATCTTCCAGCAGAGGGATAGTCTGTCAAAGCACATCATAGACACTCAACAGACTGGAGTACAAAGATGCACACAAATACACTGACCAATTCAGGTCCTTTTCTCAGTAATGTCTCATGGAATCTCAGTGCCTTCTGGTTCCCTTTACCCAAATTAACTTTCTTTTAAGAAATTGTCATACACACACACACATATATATATATATATATATATATATATATATATATATACATATATACATATATGTGTCTGTGTGTGTGTGTCCACTTTTTAATTTTAAAATGCCATAATGTCGAGATTCATAAAATCGAACCCAGAATCTCAACATTATGAAATTTTGAAATCAAAAAGTGAATAGAAAAAAAAAATGTTAAACAAGGTTTTTGCAGGAGGGCAAGTACCTCTGCACACCCCACACCCCCTGCACTTTAAATATACTAACTCCGAGACTGCACTACAGTGAAGAGAACGGTAATGTTCCCATTCCACACTGTCTAGCAATTCCCATTACCATTCCCTTCACTGTAGAGTGATCTTGGAGTTAGTATATTTAAGGTGCAGGGGATGTAGGGGGTTTTACGTGTTTTTATTTATTTATTTTTTTATTAATTTTGAGATTACAAGATCTTGAGGTTCTCGGTTCAGTATATAGAACTTCAGGATTTTGTAATTTTGAAATTAAGAAGTGGACCCAAATATATATATATATATATATATATATATATATACTTGTACACCTAGCATACCTCTCAACTGTCCAGATTTTTGCAGAATGTCCAGATTTTTGGCTCATATGTTTGGTCTGTTTCTCACAAAATTTATAGTTTTCTGGCAAATCACTGGGAATGAAAGTCATTAAATAATGATAGACATTAGACTTTCAGACTTCATATCCTTCAGAAAATACATGCTAAAGGGCACCCAGTTTTTCTAACAACTTTCTAAGCTTATAAGAGCATAATTTAAAATCAGTCCCTATTTTTGGTCTTTTGTCCCCCTGCCCCCATTATTTGTGGCTGTGTCCAAATTTCTTGTGCCAAGAAGTTGAAAGGTATGACACCTAGATGTACACACATACACAAACACATACATGTACACACACATACATACAGTTCACAGGGATGGCTAGAAGAACTGTACACTTCCCTACAGTCTTCATCCTGGCAAGGTAGACCTGCCAGATCAGTAGCCTGTACAAATAATAGAAATATCCAGTGGCCACTGGTGACTTTAAATTAAAGGGGGGGCTGCAGAAGACAGCTGAATGGGTGAGGCCAATGCAAAGGGGTGGGGCCAACTAGAAAGGGGTGGGGCTATGCTCAAAACCATAACAACTGGAACTAATATGCTGCCCTAGGTGCCAAACTGTCATTACAACAGTCCAATCAAGACAAAATGAAGTGTAGAAGAAAAAATATTTCAATGCATTAGCTAAATGACAACTTATTTAATATCTAGATGGAAGCACAAAGGCTGTGAGGCATGAAAAAAATAAATTACTTTTTAAATACATTACTGGAATGCCAGTCAAAATCAAGTATAAAAAACAAGCAGTACTCAAGTCAAACCACTTCTTCTTGCAGTACAGTTCCAATTACAATTTATATTCAGCTTTATAAAATTACCAAGTAAAATGCTGAAAGTAGCAATCTGTGATACCACCACTTGTAAAAATGTTTTTTATCCAAGAAACACCTGCTGCCTGACAACAACTATCTACTTGTTTCATGGGGAAGACATGATCAAAATAAAAAATGAACAGCAAACAAGAAACAAGCTCAAGATAAATTGCTTAAATGATCACTGCACAAGTTATGGACCACACATAATAGATTTAGCATTCTGTTTAGTTTATGGGTAAAGCCTGCAAAGATGACTGCAAGTCTTCAACAAAATGTAATCAGCTTCTGAAAATACTGTAATCTTGTCCTTTATTACAAATACTGTCATATGCATTTCATTACCCAAGGCTTATATGTTATCTAGTTATGTAAATATTCTCTGCATGGCAACAAAAAAGGCCTTCAATATTGGTAATTCTTTAACAGTATGCTTATTAAAACGTACTTGCATCTTACAATCTCCGACAAGCTTACCTGATGGTCATTACAGCATTGCTACCTAAACACAGAGCAACAAGGCACTGCGACAGCATGCCTTTTCTGAATAATAAGAAGCATAAATCAACAGTATAAAAATATGACAGAAAACCAGAACATTCTGCAAAATCAAGGACAGATGAAAAGCCACTGCTGTACTTGTGTCCCCCTTGGATGGAGGAATATTCTGCACACTTACACTGCATAACTTCTCCTTGCCTTGCTTAGACACATCAAGAATCATACATGGGGGAGTGGGGAGCATCAAGTATGTCACAATTTGAAATGCCTCTGGCTGACGGTGTTGGCTCTGACACTCATACCTCTCAACCTCAGAGCAAGAAATCTGGACAAAGCCATACATAGATACATTTTCTGAAGGGTATGAAATCTGAAACTCAAATGTCTGCCATTATTTTTTAACTTCAGTCTTTAATGATTTGCCATTAATTTGTCAAAAAAACACAATTTTATGAAAAAAGGACCAAAAATGTGATGCAAAAATATAAAATTGTCACATAATACAGCTGGGAACCTGTCAAAGAAGGGACACCTTTTTAATATTAGTACTGCTAACTTGAGCAGCTGACAAAATTAGAGAATCTACATGCATTTCTGAAATAAAAGTAATCTATAACTATGATCATTTACAGTTATTTATAATTGTAAACCCTCCACGTTTTCTTCCAAAACTGCTATTTTGCAGAGGGATTATTAGGGGAGAGCAACATTTTGAGCCAAAATTGGGGACAGTTGAGAGGTTTGGATATTCCTAATTCCATAAAGCGATTTATTTGCACGTACCTCTCAACCTCTTAATGCAGGAAATCTAGACAAGGCCAAATATATTGGGGGAACATACAAACAGTACTAAAATTGCTCTTGTATAAACTTAAGACAGTTGATAAAATAACAGACAGTTGACAGAATAATAGGTCTTGCTTTAGCATGCACATTCTGAAGGTTACTATGTCTGAAACTTAATGTTTGTCATTATTTAGTGACTTCATTCCTAAATGATTTGCCAGAAAACCACAAATTTTATGAGGAACAAACCAAAAATAAGAAGCAAAAATCTATTAATTCTGCAAAAATCTGAGCAGTTGAAAGGTATAGTTTAGTCGGGGCTGTCTTGAGTTTGCTGCCCTTCCCCCCTCACAAAATAATGGTCAAATGGAGCCTGTCCCCTGCAGCCATTCCAATGCCCCATTCCTTGGTTAATTTGCCCCATTTACCATAAAGACTAATGTGCATACTGCTTTACTTCTGCAATGATTTGGATTTTATTTGAAAGTTTTATTTTGCATTTTACAGCACAAACACTAATAAATATCTGCTAAACAAAGCAATGCAGTCTTACAATGAAAATAGACTTGGCATTAAAACTTCTCTGCCCTTGAAACTCGCATTAATTGAAACAGCATTGAAACCCACATTCGAAGAAAATACATTTTGCCAGTGGCAGATAAAGATTAACTTTGTTTTCAAATCATAGGCCCCTTGCACATGAAACATACACGTGCTCTTTGATACACCTTCCTGATTGTATTAAATTACATTCCTTGTACAATACAGTACAGTTGTTAGGGGGCATTTTAAATTTATTGTTTTGAACATTTTTCCAGTAAACAATGAAACAAAATGCATGCACCAATAATGACAAAACTGCCCAATTCAGAACATTTCCATCATAAAAGTCTACTCAGACTTCTACAGTCCACCAATATCAGTAAATATGCACAGTCTCTGAAGTAGTAAAAGTCATCTAAATAATTCTACATTAAAGAAATATGTAACTAATGAAGAGGTTGCTGCTAGCAAACAACTTTATATTTCATTGTTTCATCTACAAATAAAGTGCATGTTGCCCTTGAGGAATACATTGCTTATGTTGCATTAAAAAATGATAAGCTAGTAATACTGAAATAGGGAATGGATGGCAAACTGATAGGTTGATAGTTACTAGGTATCTTCACCAAAAAGGACTGCAGCATCCACCCCTCTTTACAACACAGTACAGTATCAGCAATGCATCTACCTACTGTGAGAGTAGAACCCACAGCCTTCTGCATCAAAAGAAAGTACACTACCTGCTGTGCTATTAACAATACAAGCAGACTCAGCATAAGCAGCACTAATCTTTTGTTCCCCTACAGCTCTCAGCTCCTTGTAAAATCTACTCGACACTCAGCTGTATCTCTGAACTTTGCAGCACAAGAAATCTGGAAAAAGCCAACATTTATTGGGGGGGAGACAAAAGCCCAGAAATCAGAGACAGATTTTAAACATCGCTTGTATAATGTTGGAAAGTTGCTAGAATAAAATGCCGTGTTACCACCAGACATATCACTACCAAGTCTGGAAACCAGGACCCTGTGCAAAACCATCAGAGCAACATACCACTATGCCATATCAGCTGTTTTGTGAAAAAGAGAAAGACTGAAACTTAAATGGCTATCATTTGGTGAAATCAGTTCTTACCATAGCTCTCAACCTTAGCACAAAAATCCTGGATGAAGCCAATAATGGGGGAATACAGTCCAGAAAATAGGGACAAATTTCAAATATTCATCTTATAAACTTAGAAAATTGCTAGAATAAAAGGTTTTGTGTTACCATGTACTTTCTGAAGAATATGAAGTCTGAAATTCAAATGCCTGTCAATTTTATTTAACATTTGTTAACCAAGAAATTCCGACTGGGAACAAAAGCCAATTTTCAGTGCAGACCCAGGGAGAAACACTCCAGACACATGTCTTTGTAAGATGAGAGGACATGCCGACTCCACACAGAAGGTATTCCAGCCAAGAATCAAACCAAAGAAGCTGTAGTTGTCACTATTAACCAAGCAGTGGGAATGAAAGGAAATAATACTAATGGGGAATATCAACATGCCCTTGTTCCTGAATATAATGCTTTAAATGATAAAACTAGATTAATATTTCAGAGGGAATGGGAAAGATTTATGGCCCTTACGGATTTGGAGGGAATTCCTACAGGCATGCCTAAGGTTGTTTTTAGGAATTCTAATAGTATTAAGGAAATATTAGAAAATAAGAAGAGTGATTGTAATAAGGTTAGTAATATTAATAATGAAAGAAAAACTGGTACTTATAAATGCGGGAAGTGTAACCAGTGTGAATATATTATTAATAAAGAAAAAATATATCAAGAAAGTAGGGAAAGATGGATCATTAGTAAGAGTTTTTATAATTGTGAATCTAGGGGATTAGTTTATCTTGCCACCTGTAAAAAATGTAACTCCTTTTATGTGGGCAAAACAGAAAGAACCCTGAAGTGAAGAATTTATGAACATACATATGATAAAATGAAAGGGAAAGAAACAAATGCCTTGTTTAAACATTTTAAGACATGTAATGGTTGTAAATTGTATTTTTTTGTGTTAGAACAGATTAAAAGTGGTATAATAGGGGGCCCCTGGGAGGATAGTATAGGTTATAGGGAATTATGGTAGCAAGTAACATTGGAAGCTAGTAAAACCCAGGTTTAAATTAATATGTTTCTATACATCCACTTTTAAAATTGAAGGCAGATAAACTATGAAAGCCAATGTAATACAAAAAGTCAACACTAGGATGTGTTGTTTGGTTATAAAGTTTTTCATGGAATATAACAAGGAGTTATTTTATAATTTATTCATTATATATAATATAATACATATTTTTTCAAAAAATGGTAGTTTTATATGATATTTATGAATTCGATTGTTTTTATAAGGATGCAATATTTTAAACATTTTTACTTTTTAAAAAATACCACATTCCAAGTGAAATGATATAATACTCATGAATATTAATGAGCCCAAAAGTATATTTGATTAGTTTATTTGAAGTTAATGGATGACTTTTATTGGTTTGTGGTTTTAATTGAATGTATAAAAGTGATTCATTTATGTTTTGTTAACATCTGATGAAGTCCGGTGGTTAGGACGAAAACGCAAGTGGTTTTAAAGGCGTTAATGACAGTGTGTTTATAGTGTGTTAAACGGTGGATTATTAAAGCTGTGTTGGCCAGTATCGGTGGCTTCACTCTCTGTGCTATTGCACTCCTGTTTTTTGTTTTTGTCAGGCAACAATGCTACCACTGCACCACTGGCTGTATAAGGAAACAAAAATACAGAAACCACAGATTTTAAGAGGAATAGAACAGAACAATATGAGGTATACAATCTGTACTAAGATGGGAGGACATGCAGACTCCACACAGAAAGCACCCCAGCCAAGAATCAAACCAGAGAAGCTGTAACTATCAGGCAACAATGGTACCCCTGCACCACTGACTGCACCACTGACTGACTAACAAAAATATAGAAACCACAGATTTTATGAGGAACAGAACAGGTCAAATATGAGGGAAAAATCTGCAATTTTTTTACAAATGGTGGTGGGTAGGGAATTCAGGCCCTTGTCACCTGCATACAAGGTACAGGGTTCAAGCCTGAGGTATTCCCTACCACACCACCACGAGTTCTCTCTAGCCACCACATATAACAACTGGGGCATCACACACACACTAGAAGCTCACCTTCACTTCATCTCTGCCGATGAGCATTGATATCCATTGAGCCCTGTAATCCTCTCTGCTGATGACCAAGTGCACCTTAGCTTAGATATCCATTGAGCGATTGGTCCAGCCTACTACTGCAGTCTGTCATGTCACCACCACACAGACTGCCGGGCATCTCAGGGCAGGGATGCCTTTCCCCCTATCTAGACTGCTGAGAAAGCAGTTTGAGAGCATGCGTGGAGTACTTCCGGGAACATGTTTGTGTTTCTTTACTTATTTTTGTTTTGTTTTCTAGGTGTGAGGACTGCAGTCCTACAGTCCTATAGCACGAGCCGCCCCTGGAAATATCACAGTGGTAATATATGTGCAAACTGGTGAATCTTGGGTATGAATACCACTGCTGGAGACCCTAGAGAGAGAGATAAACAATACCCTCTCATCGGATAATAATTGTACATATAAGATGCTTAAACAATACAGCCAATGAAATATTTCCTGGAATAGTATATGTCATCACACACACACACACACACACACACACACACACACACACACACACACACACACACACACACACACACACACACACACACACAAACACACAGTGGCAGTGGCTCCTCTCAACGTTTTATACATTAGGCCCCAACCCAACCTACATCATGGACACACTGCAAGGTGTTTATTACAGATGAACTTAAATACACAGATTTCACTGTGGAAGACACTGCACACTTCTATTCACATCCCCACCTGTGCAAATGATAACAATGCCCTGCCCTTCGTACTTTGTTACAAAGGTTGTCTATGAATGATGCATAGTATAGCCATTTTATGCATGGAAAAGCATTCACAGGTTGTAGGTTTACATACATCACTTTGAGTGTAGTGTATATGATTAAATCTGTCCCAAAGCTATGAGCTGACCACAGCCTCTTAACCAGTGTACCCAATTCCATCTAGCATGGCCATACCCTGATGCTTATGCTTGGCTCATCATTGACTCCTCATCTAGCTCATTGTCTAATGCTTGGTTTGATGGGAAGTGTTTGTGTTAAGATACATTTCTGAAGGATTTGAAGTCTGAAACTTAAATGTATGCCATTACTGTGAAGTCTGAAACTCAAATGTATGTAATTATTAAGTCACATCAGTCCTGAGAGCATCCCAGTGATATGGCAGAAACCTACAAATTTGATAAGGAACACACCAAAATATATATAGGGCAAAACTTGTCATTCTGTGAAAATCTTGTAAGTTGAGAGTTATGATAGTTAAGTATATGGTCTAAATGGTTTACTATTGAAACAAAGAATGCCATTTCTTCATTTGTTTACCACATTGAAAAATAACATTAGAAATTAAATTCCATTTCCTACATTAAGTCGAACATTAGTTGTCCGAAGTCCGCATTTGGCATAATTTGAAATAACTATAGCTGATGTCAGTCACCCAGGCTATTCAGCATAAGTTGCCGTTAGACTTTTACATTAACAGCACAAATTGTTTACTGCTTTGCAGGGGGGCAAGCTCCTTGCACCCCCCATGCCCCCTGCAAATTATATATACCAACTCCAAGATTGCACTACAGTGAGGACAGGGGTAAATTCCCTTATCCTCACTGTACCTCAATCTCCATTCACATTGCCAAACTCATAATAACAAATCACACTGTACATTTGTTATTATGAGTTCTGACTATGATAGTTCTTGATTGTACACTTTTGAAAGTGTACTTTCCTAGAATTGACATTCAATCAACTGTACTTCCAGGTTTTGATAGTAAACCGGTCCAAACACAGTACAGGACAGTGTATACAGTGCAGATTATTGTGATATCACTAGTGTCCATTTAGAAAAGGTCCATGACGACATGTTGGTCTACCTCACAGGTGAGAAGAGTCAGGATGTGTCTGTACATGCATGCATCAGATGCTGTCCCCCCAACTCAGATGGATGCACGTTGATGTACACATTCTACAGAAACATAGTCTGTGTGGAGGGTGTGTTGAAGTATGTATTCAACTGTGTTAGGAAGGTATCCGTGATGAGTCACATGACAGGCAATATGTGATGTTGTCATTGAACACAATCCCCATGCAGGTATCATTGAGAAATTCTCCCAGCTGGGGATTAAACATTATGTCCCTTGATGGGTAATAAATTGGTTCACTGACAGGATACATACTGTGAAAGTTGGTGAATCAACCTGTAACAGTAGAGCTGCCACCAGTGGTGTACCCCAAGGATCTGTGCTTGGCCCTGTACTGTTTAGAATCTATTTCTTGACAGTTCAGGCTAAAGTACACAGCATTTGGCTTACCATGCTTGCTGATTCTTGCATACTGGGTGCAACAACTGAGTCCACCTATTATGATATACTGCAGGAGGGGTTAATGCAGACAAATGATTGGTGATAAAGCCACACAGTTTACAAATAAATACAAAAATGTGTCTTTATTTTGGCCTCCTACAAAGTGAAATTCCCTGCTAATCACAGCATTGACAACAGTCCTGCTATGCTGAAACCCAGTGATGCAAGCACTGGGAACGCACATACATAGCAATCTGAATTTCAACCACCAACTGTCCACACTGGTATTGAAAGCCTCTGTTGTGCACATCATAAGTCATGCCACTGAATACCGATCTTAGGATTATATTACAGCACTTTACTCAAACCTCATCAGAACACTAATATAGAGTATAATGGTCTCTTTTGCATGTACCTCACTAGGCACATACAGCAGCTGGAGAAACCACAAGGGATACTCACCAAGAAAGAATAGTGCCTACAAACCATGTCATGATGTATGTGGATAGACTGAACTCCATGTCACAGTAATCTGTATCGTATAGGATGAGGTGACTTCTGTCTGGCCTCCAGTCCCATCTCTGACCCTCTCCTATTGGGAATAGTGCACATCCACAATGCAGATATAGCTGATGAATTCAGCAGTGTCTGGTGAGAAGAGTATGGCAGTAACAGTGTCCCACGTGCTGGTGTAAAAGGCTCTCTCTCTAATGTCAAGCAAGTGCATGCACACACACCCCAGTTGACAGCAGTAAGAATAACACCCCTACCTATCTAAGTACACAAACTTTAGAACTCTGTACTTAAAGCATGTTCCACAGCTCAGGTCTGACTTGGAGTGTTTCAGACAACACTTTATAGCTGATGACATCAGCATTGTCTGGTAAATACAATATGGTGATAACAGTATCCCACATACTGGTGTAAAAGGCTCCCTATAATGTCAAGCAAGTGCACACACACACACACACACACACACACACACACACACACACACACACACACACACACACACACACACACACACACCAGGTGACTGCAGTGGGAATAGAACCCCATACCTATTGAAGTACATAGACTACAGAACTCTGTATTTAAGGCAAGTGCCAAAGCTCAAGTCTGACTTGGAGTTTCTCAGACAACACTTTAGAGCCAATAACATCAGCAGTGTCTAGTGAGGAGAATATGGCAATAACAGTGCTTCACATGCTGGTGTAAAAAGCTATCTGTAATGTCATGCAATTGCATACACAAACTCACACACACTCCTCAGTTGGCTACAGTGATAATTGAACCCCTACCTATATAGGTATAGAGGCTATGGAACTCAGTACTTTATGCTAGAAGTGCAGCACAAGTGTGACTTTTGCAAGGATGTTGGACCACTTATAGTGTATGACATCAGCAGGGCATGTTGGAGAGAAGATATTGGGAGGCCTGCGTGAAATAGATGTGTAGGCATGTGCAAGAATCAAAATACTGTCAGTCCATGGGATTTGAGCA
The DNA here is from genome assembly GCF_019279795.1 of Protopterus annectens. Taxonomy (NCBI): domain Eukaryota; kingdom Metazoa; phylum Chordata; order Ceratodontiformes; family Protopteridae; genus Protopterus; species Protopterus annectens. Next base: position 1,661,168,142 of record NC_056735.1, on the reverse strand, counting down.
GTAACTGTAGGATACATACATCTGCCCTTCTGGCTAAACACATACACACACAGTTGACTGCAGTGAGAACAAAACCCCTCCCTAAGTACACAGACTACAGAACTCAGTACTTTATGATAGTGCCATGACACAAGTCTGACTTTTACAAAGCTGTAAGACAACTTATAGTGTTTAACATCAGCAGGGCATGTTGAAGGGAAGATGTTGGGAGGCCTGCATAGGTTCATAAATTCATAGGTTCATAGGAGGTTGCTAGGCTAATGGTCCTAGGGTGCTTGCAGCCTATCCATGTACCCTTAGTGAATGTAGTTAGATGGTCATTGTTAGCAGAGTGATTTTGTGATCAGCACCAACTGCCCCTGTCCATGAGAGACATAGGTGCCACCCCACGAGTGAATTTACAATCACCCATCCAGTTGTCAAGGTGGGGCTTGAATAGGGTCATTGAGAAGCACTGCTTCACATGCAGTGGGAGTCTGTTACAGAGGAGTGGCAATCTCTAGGAGATGTATCTGTCTCCCCAGCATGTTCTGTTTATGTCACAGGCCAGGGTGAGATCTCTGAAGCATGTTATTCCTGTCCCATTTGATTTGCAGATGTACAGCATTTCCAGTAGGGCAGGGTCTGAGACTGGCCTTCATGCCAGGCAAAGGTCACCTCTCAGCAGCCTGTGTGATACTGAGTACAGTGACAGATCTTTCAGTTTTTCCATGTATGTCATGTTTTGGAGGCCCTGGATTCTCCCAGTCACAAACCACTGTGTTTTCTCCAGTTGCTGCAGATGTCTGGTGAGGTACAGACATAAGGGAGTACTGTACTCATTTAGTGGTCTGATAATGGTCAAGTACAGTGGAGCTATGACCTCCCTGGTCTTGGATGTGATGCCCTTATTTATGAAGTGCTCAATGTAGAATGTGTGTCTCACCACTATGGACACATAGTGATTGAAGTGCCGATTGCTATCAACATGTGTTCCCAAGTCTTGCAACACTGTGTCTGATCTTAGAGGGATGCTATGTATATCATAATTAGCAGGGATACTTCAATACCAAAGGGGGCAATGAGGCTTTTTTTGCTTTAAGGTTCAGTCTGTGAGTTTGGTAGCAATCATTTGTCTGTGTCAGTCCTTTCTGTAATATGTTAACATCATTGGAGGATTCTATATGAGTGTGCCCAGTTGACAGTCAACTGCAAACTTGGTAAGCCATAGGCCATCTACCTTTGCCCTGACTTCAGTGAAATAGTTTCCAAACAGCTGTGGGGCCAGCACAGATCCTTGTGGTATTCCACTGGTAACTGGTCTAGTGGTGGAGGTGCAGTCCCCAACTTTGACAGTGTGCATTCTGTCGGTGAGCCAGTTAGCTATCCATCTAGTAATGTATGGGTTAAATCCCAGATGGGAGATTTTTTCTATGATACCTGAATGAGGATGTAGTATCAAATGCCTTGGATAAATCAACATAGGCAGTATGTCCTGTTATCCCTCATCCAGGTCTTTGGGGTCATTATTGAAGAAGTTCACTAGGCTTAATAAGCAAGATATACCCTTGACAAAACCAAAATGGGTCAGGACAATTGTGTTGAAGGTCACCTGTGTCCCTGTGGATAAGGTCCATAATGAGTCCTTCTGTAGTCTTGCAGATAAAGTTTTTTAAATTTTTATGAGTCAATAATTCTAGTTCTGCATGTTACTAGATTGATGTGCATTGCATAACATAACACTTGGTAATTAATTTATGTAGTGTAGTTGATATATGTGTGAAAAAGTACTGAGATGAAAGGTTTGCAGTGCTTGGGGTAAGGCAACACAGGGCTGTATTGTACATATGTGACATATTGTTATCTAGGGACTTCATTATTTTATGTTTCCACATGTGATTTCATGTCAAAAACAGGAAATGGACAATAAACTGCACTAATACATAATAATGTTTAGTTTTCCATAGAGCAGTGGCTTTGTGTGATGGTTGTCAAAGTGTTTGCACATGTGAGATACACATTTCCATTAATTTCACTGTTTGCACATAGTTAAGCAGTGTGCAAATGCAAGATGCATTGCTAAAATTATGAGAGTTAGTACTGAGTGTAGAAAACGCACCCGCTGCTTAGCTGACTCTGTGGCAGCAGTGTAAATACATTGACATGTTTCTTTTTGACCACAAATTATACTGGGGTTGACTCCAGGTGTATCTAATACTTTAAAATAAATAAATAGTGATAATGCAATGGCATTGTTTTGTATAGTACATCCACTATATATTACTGTGTGTTGGCATAGTGCAGTGGGGTTAAGCAGCATTGGCCAGAGGTAACTGGAGCATTACAGAGCAGCTCACAATCACTTGGCATTGGTGTGCAATGCCAAACTCCACGTAAATACAGAGGCCAAAAAGTGAAGGGATCCATTGCTTTTTCTGCTACTTATGTGTGTTATGTGTGATTCTATTTTTTTGACCAGATTATAGATGTAAAATGGGGTAGATAGGAAAATGGTGAAATGGGGAACAAGCAGCGGCAATAACAAAAGGAAAGCAGTACAGGAATGTGCAGGAGGGAGGGAGGTAAGAACCATAGCTATCCATTTCTTCAACAGTAAAAATTGATAATATATGTAGAATATTGAATTTTGATTGTCACCTTCAGAGAGAGGGGTGACAACTGACAACAACATAATCATATTGTATAGCCAACTGGACCAAATCAAGTGTGTCAAGAAGACACGTGCAAAATGGAGAGCTATGTATGGGATGATATTTTTTGTGGGACAAGTGTCCATTTTTCTTTTTTTAATTCAGTTAAGAGAGGATTGGTGGGTAAGGGACATAGGTATTTCTGAGTCAGGTAAGTTGGATAGGTGAGGAAGTAAATGCAAACAAACAAGACAAGAAACAAGGAAGGTGAGGGACACAAACAGTTGGGGGACACCATTTTTGGGTTGAAGGGTGAGACGTCACAGGTTCATGCTCATCAAACATGGAGACAGTGAAAATCAAGTCCTCACCCACTGTACTGTGGCTGGAGTGCTTGATGCCTTCTCATCCTACAGAGCATGAGGGAGAGCAACCTCTTCATCCAGCAAAGGTGTACACTAACGGTGTGGTTGACAACCCTATACACCAACCCTAACATCTCCCAGCAGGTGATGAAGTCACAACCTCTGCCAATGCTCCGGGATGGTATCACTGAACCAGATGACAGGGTAGTACTACCTGAGGGTGGACATTGGTGCTGAAGCTGGTGGAGTGGGGCAGGCTGATCCATGGGAGACTGGCCTACCTTGTTGTGCTATGTAGCATTTAATAATTTGGTACAGATGGATGACATGGAGACATTCTGATAACAAACACGATAAAAAATAGAGAGATAAGGGTTGGGGTAAGAGAAAAAAGATACAATTAGTACCATCATATTTGACTACAATGCATTAACAGTACTATACAACTATTTTATCTTAATGCCCTAACAAATTCACACTATAACTACAGATTGTTTAACGTAATCTTTGAAATGTGCATATATTGCACATGTGCATGCTCCAGTTATACAGATTACAGTTAACAGCACAGCACTTATGCCACTTTTATAGAGTTTAATGTAAATGGTTGGCACACTGCTGCAGCAGTTAATGTTGCCTCACAGCAAGAGGTTTTCTGGTTCGATTCTTGGCTGGGGTGCCTTCTGTGTGGAGTCTGCATGTCCTCCCTGTGTTCGTGTGGGTTTCCTCTAAGTACTCTGGTTTTCTCCCACATTCTGAAGACATGCATCTGGAGAATTTCTCCCCAGGTCTCTGCTGAAAAATAGCGTCTGTGCTAGTTAGCCTTTCCTGGTCAACAAATGTTAAATAAATAAGTCAATATTTATTAAAGAAATCCAGTACTGTATATTTGTTACTCATGGTGCTTGAACCCAGAACCTGTAACTGCAGTCTTACATTTGACTCCTAAATGTGGTTTGTGCTACAGTCTAATGCAAGCAAAGTTGTTGTTACAGTTAGGATATGCATGCTGTAGTTGCTACAACTGTATAAAAAAATACAATATATATTTAAAATACTCCCAAAAGGCTGCTGAGGCAAGATTCCAGTGTCTCTTTGTAGAAAATAAAAAGTACCAGGAATTAAACAAGTAGTGCCACTTTATTGCTCACACTAGCGCTTTCACAAATGCTTCATTAGGTGTAACTCTAACACAAAAACACACACCTTATATCCACTTCTAAAATAGTCACATGATCAAAAATAATTAACATTTAAAGAAATATGATAAAATATAAATACATAATGAGAAAACATATTGAAAATGTCAAAGATGTATAAAAAATGTATATACATATACAGCAACTGCATAAAAATACTAATATACATAAAAATATATGTGTGTACCTAAAAACATGATCTATCTAAAAAGGGCTCTTTTACCTAACACTGGTTTCAAGGGAATATGGTCATTTAGTCCATGGCCATAATTAGCCCTTAACATCACTATCCATTTTGCTTCCATTTCTTCAGTCCTGGACCTAATATTACCCATTCTAGCACTCTCATAGGTCCTGGACACAACTGTGAATAAAAATTTATGCTGTCCACCTACTAATTTCACATACTTGGCTAGAGCTTTAGTATCACTGCCTTTACCTATGTGGTATATATGCTTTCTAATTCTATCTTTGAGAGTGCAGTCTGTCTTGCCTATGTAGAAACATTTACACAAAACACATACTGCTAAATAGACAACATGCATGGTTTCGCAGTTGGCTTGTACTCTAATATCAAAGACTCTACCCGTATCTGGATGTGTAAAAGATGTCTCTTCACCAATATGTTTACACTGTGTACACTTGCCACATGGTTTAGTACCAAAGGGAGCACATCTAATATTCCTCTCTTTAACATTACATAACCTCCTTTTTAAATTATTTCTATTTTTAAAAATATATTGAGTTTTGAATCCTATTATACTACTTATCTGTGGATCTGTCAACAATATGCTCCAATGTTGATTAATAATATCTGTATATTTAAAAACATCCCTTGAGTATGGTATGCATACTTTAATTTTATCTCCTTTACTATTAAACTCTCTAGACTGCCTCTCTGAAAAATAAGGTCTGGCTCTAGTGTCTCTCAAATGAGTGACATGAGCTGCATTTTGTTCAACAAATGCTCGATCATAACCTCTCTCAACAAGTTCTCTGGTGGTTCTAGATTTTTGTTCTTGAAAATCTTCATTCCTTACATTCAACCTGGAGGCTCTATAAAACTGATTCTGCACCACATTCCTAAAAATATGGTTAGGGTGCATACTACTTCTAGAGAGAAGACTATTAACATGACATTCCTTTCTAAACAATTTAGTAGAGATAGTGCCATTAACATCCCTTTCTACAAGTACATCTAGAAAGTTAATATCTGTTCTTGAATAATTCATAGTAAATCTCAAAAATTCTGTGGAGCCATTAATATGCTTAACAAAATCCATTAATTCTAGTAACGTACCGCCCAATAACATAAAAATGTCATCTACAAACCTCCTATAGAACAAAATAAATTTACTATATGGACCTTCCAATAAGTTGCATCATAACTGCATTAGCATAGCTACTGGAGCAAGCACTCCCCATAGCTACCCCATTTCTCTGCCAATAGACTTGATCTCTAAAGAGAAATACATTATTCATCAATACAATGGACATTAACTTCAAAAAAGTTTCAATCTCACTAATGTTATATAAACTACACTTAATAAGTTGTTCCTTCTGAAAGTCTAGTCCTGTATCATTAGGAATAACTGTGAATAGTGAGACTACATCAAGAGTAACAAAGAAATAATCAACTTCCAAGAAACCACAATTAGTGCCTACATATAAATCACCCAGAACATGTTTTGTATCTTTCAGAGCATAAACTGATTTCTCTACCATAGGCTTTATCTTCTTCTCCAAATAAATGGATATACTTTCAGTGCACCAACCCCTCCCTGCCACTATAGGATGCATTGGAGGTCTGGCCATGTTCTTATGGAGCTTTGGTAACCCTTGAATAATTGGTACAGTGTAATGCGGTGTTTTAAAAAAAATTACAATGTCATCTGACAATAAACCTAGATGTGCCAAATATTCTATCTGCTCATTAACAACTGTTGTCATCTTTTTCATATGCAATACAGTTATTTTTTGATAAAAATCAACATTGCTCAACATTTCGTACATTAGGCATTCATAATCATCACTATTTAACAAGACAATCCCACCCCCTTTATCTGCTGGTCTGATGACTAAATTGTCATAATCTTCCAAGCTACATAGTGCTTGTGACTCAACCTTACTCAAATTATATTTTCTATTAATTTGTTGTTTATCATTATAAACTTTATAAATATCAGAGAGACACATCTGTTCAAAGGCATTAACTAATGCCATCGGCCTGGGAATAAAAGTACTAGGTTTTCTCAAAGAATAATCAATAACTGTGTCACTTTGTTTAAACATGCATTTCAATGTCAAATTCCTGGTAAACATTTTAAGATCAAAAATTATGTCTGTTAAAGACATGTTAGCTGAAGGTATGAAAGACAAACCTTTACTCAACACATTAAGCTCAATATCTGTCAATATATGTTGTGATAAATTAGTCACTAATGTCTTACTTGCTGAAAAGCTTTTTTGATGGTATATACATTGTTCACCTCTTCCTCGTGTTTCCTTTTGTACCTGGTGGTACTCCTTCCTCTGTCTATCCATTGATTCCTCTGTCGCTGCCTGCCCACTTGATTTAATGAGCTGTCCCTCACTGGGAGCGGAAAATTCAAACGAAAAAATTGCACCTCTTCTTTCGATGTACTGGAAGCCCCAGTCGAGCCTGTTACTGTAGCCAATGGTGTAGTGCAGTCGGCCGCTCTATGTACCTCTGCACTAAAAGTCTTCTTCTTGGCTCCTGTTTCTAGAGTAAATTTCTTATTAGCGTTTTCTGCAGATGGCGCTACTAACTTAGTATGCTCAATACATTGCTCATTGACTGCCTGAGTCCCGCACTGTTCAATACAAGCTTCATCAACCGTTGTACGAAGTTCAGCGTGCTGACGTATTTCATAAGGGGCATTCCTTTCTGTATTTCCCTTTATCAGTGAATCACGAGGCCAGGTGAAGATGTTACCCAACTGAAAGTCCCGGCGGTCTCTCTGCAATTTATTCAACTTGATCTGTAAAAGTTTACGTTTGTACGAGCTTACATTATCTATAGTTTCTGGCACAAGAGTCGAGAAAGATGTATCAGGATATTTCTTGCTCAATTGCAAGTATTTCTCTTTGATGGATTCTATTACTGCTGTCTCACGCCTTTGAGCTGATTGCATAAGCAGTTTAAGATAACTAAGACTGGTGGCAATATTAAGCTTCTGCCATTCACTCAATAACAGTGAATCTGTTTCAATTTGTGCCGGCATTTTTAACACTCGCAACCCTCGAGGTACCAGGTTCTCTGCCAAACAAACCTCAAGGTGAAAGATCTCATACTGAGTCCTGGCCAATCTGCACATCTCTTTCGCTATAAGCAAAATATCGGTTCTTAATGCTAAGAAATCAAAGTCAGTTACCTCGGTGGCATCAACAGTTAAGTTCTTATTAAATAAGGGATTGCCATTTTCTTTATATTTAAATTTAAAGCTACAGTAATTCTTCATTTCTGCTGCATACATACCACTTGCTTCCCTCCGTCTTCTTTCCAATCAAGCAATATGAGCCTGTCTGTTGAACTCCAAACTGGCATTAGCTGGGGAAAGAACAGAAAAGAACAAAAGGGCATTATGCATACCAGTCTTGACTATATTTAAACTCTCTAAGTACTACAAATTCTGTCTTATTACCATATTTGCATGGGTGTGGGGTGTTTGCAGTCTCAAACTCAGTCAACCAATGGTTGGGGGTACCCCTTTTGTGCTTACATTGGTCATTAAAATGATGCCTACACTACTTTACAGTGTGCGGGATGCCAGTAGCACTGGATACAGCTTTAGCTAAACTACTCCATGCATCAGACTTGTACTGGGACTCAGTATACTCCCTCTGCAGAATCCTTTGGCTGTGGCTCTTTACCAGGTGTCTAATAAATATCCTGGATTCCTAGACATCCCACTTCTATCCCCTAAACTTGGCAGCTTCCCCACTAAACCCAGCCATGTCTAACACCCAACCTAGAGCAATGTAAAATGATGCCTTCCCACCAAATCCAGTTATCGTGTTTACTAGTAGTACACAAACCTGAGCAATGATGCCAACCACATTTGCGTGATGTTAAGTGGAGGACAGCAGTGCCAGCAGGAGAATAAAAATATTTGAAATTGTAAAGCTAATCTTGCACTTGGCCTTAGTTTGAGGCATATCTGCTGATGTAGTTTGGAAAAATATATTGCCAATTGGGAGGTAACTGTTCGGTGAGATAGGTTTGCAGATGTGCACTGGAGGCATAAATGTCATGACCTGACACATTTGTTTTTGCTTTAATACACTGATAAAATTGATTTTTATAGTGTGGGATGCAAGCCTAGGCATAAGTGACAAAACATTTTCTTCCACAACATTGATTTTCCATCTTTGCCACAGAAGAAGTGGTGCTCAGACATAGTCAGGGATCATGCATAATTACAGGTGACAGTTTGAGGTGTTACACATGTATGTGTGTCTGTGACCTGACAAGGTTCTTGTGTACAGATCCAGTTTTGTATGTGTGTTATGTAATTGTGAAGGCCATGCAAGTCAAGATAGCAGAATTATACTTACAGAAATATAGTAGTCATTAGATTCTCAGTCATACAGCAGAAAACACAATAACTATGTCTTATCCCTCATACATATAATTCATACCAGCTCCATTATCTAAAGCATGAGTGTCCAACCCGCGGCCTGCGGGCCGCATGCGGCCCTCAGAGCTCTTCCATGCGGCCCGCGACCCTTAAATTTAAATTTAAATTTAATTTCACTTTTTTTCCGTGGTGTTTACACGCCGTTTACAAGTTTTCTCTTCTTTTTCTTCAACTGCCTTTTTTTTTTTTTTTTTTTTACCACCAGCATCTTTCCTCGCTGGTGCGCGATGCGCGAACGTCTGCGCCAAACTTCCTTTCATTTTCCTTTCTTTTTTGATTTTCTTTCTAAAGCTGTCATCTTGTAACACCATTCGGCGATTTTATAAAGAAAAGCTGCAGGAAGGAGCGAGATCATAAGCGTAGCAGAGAGAGAGGATTTATTTTATTCTCGCTGTGTACACACCGACTACTCACTGACTACAACAAAGGTAAGTTACAAGATGAAGGCTCAGCTCGCCAAGAATCTATGTATAATCCAAAGTGTTTTGAAGTTAGTGTTTTTTTAGATTGATGTTTGTTATTTCAATGTAATACGGCTAAATAGTTATAATACTGGAAGGACAGAGTGAATTTAGGAAAAATAATGTTATGGAGGCTTGTTATTTAATGTTTGGGGTCTTGATTTTAAAAGAATAGAACTTAATGTGTATTTCATACCCACTACTACACTATTAATATTACTGAGGGGTACCTTCAAGTCTGCATAGTTGCTTTGTTTGTCTACCAAAGGTAATGAATTAAGTGCCCAAGCATTATATTCAAATGGTCAGTTGTGATCAGTGCAGTACCCTGGAAAAACTGTAAACTAAAAAATAAATAAAAATATAAAAGCCTGCTAACTTTGAATAGCATGATGAAAGTGGAAGTGGAATAAGAACAGCTCAAAGGTGTGTAGAATGTCAGTGGTAAAATGGAGAATTAAGGAAATTATGAAATAACTGACTGATCAGATGCAACAAAAACAATTAAAAGTAAAACTGTATGGCAGTTGGGCTATTGGTCATTTTACAAAGAAAAATTGAAGTGAATGGTAATTCCATTATAATGAATGGCAATGTGTTAGAATTAGATCCTTTCCTTTGCAACGAGTTTCAGCATGTTATTTAATCCAACCCATTTTCAGTCTGGTTAGCATAACTTTTTTTGCTGGTAGTGCCACTGCTCACTCCCGGGGGACCTGCATTTTGTAAGAAACGTGTGGTGGTGGCACTGTTGTGTGCAGTTAGTTCTGGTGTCTGTCTTCTTGCAGCTGTATTACTGAATGGGAGCGAGTGTCGTCAGCAGCTGTGAGTCAGTAGGTAACTCCACTCCAGTGTTGCTCCTCTCCATTGTAACCTTTCCATGGCTCTGCGTTAAGCACTATTTTAGCTGCTAGCACATATAAGTTACATCGGAACTACAGCCTGCTTTAGATTCTCGCTATTTCATTCCTCACACTGGGGGGATATTTGTGCCGTTGTGAGGCGACCGTCGTGTTTTCTTCCATAGCTGGAACAACTTTCTCCTCCTCCTGGGTGAAGCACGGCGCCATATCCCAAGTCAGTAGTGGAGTGCATGAAAAAGTGAGTTCAGAGCAGTCCGACGGCGGGAATGGCTTCTTCTCCTTCAGGCGGCAGTAACGGGGGCACTGTGTTCGGCAGCCTGGATTACTCAGCGGGCTGGAGATAAACACTGTTCCTGCAGCAGACCCTTGTCCCACTGGTCTCTCAGGTAAGGGTGGGGTATTCAGTGCTGGGTGTAAATATGAGGTAACAGCACTCAAAATGTGTACCTGGAGGCTATAAATGACGGAATGGCGTTGACAACACAACAAGCAGTAGTACTGGGCTTTTTATTCATTTATTAATTTTTTTAATCTGAGAAATTTCTGCGTGGATGAGGAAACAGTAGTACTAGTATTCTAGGTCGTGCTAGGAAGGTCTTTTAAGGTGATGCTTTTAACGTCAGTGGCATGCATTGGTTGCTGCATCTCTCTGGGGATTACAGCTTTGAATTGAAATGGTATGAAACGACTGCCACAGTGTGGGAATGGTACTGTGGGCTTTTTAGTCTTTCTGGGGGTCCTACTTTCTTTAATGTTGACTTCCTCTGTGGATTTGTGTTTCGGAGATGTGGAAGCACAATAGGTGGGCTAAAAAGTGTTACTCCAGCTTAGGTGCCATGGCCGGCAGGATAACTAAGCTTAGAGAAGCAGTGTGAAGCAGGAGTTAAAAGTCCTTAAGTAGGCTAGATGTGCATATGTGACGGTGCTGGGTGAATTGTTGTATGTACGCTTTCAGATTACTCTCATGCATGCTGTTTTCTTCTGCCGTGCAGTTTGTTGCACTCATTTATTTCAGATTGTAAAGGGAACTTGTACCTAGATTCCTAGAACTTCTGCAAAGGAAGCATGTTAGACTCTCAGTAGAAATTTGCTGTTTGTCAGAAACACTGATACCAAAAACTGTTAGTGGAAATTGCCAACCTGTTCTTGGTTGGGTAATAGTCATCCAGAAAGGTAAATGTTGTCAAGCAGAACCAGTTCCAGAAATTCCGGTACACAGCAAAGACATATTAACAAAGAATATTTTACATCCCCATCAACCCTTTGTTGTGGTTTTCTTCACAGATGTAAGACAAGAAATGGGGATAGTTGTCATACATAAAGTAACAAGTGGACTAGAAAAGTGAATGACAGATAAAACCAAGTGAAGTGGAGCTATTCCAACTGTATATATTTTGGTGTTTATCTTTCTACTTCATTTCACTTGTCTTAATTGCTTTATTTCTTGATGTAATGGTGCAGGGATCATTTTCAGTTGTAACCCTGGCCATAGACATTAACAGGTAAAAAAAATTGTATATTGATAGAGATTCGCAAATAAGTCTCTCCAAGTAAGACTATATTCATAGTACAGTAAACTAGGATTGACCCCAAAGCTGACATTCCACAATGCATACTGTAGCTGAATTGAACTTTGCGAGCACCGTCATAGATGAGAATGTAACTGTAAGATATCAATGTCTGGTTTCTGTGTGCATGTATTAGTCTTTGTGTATCCATTGTTTGGACATGGCAACTTCTGTCACTTAGAATTCAGTATTGGGTCTTTATAAAACTGTTTACTTGTGTGGCCTGAGTGGGCATGATGACATTTCAGCTTGGTTTTGGTAGGGCATTTAAAGAGTTACCTGTTAACTGATAGAAGTGTGTACTGTACTGTAAAGCAAAGAAACTGAAGGGATGTGAGCTGTGCCATGTTCGTTAATAGGTTCATAGGTTCATACTAGGCTATCTGCCCTAGGGCATTTATAAGCCTACCCAGAGTATGTTTGGCTTTCGCCACCCATTTTAAATTAATTTTGCTATGCCCTTTTCGAGGTTAGTATACTGTGCCTCTGTCTAACCGAGACATAGAAGTGATACCCGCGGTAAACCTACGATCTCCCATCCACTCATCAAGATTCCTCTTGAAAAGAGTCAATGAGGGACTCTGCCTAACCTGGACTGGGATTTTATTCCAGAGTGAAGGGAGCCTCTGGGTTATGAATCTGTCCCTCCAGCATCTCCTATTTATTTCAGTGCTGAGGTTCAAGTCTCGAGCGTGTAGCTCGATGGAATTGGATTTTTGAGGTGCAGCATGTCCCTTAATTCGGGTTGGACATGGCCTTATACGTCAGGCACAGGTCACCTCTGAGCAGGCGGTATGCCACTGAGTAGAGCTGGAGTTTCTTTAACCGGGCAGCATATGGCATCTGTTTGAGCCCTTTGATCCTCTTGGTGAGGTACTTTTGGGGTCTTTCCAGTTGCTGCAGGTGTTTGGTAAGGTACATCCCAAAAGGGGCATTGTACTCAATTATGGGCCTGATGAGGGATGAGTAAAGAGGCACGATGACCTCCCCTAATCTAGATGTGAATCCCTTCATGATTAGGTGGGCTATATAAAATGTTTTTCTAACCACTTTGGCCACGTGGTTGTCAAATGAGAGATTGCTATCAACTTGGGTCCCCAGGTCCCTAATTACTTCTTCTGTACTTAATGGATTACCACCTATGTGGTAATTTGTGGGCACTTTGTTTTTGCCAAAGGGGATGACTATACACTTTTTGGCGTTTAGCTTGAGGCCATGGCTCTGGCACCAGTTGTCTGTTTCTAAGAGGCCCTTTTGGAGGATGCTTGTGTCGGCTGGAGAGTCGATTATGGTGCCCAGTTTGCAGTCATCTGTGAACTTGGTCAGCCACAGTCCTTCTGTGTTGGCCTGTACCTCCGAGAAATATATACCAAACAAGAGAGGTCCCAGGACTGAGCCTTGTGGGACGCCACTTGTAACTGGTTTGGAGTCTGACATGGCTCCAGCAATTCTAACCATGTGGGTTCTGTCCTTGAGCCAGTTGGCAACCCATCTAGTGACATAGAGGTTTATATTTAAGCTGGTGAGCTTATCTATAATGCCCGAGTGGGGTATTGTATCGAAGGCTTTTGCGAGGTCCAGATAGGCTGTGTGGACCACCTTCCCTTCGTCAATGGCCTTGGTGACTGTTTCAAAGAAGTCAACCAGGTTTAAGAGGCAGGATCTGCCCTTAACAAAGCCAAACTGGGTAGGATCCAGTGTCTGTAGGTCCCCAATATCTTTATTTATGAGGTCCATGATGATCCTTTCCATAGCTTTGCAGACCAAGCTAGTCAGGCTTATGGGGCGATAGTTTCCAGGGTCCGTTGAGGCACCACCTTTGTGGAGAGGGACCACTGTTGCTGCACGCCACTCTTTGGGTACACATCCTGTAGTAAGGCTGAGATTGAACAGTAGTTTTATGTTTGGGTTTAGCTCTTCTTGGAGTTCATGTAGGACGCAGCCTGGGACACCGTCTGGTCCCATTGATGCTGTGTTTTTGCTTTGAGAGAGGCGGCTCCCACCTGAGCATCTGAGATGTCAGGGGCAGCATGCCGAAATAGTAAAAGAGGAATACTTTCAATTGCGAAGACTTGTCTTAGGAGTTGTTTGCACAGCTGGAGGCCATGGGTGAAATCTGGATATTAGTATATGAGGCATACAGCGTATAATGGGCAGGAAACACCTTTGGTTAAGATTCTGAGTAGTTAGTTCAGTGTGCTGTTGCAAAGTTTCAAGCTTATCTAGTTGCCTGTACTTTTTGCTGTAAGTATTGATTCTTCACTAAATACAGACTTGATTAATTTGTACACCCCAGTGTCCATGGCAGCACAATTAACAATTTTTTTCCTATAAATTTGGAATTCACATTTGCTCAGAATTTAAGCTGGTGCATGTTGGGAAATCAGTTGCTTGGCACACAATATACATAAAAATCATTCAGGTGGTAGTGTTATAAGCCTGTGTATCACATCTCTTGATAAAATCATCCTTTATTTACTTGAGAACATTAATGCCAGCAGTTGTGTTAATGGGACTATGCATTTTTGTTAATCAGGTAAATGTACTGGGTATAAGTGTTTCTTTTGATTACTATATAATATACCATCCATGTGTAAATTAATAATGTAAAAAAGTTATGAATATGTTGTGTGCATGCATGGTATGTAACCCTATCGCCCCCAGGTTTTACCACCAGCCTCCCAAGTTGTTTTGTTTTAGGTGTGGGTTACTACACTTAGTAGAAAGATGAAGCTTTTTTGGTGACTGATGGTTTGTGTTGCTATAGGGGGGATCCCCTTAATACAGCATACCCGTGTTTTCATTAGCAAAAATATAACTGAAGATGGCACTGACTGTGACTGCCTCTTGTTTGAGATGCAGGTCTGTGTCCCTCTGTCTACAATGGGACATCTAAAGAAGCGCTGGGCATTTGGGAAGACTAGGTAGATGTTCACCTGCTGCCCATTTCCATTATGTACTGAATTTATACTACAAAAGCTCAGCTTACTTGAACATTTACTTTCATGATGAATGTACTCCTACAGCTGTACCTTTCATTGCAGCCTGCTTTGTTAAAGACTTGTGCAGCTGACCTGAATAAACCCAGGGTTGTCAAGTACACCTTTGTGGTATGATCTTGGGGTTAATCACATTAAAGTGGTAGTGTGCATGAAGGTCTAAGTTTGAAGTCTGCAAAGGTCTGTGCCTGGCTGCACCCTTGTGAACTGGTTTCACGAATAAACATTGCCACTACTATTTTATTATAAAGTCACTTATTTGTTTAAATGTGAGAAATGCAGATTGGAGAGGCAACTGCAAAACAGCATGTGTGAGTTTACCTTGTGAAACTGGAGTGTGTTTTGGCATACTACCATGTTCTTTGTGTCTCCACAGTAAGTGGGTGAACCAAAGTTAAATGTGTTGTACCATCTGTTAGTGACAGTGAAACAAATGTAAAAATAAAAATTGTTCATTTTTTAAGAAGTAAAAGTGTCATCATTCCTGATATTGCCAATGCCATATTTCAGGGACAGATTGCAAAGCTAGAAACAGAAGAATACATGAGCGCTTTGGACAACATATGGCCATTAAGGACATGATGGAAGACATGGAAACCAGCAAAATCACAGGTATGATCTCATACAAATTGAAAGGTTTGTACCTGTTAATTTTTTTTTACAAATAAACTTTACTAAGATGTTAGATTTAACTGTTTTTTAAATAATTAGAAAGATATATTGAATTTTAGGGCAAATATTATGCATTTATTAATTTATTTATATTTATTAATTTATTTATTGTTCAAATTAACCTACAATACAGCCACATTAGTCCGCATAAACGTGTGTGTTTTTTTTTTTGCTCTTCAGTTAATGTGAGACCTTTTTTTTTTTTTTTTTTTGGTCCTCACCTGCCATTTGCCCCCAGACCATTTTTGTTGACTCAATGCGGCCCTTGCAACTGAAAAGGTTGGGCACCCCTGATCTAAAGTGTTAAAAGTGAAAGTAAATATAATGGGAAGTGGAACAACAGTACAAATGTATGGAACATCTTGTATTAGAACCCAGGACCATGTGTATGGCAGTCCTACACTTACATACATACATAGAAATATTGCAAGCACTGGCATTAATGCTCTTCTATAGCTTGCCAATATACCAAAACACTTGTTTCCAGGATGTGTCCAGGCTGTTCTTAAAAATATCTAAACTAGTACTTGCTTTAATGTAATTTAGTAGTTTGTTCCATGCATCAGCTACTCTGTCAGAGAACCAGTTAGTACACTTCTCATTCCTATAGAATCTTGTACATAGGTTGTCTGATGATTCTCTAGCACCTTTTGATAACCCCAAACATTGCCAGAGGTAGTTGTCTCTAAATGCCCAATATACTTAAATAAGATCTCCTCTTAGATATCTGTAAGAGACACTGTACAAGTTCATATATTTTAGTCTTTTATAATAACTTAAATTTTCACATCCATGAATGCCTTTGGTATATTTCCTCTGTACTCTTTCCAGTTTACTCATGCTTGTTTTCTTATAGGGTTTCTATATTGTTATTCCATACCCAAGTTTGGGTCTAATGTAACTAACAATCAATGGCTTCATCATTGTGGAAGTACTAGACTTTATGAATCTTTTTATACAACCTATAGTTCTATAATTAAGCAGTAACCCATGTCTGGCTGTGGGTAATGCTAGATTTACCCACATATGGTGTGGTTTGGTCATGAGGGCGAAACCCGAGTGACCAAATAAAGACAACCATGGGTAAATCTAGCATTACAACACCCAAAGTCAACCTCCTGCACGAGAACAATTACACGGCTCCAAATATCAGATAAGATAAAAAAAACAAGTTGAGCCAGCAAACTGTGACCTAGAAAGAACATTTATTAATTATAATAGCATAAAGACAAATGACCAGACCGGTTTTGGCTGGTGAAAAAACACAGCCTTCATCAGTGTAAACCAAAAAAGTGAAATGCTACAGTTTAAATACATACAAGTGCAGCGCCATTGGCTCATTTTCAAAATTGCTCATTGAGGCCAGGTGGGAACAATCCACCTAGTTTTACAATCCATTTCTTTTCTTTAGAATCTAAAATAGAATGCCATCCGGTTTTGTTGGATTTATTGCCCTTGACCATATCAATAATCATAAAAGTGAATTTTGCAGTTTTGTGTGCCAGACAGTGTTTATACAAAACATTGTTAGCTTTTTTAGTTTTCATGTTACTTACATGTTCAGAAATTCTAAGCCTGAGAGGACGAGATGTTTGTCCAATGTAAAAGGACCCGCAGGTACATATTGCCAAATAGACTAACCAGTCGCTGCTGCAGTTAGCAAAAAATTGGATGTCATAAACCATGGCACAATTTCTACTTGTAAATTGTTTAGACTTGGTGACTTTATCACAATTGGTACAATGGCCACATGGGAAGCAGCCAATCAAAGGTTCACCAGTCAAGGTGGTTTGTTGCAAGTGAGTGTGCCCAGTGTCATGTGTATGTTTGTAATGTTTGAAGCAAGATGCCAAGTTCTTACCTTTGCGAAATGAAAACAGGCATCTGTCCGGTATTATATTGGCTAATTCTTGATCACATTGTAATATGTTCCAGTGTCCATATATACTGTTGATTAATAAATCAGAATTTCTGGCATAAGTGGTTACAAACCTGATAGGTTGTGGTTCATCCCTGTTCCATGGTTTGTAAGTTAACAAAACCTCCCTGTGTAATGTGTTGGCCAGTTGCTGGCTTGCAGAACATGTCCCATCTGGTATCCCCTGGATCTGAATCTATTGGTCAGGTCCCGTCTATGTTCTTGAAAAGAAGCTTCATGGGAACAAATCTGCCTCATATGTATAAATTGAGATTTCGGGATATTTATAGCAATGTGAGGTGGATGAAAGCTCGATGCATGGAGGACAGTGTTATATTCGGGGTACTTCCTGAAAACCTGTGTGCTTAAAGTATGATCAGGTTGTCTATTGATCAAAACATCAAGAAAGGTAATGGTGCTTACATGATAGTTTGCTGTAAATTGTAGACCCCATTTGTTGTCATTCAGGTAAGAAATGAATTCAGTTAAATATTCCACATCTGCCCTCCATACCATCCAGCAATCATCCAGATAACGTCTCCAGATGTCAATTTCATCCAAATATATGTTATGGCTGTTGTCATAAATTATTTTATCTTCAATGAAGGCCATGAAAAGGTCAGCATATATGGGGGCAAAGGATGCCCCCATTGCTGTCCCCTTTGTCTGCCAATAGCAAGTATCCTGATAAAAGAAGACATTATTGGTGAGGACATGTTCTGCAAGACCAACCAAAAAGGAACTGAAATCTGGTTCATATAAACTTGCCACATTTAGCCAATGGGCCAGAGCTTCCAGACCTACCTTGTGTGGAATGTTGGTATATAGGGTGCTGACATCAAGTGTGCACATTAACCAACCCAGTTCCAACTGTGTGTCAGAAATAATTTGTAGAAATTCAGTAGTGTCCTGTAAATGTAAACGAACCCGTGACAATAAAGGCTTCAGATATTTGGTCAGAAAAATGGATAGTGGTTCCGTGATGTATCCCCTACCTGACACAATAGGTCTACCTGGTGGATTAACTGGATCCTTGTGTATCTTAGGTAAAAAATAGATGTATTGATTAGCAAAGTCCTGAATTGTTAGCTGCTGCAGCACATTAGCTGTAATGATCCCTTCATCCCTAACAATAGACAGAACGTCATCAATCTGTTTCTTAAATCTAAAAGTGGGGTTGATTGACATTTCAGCATAATAGCGTCTGTCTGAAAGTTGTCTCTTGGCCTCCTTATCATAGTCTAACCAGTTCATGACTACTACTGCCCCACCTTTGTCAGCAGGAATGATGACTATGTCCCTGTTATTCTGCAATTCGAAAATTGCCTGTTTCTCTCTCAATGACAGGTTATTAGGTTTGAAACGAGTGTCAGAGCTAGAATAGTGCAGATCTTTGAGAATGCTGCTCTGAAACTGGTGTACAATGGAATGCATGGGAAGAAGGTATCTGGATTTGTGATATAAAAATTTGTCAGTATTGTAATTAGCATCCACATCGCCAAACTGTAGCTTAAGATTTAGAATTCTGCAAAAAGACATAACGCCTTGTGCCAGGACATCCTCAGAAACCACAAAACCAGGGATGAAAGTAAGACCTTTATCGCGAATAGACAAATGAGTAGGTGACAAGACAAAGTCTGATAAATTTAAAACATTTGCGTTTGCATTCTTGTTTATTTCTGCGTTACTAGTTTCAACAGACTTTGAATGTTGTTGATTTTTCCTGTGCTTCCTCCCCCCTCGTTTATATTTTGTCCTAAAGGGACAAACCCCTGCATCTTTTTGGGGGTCAGTGAATCTGATACTAGGTGTATATCACGGTCTATGCAGGATGATGGGTCATCAGTGAATGAACCACAGTCTGTGGTCCATTTCCTAAGGATAGGCCTGGGCCTTTTTCTTTTTGGAGTTCTAGCTGGATTTGGTGTAAATCTAACATGTTTGTTAGAATTACTGAAAGGGTTGGCACCCTGGTAATCTAGTTGATCACACTGGAATGTTTTAATTTTTCTGATCTCGAGTTGCTCCTCAAGGTTGCTAAGATCATTTGCCACCTTGTTCAAATGTTTAGTATAAAAAACTGTCACCCTCAAATTGTTGTACTTCATTGCACAATTCAGTAACTATATTGATCTCACAGTCAATTACTCTATCATGGTACTTGGCCAAGGCTTCAACAAAGGACATTGTGGCCTGTTGTTGTGTAGCTGCCCATTGACTATTTAACTCCTCGTCAGCCTCACCCACTTGTGGTTGTATTCTGATTCTGAGCCCTCTTGGTGTGATGCCTTTGGCCATATAAGCCTTGAAAAGCTTTGAGTGCCATACATTGGATCTTAATGATTTAAGATGCTTATGTAGCTTATCAAAGGCTAGACCACAAGTCGACTCAGGCCCCAAGGGGTCACTAATATTGCCATTGTTTGTAGCAGGACCCAGACCAAATGCTCCAAGGTTCTCTCTATCTGCTGATAGACCCAAAACCAAACTAAATAGATCTTTATTAGAAGTTGCTGATAGCAATAATAATAATTTTGTTCAATATTAAGCTCAGAAGAACAAAAAATCAAATATTCATACAAATATTAACAATATATTTTTTGTGTCCCTACAGATATTTGACAATAATAGCATTGGCCCAAAATAATTGGGATTGCTACGTCAATAACATAGGACTGTAACCAATCATGAATCGAAGGGACAATAATAGCCAAGGTAAGCAAGGGCCAAATACTGGCCAATTCCAAATCTGCTACGTCCCTTCACAAAAATGTAGGAACCTGCTGTCTGGGCAAAAAACAATTATTGGATCTATTTATATTGTGAAAGGTCAAAGGACAAAACCCTGGGTCAAGAGAAGAGAGTACTCTTGTAGTTATGTAGAAATAGTAAGGATACAGCTAACCCCAATAGACATATAATCATTATTTTGTTATCATAACCTGGCAGCAACAATATAACACAAGACCAGTAAAAAATCAGTAAACATCAAATCAAATCAAAGAGACCAAGGTGCCAACCAATGATTGAATGGGAAATGTCCCAAAACCAAATCAATTGTTGAAAAACTAGGAGCTCATAGGACAACTGCCACCGGGCTCAATGAGATATAATTAAGCTAAAGATGTGTTCAAAAGCATACATATTGTAAGATAGTTACCTAGAGTGTAACATAAGTGATAGATTATGGAGAGATCCTAATTGAGTATAAATATACTCCAAACATTATGCCAATAGTCATACAATATAGAGTGAACACACCAGTCTATCCAAAATGGATCAAAAATACTAATGCTGTGAAAACTGATGCTAAATGAACAGTTATAAGTGGGCTATGGTTATAATATAGCCAAAGGCATCAATAAATGAATAAATGTTATACCTGCCCCAAGCCTTAATGCCCTAGCTATTAAGAAAATCCTGTGATGCGATAATGAACCCCTAGGGATCGATTCTTAATATCCAATTCCCCATGTGCCTTAAGCCAAAATTGCAAGCAATTGAACAACAGACTGTTAGACAGCAAAAAAACAAATAAAATATGCTGTTAATGAAAAATGAAAATACCTATGCATATGGCAGTCTGCCTTTCTGATCAGAAATTGTTAAGTTACTGAAAGAACAATCAAATCAAAAATAATATATTCAATGACCCTCCGGTCTCATCAGAAATAAAATTGGTATAAGTAGGACTAGCTTGGGCAGTCTGATGTTAAAATATCAATTCCTGACCAAACAGTAAAAAATCGACCAAAAGATTTTTGTAAGGACACACAAATACATAGACCTGTCGCCCTTAGCTTGATATCTAGGTCACTATATAGCTGATGCCAAAATCATTTGAGCATAAGCCAACTGGCAAAAGACAAAATTCACATACAATAATGTATTCCGCTATAAAAATAAACAGGCATTCCTATGTATAAAATGATTAGCCCCTGAGATGTGGGTTATTGCTATTATACAATGACATTATTTAAGAAAAAAAAATACTTATTTTTCTTAAATAATTCCTTTGTATAATACCTGTGTGGTGCCCTTCCATGGTTTTCCACTATCCTGGGGCTTTTTGTGATGTACTGCGCATGCATATGCTTATGCAGTACATCAGAGCTGCGTAGAGGAAGCAGCGGAGAAAGGAAGATTTCCGTTGCTTTTCTAAAGCTGTCTCACTAGGTTAAATGAGTTTAACATAGTGAGATATCTTTAAAAAAAGCAACGGAGAAAGGAATATCTCAGTTCCCCTTTTTAAAACTATCTCGCAGAGAGATGAAGATCTCTGTTGCTTTTATTTTAACATATCTTGCTATGTTAAATGTATAACATAGCGAGATTAAAGCAACTGAGATCTTCCATTCTCCATTGCTACCTAACACAAACAAAAAAAAATTAAGACTTATACTCATGGAAAAAGTTTGGGCGACCGGACCTTTTTCCATTAGTATATGTCAGATTTACAACGGGCAAGCTGGTTGGGCTGACCAATCAGTGTGCATGTTTTGAAATACTAATCAGCAGTCATTGTATAATTATCATTAACCAATTGGTTTATGTGATTAGAAAAACTCATAACTGAATCTATTCATATACCCAGGTCCTTAAATGAGTCTACAGTTTCAATCACTGTGTGCTGTATTAAATATTTACCTTTCAATTTATGTCCCCAAATCTCATATGCTTAGTTTTTGATATATTTATCAGCATATTATTCTCCTGTGCTCAAATGGTCAATTTAGTCAAGTTATTTTGCAGACATGCCTTATCTGTAACACATGTAATCAGTTTACCCAAGTTCAGGTCTTCTGCATACGGACTGCAGAGCACCTCAGATGAAAAAGTTAGGTCTGAAATATGCAATATAAACAAGTAAGGGCCTAGGACAGAACCCTGTGGGACAGCTTGATTGTAACCAAGGATTTCACCTGTCCAGTTGCTGTATGACAGTTTGCCATGTCCTAGTTGTAAACCATGCAGCTATCCATCTGATCAAGAGTACAATACCTAGTTGTACTAATTTATTGATCAGTGTTTTGTGTATGCACTGTCAAATGCTGAAGTTAAATCTATATAAATTATATCACAGCACAATTTTTCAATCATAGCTGTTATTACACTGTTATAGAACATCATGTTACAGGTGGTAACAGATCTGTTTTCAACATATGCATGCTGATATACGGTTTCAAGTCCCAACCTATCCAGTTCTGACAATAACTTATCTAATATTACTTTCTCCATCATATTTCCGCAACATGAAAGTACACAAGGGTCTATATGACTCTGGGTTTGTCTTACTCCCCTTTCCCTTGAAGACAGATTTAATAAGCACATGCCTCCAGTCTTGAAGAATCTCCCCATATTTATGTGACCTAGTGAATAATAGATATAATGGTACCGTAAGTTCTTGCTGAAGTGTTCTCAGGTCATTGTTACTAATTCTGTCTCCTCCCTGTGCTTTGTTTGGATCCAGAGTTCTTTTTCAATATAATCTAATTTGATTCCAGTATCTGGGGTTACCTGGATGTCACTAGGACAACTTATCACCCCTTTTGTGAAGCCATACTGTTTTGCATAAGATTTAGTAAATATATCTACAATCTGTTTTGTCTGAGAATAAATTTTAAAATCTGCACACAGTTTATCAGTTTGTGTGTCTTTACTCCTTCCACATCTTATATATATATAAAAAAGTTTCCTAATATGCTCAATATCTTTATATAAAATTTCTTCAATTTTTTCTTGATCTTGCCTCACACTATGCTTAATCAGTTTGTCCAGCTTCTTTATTTCAGTTTTCAAAGTTGTAGTTCAACCTCTCTTCCATTTCTTATATTTCTTGTCTATCTCTCACCTTAATCAGATATCGTGTTCTTACGGAAATATATCCCCCTGATGTTGTATGCCTAGAGCCTGATGTTAAACTTTTTTTTAAATTTTTTGCTCGCAAACAATTTCTCTTTCAAAACTTTCCACATTCCATCTGCAGTTTTTCCACTGAACACCTCACTCCAGTTAGTTTCCCATAGTGACACTTTTGCTTCCATATAATCTGTAATTAACCTTCTGTGCATTGGTTTAGATTTCATTTTGGCTGAATTATCTAGCAACAAATTGACCTTTATAACCCCATGATCACTGCACATCAATGGTGGTAAAACTTGACTTGAAGTAACAGTAATTTCTTTAGGAACACAAACAGTGTCTACTATGTTCCATCGCCTGGTAGTTTTTTTACAATCTGAAGCAATTGTTGTTCCTGAATATACATTGCGAATAATTTCCTTACTAAACTTGTTGAATAGATATTATTCCAGTCTGTCTCTGGTAAATTTAAGTCCCTAACTAATATTATTCTTCCCTCTTGTGTTTCATGCAAGAAATGTATGAATTCCTCTAGGTCATCTGCACTTGACTTTGGTGGTCTATACACTCCAACAATTGTTATATGTTCCAGGGTTGTCTTTATTGTCACAGTTACACAGTCTACAGTATTTATGTTGTCATTGAACATGTAATAATCACAGGTCTCATAATTATCTGTAATCCCTATCATAACACCTCCACCTGATTTTTTTGTTAGAATGTCTGTTACAGTAAAAACATTTATACCCTGAGAGAACTGGTTCACAGTCATTGTTCTTTAACCATGTTTCATAAACAATAACAACACCAATATTGTGGGAACAGCAAATTTTCTAATAAAAAAATAGTATTAATGCTCCTAGCATTAACAATCATCAGAGATACATTGAATGCTGTTATCTGTAAACTGTTAAATTTTCCACCTGGCAAAAATCCTGCCTAGTGTTTGTCAAATATTGCAAAATATCTGCTACAAAAATTCTCTTCCCTGATCTTGACAAATGGATGCCATCCTGTCTGAACATATGTGTGTCCAAAACTAGGTTTGGATGATCGGCACATTTCCATTTTTTAAAATAGGACATTTTTTTCCATGTAGTTATTTACCCCAAACGTTTTTATTCACAGTAACCTAACTATCCTTTCTATAGGTGAATTGTGAAAAATATGTCCTAACACTAGTACAAGCTATACTATTTAAGAGGGCTGTCAGTTCCCTAGTAACAGTCAAAGAATCCTTATGGATAACATCATTTGTACCAACATGAATAAAAATGAATCCGTACTTCCTTACATTAAGGCATTCCAAGACTTGTTTCACATATTCTATTTTTACTCCTAGCAAGCATAACACAATGTTCATTATCTTCTCTCTAAATATAGGTGTCAGTTCCTCTAATAATTGTATCTCCAGTTACAACAATATATTTGCTGGCCAGCTCTGAACAATCTTCAGCTTCTAATACAGTAATATCTGCTCTATCAATTGTCACGAAGGCTAGATCTCCATCACCATTAATCTTATTAATCCCACTGTTTTCATTGTATATTAAATTCTCATCCAGCTGGTATTGTAAATTCATAGCTTGAGCCATGTAGTCAGCATCTGTCTTTCTCTCCTTTTTTCTTACAGTAATGTTCTTCGATCGTTCCATGTTCAGTTTTGATTTCTTCCTTTTCACCTGCCCTTTGCCTCTTTTTTCTACCTTCTCTGTTGGTAAAATGATACCTTTTTCTGTAGACTGAAGTTTTTGTGATAGAAAAATATCATCATTCCCTGTAACCTGTTCATTACATAACAAAGCAGTGTCCTTTTTAGTATGTATTCTCTTTACTTTACAGTCATTAATCAGTTTCTTTTTCTTCCCTGTTATTTGTTGAGAATGTCTTCCTTTCTTTCTTTCTTTGTTTCTTTCTAAACAAACCAGATCCTCAGATTGCTGAATACCTGCATCCAGAATTCCAAAGTTGTCAGTGGCATTGTCTTGTTTCATAGGGGTTGAATGATCTTTGCAGACAACAGATGCATCATTTCCTAAATCTGTTCTATTTGTTCTATGCTTAACATTATTTATTTCATCAATCCAGTCATTATTATATAAAACAACAGTTCTCCAAGCCATGCCAATTGTACAAGTGCAATCATCATCATTAAGTCTAGATTTACTTCTAACAATGGTAAGCAAATCATCCAACTTTTGACATGAGGAACACAGATCACCAGTGTTATCAGCTGTTACCTTTAAATATGCATAGCATTTATTACACTGTATAAGATATTTGTGCATTAGCAAATCATTGATTGCATACTCATTTAAAGAATCCATATTCAGTTTCAAACGAATAAAATATTTTAAAAGAAAAGAACATTCAAAATCAGTAACTGCAGAATTCAAAGAGAACTTAAATCAACTTCTATGACAAAAATTCACACCAGCAATATGCAACTAAATAATCAAATAATATATAAAATAAAATATTTTAGACCAGGACTGTTGTGTGTATTGCTGTACTATCTAATAGTGTTTACCATTGTTATTTTGTTAGCATATATTTTACTATAGTAGTGTAGGTATTAATTTTTTCCTATATTTGTTGCTTATTACAAATGTATATAACAAATGTACTTATAACAAATGTAAAATAAATAATAAATAAATTATCACAGGTGATCCTGACAGTGAAAGTGTGGGACTTTTACCACCTGATGTCAGAGTTATCAGCAGACTCTGATGATGATGGTGGCCAAACAAAGGCACAGCTGAGGGGTGCAGAGGTTGAATCTGACACTGAGGATGACATACAGCCATCCCCTGAATTTCAGCAAGTAGGCTTATGCCTACCCATTCCAGTGAACCCCCAGATACTGGACAATGGGTATTCAGTGAATAGCCATTTATCAAACACCTATTTAGTGAAGCCAGTCTTCATCAAACTGCAAATTTTAAGTAGGGCAAACAAGCGGTTGGCCAACCAAGTGACCACAAAAAAAAAAAATGTAAAACCTACCAAGGTGGGGGTTATGCCCCCATCACCCCTAACTAAATATATTAACTGTGTGATCACACTACTTTGGGGAAAAGGGCAAATTCCAGATGGTGGACAACCACTGGTTTGCCCTAGTTAAAATTTGCCATTTGATGAAGAGCGGCTTTCGCTAAATAGATGTTCAACGAATGGCTATTCACTAAATAGCCATTCAATAAAATAATATAGACCCAGTGTGAGCAAGGTCCCACACAGGAGAGTTGTTAGGATGGTTGAGGAGGCCTGCTGTCCATCTTCCACCTGATCCAGGTGTCTCTTTGAGTGCCACTCTACATACATTTAGGGCCATCATGGAAGCAAAGGTACATTCCCATACATCCTCCAGAGAAATGCTTAGGGTTGTAGATGTGGCACAGGCTGACATGCATGGCTGCCTCTACCATGTTGCCAATTCAATGGATCAGATGAATGACACATTGGAACGGGCAGTGTCTGTGATGGAATGTCTGCTGGAAGGGGGGACGGCATCCTCATGGGCATAGGTCAACCACATCATTTGCCGTTAACTAATGTGACCATGCTCGATCATGCTCCCACAGTGGCAGTACTTCCACTGCTCTGTCAGTGGTTGGGCTGTCTGCACCCAGATGTGGCAAGCCATGGGGTCATGGTCCTGGGCATCTGCATGAGAGAAACTTGTCCAGCAGACATCAGTCACTTTCAGGTAGCAGCAGTGCATCTGACTATGGGCATGGACATGCCAGTGCAACTCCTAGAAGAGCCAGGTCTTATGGTCGGGTAAAACAACAATCAACTGCCACCTTTACCATGCATGACTCACACCTGTCTGACCTATCAAGATACAGAGCTAGCACAAAGCTTGGCTGTGCTAATGCAGACACTAACACACCAATTTCACCTGGAGGACCCATACAGACACACACACAACAGTTACATGGTTCAACCATGAAGCTTAAAACTCATTTTGTCTCACTGGCCATTTGTTACTTTATCTGAATGTCTGACTGCTTCTCTTTCTTACTCACACACACACTCATTGACTTTTTGTGTCAGCCTAGGCTTCCTGCCCCCCACATGACACCTTGTGCAAGTGATAATGCCTGTGCCATATCCCTGCTTTCTACCTTTTAGATTCAGGGATACATAAGCTTGGAGTCTGATGCTCAGGGTGCATAGCTGGCTTAGTGTTTAGTATATCTGCATTTGTGATGTTGAATCAGTAATTGTATCATTGACATATTGATCTTAGAAAGTTAGACAGTTGATAGCATCAATATTTTTCAATCTTTATTTTTAATGATCTTGTGAGGGTTGTGAAGTCTGAACTGGAATGTGTATCATTACTTTCTAACATGTCTCTTTAATGATTTTAAGTACATACTTATGGTGCTAAACCGAGGGCATGCAGTGACCATCACTACTTTTGAGAGATACGACTGTGTGAATCTTTGATGCCTGAGGCCTGTTACTTAATAATGGACACATATATTTCAAAAAGCGTCTGCTGTCACATGTTAAGGTCATTTCTGTACAAATCCCACACCCTTTACTTGCGTACACTACCAAGTTACAACATGCCAGGATATGCCAGTTATTCATATTATTACACAATATACTGCAGGTTCAACACTTACCTTCTAAATCCGGCAGTTGCAACAGTTTTACTTCAGGGCTGACTCTATCTGATGCAAGCAGTACACAGCCAATTCATGGACAGGTAAAGGTTGTTACTGCTGCCTGGCATGAATGCTACTATATGTATGTGCCTAAAAGGAAGATTTTAGGCCCTTAGGTGGTGAGTTGACTATGCTATGTGTTGTTTCTTAGCCACTGCAAGGGCATATTTATTTAATTTTATTTATTTATTTAACATTTGTTGACCTAGTTGGTCCATCTGGGCTGAGGCCCTTTTTCAGTGGAGACCTGGAGAGAAAAGCTCCATAGTTACAAAATATTTATAAGTTCCAAGAATACAAAAAAGACATTTGCTAGTATACAGAAAAAAGAATACATAACCATGTACAGTGAGTATACGATAATAATACTGATTATAGATTATATACAATGTTGGCTAGCTATGTATATTACGGTAGGGAGTCAAGGAGAAATTGAATTTTGAGTAAAGAGAAAGGAAGCTAGTAAGGAGTGTTTGGGTAGTAGTGAAAGGAGAGATAAAAGTGCAACAGTATTTTGTTGACCATTTTACTGGTGAGTAGATTGGAATAGTAAAGGATAGTTTAGGAGGAAGAGTCCGGAGAGGGTTTAGAGGGGGAGAAGAGATGGGGAGTTTGGAAGGAGGTAGAGTTAGGTACTTGTAGGAGAGAAAGAAGTGAGAGAATTATTCTGGAGACCACTCCTATGTCTGCCTATGCCCGTAGCAGCTGTTGCTTCACCCTCTGACTACTCACCTGCATGTGGCTGTGGTGACCTTGTCATTGGTGGTGGAATGTGTGCCCCTTCCCCTTGCTGAGCATCCTGAAGCTGTTTTCTCAGGGTGATGATGATAGCATGGCACATACTGTGAATATTTCAGAACATATCCATGGATTGTACTGCAGGGCTCCCCTAAATGTATCTAGACACCAGAACTGCGACTTCAGCAGCCCAAACACATACTCTGTAATATTTCTAGTTTGAGCCTTTGTCTCATTATGGTGTTCTTCAGCAGGTGTGTGTGCATTTCTGATGGGTGTCATCAGCCATGGTTCCAATGCATAACCTGCATCCTTCAATAAATGATCCTGTTGGATATCCCTCCCTAGTGAACATCTGATACAGTTGGGAGGTGTGCCAGATATATGAATTGTGTTAATTGCCTGGGTTGCCAGCACACATGTTAAAGATGATTCCCTTGGCATTACACATGACTTGGACATTAATAGCATGGAAGCCCTTTCTATTAATGTAGAGCTTTCCCTGTTCCCCAAGTGGTACCTTAATTTATACATGTGTCCAATCGAAGGCACCCAGTACTTCAGAGTAGTGTGCTACAGGGTACAACTCCTGCATATTTCTGGCCCTATCCTCAGGAGTATAGAGCAAATATATGTGGCCACTACATACCTCTCACCTTGTACAGGTTTTCGTAGAATGTCCACATTTTTGCCTCATATTTTTGGTCCGTTTTTCACAACATTGTGGTTTTCTGGCAAATTAGTGATAAATCATTAAAGAGTGAAGTTAGAAAATAATAAAGATTTGAGTTTCATATTTCATACCCTTTAGAAAATTAATGTTAATGCAAAACCTGTTATCCTATCGACTTTCTAAGTTTGTAAGAGCAATATTTAAAAATTCTCCCTATTTTTTGCCCTTTGTCCCACTTTTATTTATGGCTTTGTCCAGATTTCTTGCTCTAAGAGGTTGACAGGTATGGATTGCTAGCATGTTAGAGCACAACATTCAGGAATTGATGGAGGATTCTGGATGCTGAGAAATGTGACAATGTCAGCATATCCCCTGTTGGTCTCTGAAAGGTACCAGTAGCTAAAATTCTAAGTGCTACACATACCTTTGCCTCCACTGGGATGGGTTCCCCTCGGTTTGCCCTGGTTCTGAGTTGAGGATGACAGAGGTTGCAGAGTTCCTGTAGATTGTCTCTCTCCACCCTGAAGCACTCTATAATTTCTATATCATGTATGTTGTGATAAGTTAAAGAGGGTCTGAAAACTCTTCTCCTTCTTGGCCTTGGTCTATTAGCAGCAGCAGCACCATAGACTTCAGCCTGTTGCACATACATATGAATTAAAGGAAGAGCAGCCCCTAACATTGTTATTGTGTAGACTCCTTTTTGTTGCTGTATTCCAGTAAGTTTTGAAATACGCAGGGAAAACCAGCACTCAGTCTACACAGTTGCTTTATAGCTTGTTGAATAGCTCCTCCATATTGGATTGGTTGATTAGCATGCATTTCAGTTGCTTATGCTGTAACTTGCATGTCATATTGTTTACCTTGTTGGCGCAGCTGTGCATGCCTCTACACACTGTATAGAGCCACTTACTGAATCCAAAACAGTGCACATTCATGTGCATGTCACAGCACAACATGGGCACGGTATAAACAGACTTTGTAGGCTTTATTGAATCTGCCCAAAAGTCTTAAAAAACACAGAGCAATAAGGGAAAAGAAGGGAAGAAATCAAATGCCATCATGGATGCATCACGTAAAGAAAACTATAAAGCAATTAAGACAAGAAGCGTCACTGTTAGAAGGGTACAGAAGAGGGAACAGATCACCAACAATACTTAAAAAGATAGATGTGATAAAAGCAACATGCAGCATCAGAACAGACCAGGATCTATCATACATTATTGCAAATAATAAACTAAAGACATCAGCACAGGCAGAAAAACATATGCAGACAAATATAAAGGAAAAGTACAAACTAAGCAATTCACTGATGACCCAAAAAAGTTTTAACGAGAATTGCCAAACAAAGCAAAAGGAATAGAAACACCACCAAAAAAATGAAGAAATAAACACATGTTGGAGAAATATCAATGAAGACCACATGGAACACAACAAAGATGCTGAATGGACAGAAGTAAAGGAAACAGTAAGAAATTCAGATGTACAGGATATAAAATGGGACGAAGTAAAGACCAGAGAAATTGAAACAAAATTAAGAAAAGCTCCTAACTGGAAATCCCTAGGCCCAGATGCAGTACTTATCTTCTGGCTAGCAGTATTAACATCAAAGATTTAATCTGAGTAAGAACTATTTACATGTGCAACCCAAACAGATATCAACATAGCTAACAACAGGAAAAATTATACTACTCCTTAAGAATAAACCTACAAGCTATCCTAAACCTATAGGCCAATAACTTGTTTCCCAACTGTATATAAACTATATATTGGAATTAATGCCAACAGAGTTTATAGTCATTTAGAGGAAAACTCAATCGTGGCACTAGAACAAAAAGGTAACAAGAGAAATTCACATGTAACAAAACATCATTTGTTGTAAAGAAAGTCATAATGGAGAATCTAAGTATGGCATGGCTAGATTACAAAAAAAAAAACATTTGAGAGCACCTCACATTCATGGATAAAGGAGTGACTACAGATAAGTTACACCCTACATTGATTAGTTACATTAAAGTGACCATGATACAGTGGGAAACCACTTCACAGCTAAGCCATGATAAGGAACAAATTATTATCCCAGGGATAAAAATTAAAAGGGGGATATTCCAGGGTGATTCTTTGCCACTGCTGCTCTTTTGTCTTGCCCTTAAACCATTAATCTGACTACTTAACAGATTAGTCATGGTTCCATTTTGGATCCCAGAAAACATCAAAGTGTAAAGACCTCTCATCTTCTTTTCTGTGGATGATTTAAAACTGCATAGTTAATCAGATGAGGATCTGAAAGCACAACTAGAAGTGGTCAACATTCATTTGGTCTTGATAAATGTACAAAACCAACATTCAAAGCAGGAAAGCTTCAGCACCCATAAAATATGCCTAGGATAAGAATGAGATATAAAGGAACTTGAGGAGAAGAGAATGTAAAAATATTTGGGAACTGACAAAGGACTGACAATAAAACGTAAATGAAAACAAAACTCAGTAAGGAATATTTTAGAATAAAATTAATGCTGAATACATCCCTGGGATCTAGGAACAAAGTCCAAGCTATAAACCAATTTGATCTTCCTGATCTAAATTACAGTTTTGGTGTGACTGACTGGGCCCAAAATGTATTAGATCAGTTGGACAGGAATACAAGAAAAATGCTTCACTCTTATCAAATAATATATAAAAATCAGTATACCAAGATTATATATTCATCATTCTGAAGGAAGTATGGGCTTCCTCAAAACTGATTACATGCATAGATCTGCAGTTGTAGGACTACATACATATCTGCTGACTTCACCAAATCCAAACACAGTGAAAGTTTTAAAACATGAGAAGGACAAGTCTAAGATGACTTCTCTGCTTAGTTTAGTAGAATCATATCAGTGTAAAGCAGGAACAGAAATCAAACCAAAAGTAGACAAAAAAATCAGGCAGCAACTGAATGTGCCAAAATACAAAAGAAATAATAAAAGGTAAAGGATCAGATAAGGCAAGAAATGTGGAAAAGGCATAAATATAGTTGCAAATACAGAATATTCCTGGCATAACCTTATGTGGATCAGGGTCTGATGCAGAAAAAGAGGTGGATTTAAACCAAAAGACAAAAGGTTAATATTAGTAGCCCAGGAGAGTGGATTATGTACACTTTGGTTTACAAAGTCCATTGAACATGTAGGACCATGTGAAGAAGCAGGCATATGTAGGTTCTGTAATCAGTTGCACGTCATGTTGCTGGGTCCATACCTCTCAACCTGGAAACATCAAAAATCTGGACAAAGGTCCATGAAAAAGTAGGTACAATTGGCCAAAGATCAGGACACTGATTAACATAAATTTGCATAGATAATTTTGTAACCCCACCCACCCCAGTGGAATTGGGGGATACCAACATTCAAACACGATTTGAAGAACAGACAAAATATAAAACAACAAATATCTTTCAGAAAAAGCAAACTAACACAAAATCTGTTAAACATTCTAAGTTTATAAGAACAATATTTAAAGTCCATCCTTATTTTAGGGTTTTTCATCCCCAGTGTCAAAAGTACAAAAGTGAAATTATTCTTCAGTTCCCTGCTCTGCACAGATAAAGCATAAGGTCATCAAATTCCAGCTGTATTAAATGAATTCCATAGTTTAAGAACTTCTAAAGAAGCTACTTCAGGAAGGTAACTCAGGAATGAGCCAACTTTTCCTTTCTCATACTGTCCTGTCATACAGATATGAAGGCAGAGAAAACCACAGCTTTGGAGAAAGTAGACAGGAAGTACTAGGATTTCTTTGTAACCTTATTACAGGTAGAGAAAACTGCTCCTATGTTTCTTTGTTGTCTATACATATCCTCATAGTAGTCACAATAAAATTCAGACGTGCTATGACAAAGTGGAGAGTACTGCAGCACACCTTCAAAACAAATATTGGCAATGTCATCTCACACCCAAAATGAAAATGTATCTGCACTAGCAACAACTATAAATTTGTTTCAAGTATACTTGAAAGAAATATCTGACTATATAGTTATTTATTTTATTTATTTATTTAACATTTGTTTACCAGGATTTTCTGACTGGACACCAGGTGTCCTTTTTCAGCAGAGTCCTGAGTAGAAAAGCTCCACAAGGTTACAGAGTAATTTAGTAAAAATGGTTAACAAAGTTTAACAATGTTTATCAATAGTTTAAAAAATTAACAATAGTTTAAAAGTTTGACAAGTTGTTTAGGAGATAACTGATCTCAAAAACAATTATAGGTGAGCATAAGTACACATATCATTAAAATTTGATGTTACTTCTGCAATACATACAGCTCACTTTCAATGTCATGTTCTAAAAATTGAGTAAGGAGGAGCAACTTGGTACCACTGTAGTCACTAGCTGCCAAGGGGGAAAAATAAAAAGGATACACAATCTCAGCATTATGCATCTTAAGTAACAGGGTTACCCCAAGTCATTCCAAATAAATTAATGCTGATCTCACAAAAAATGGTCAAATAAACACTGGAAGAATGCTAAAAGCAACTGCTGTTGCTTTAAGGCTTTAATGCTAAGAGTTTCTGTAATGTGAAACCTTTCCACTTGAGCCAAACCTGGCATGTATCATAGTCTCATCAATTTAGAAACAAGCAAAAGCAGTTTTACATACACTGCCTTAGTGGCAATGCACTACAAAAGACAAATGCCAGTTTAAGCAAAAGTCATGTAATATAACAGATTCTCTCAGTCATATTAACAGTCAACATAGTTCACCCAAGCTAAAGTTAATTAAAATACGTTCTAACTGCTAAACAGAGATTTCCACTGGTACTAATTAACCATAATAAGCCAAAGTACAGAATGTCCTCACATAGCTTTTATCACAAAGCTTTTAGCCTTAATCAGAAAACACACTGTCAAATGGAAATGGCAAATCATTGTGCCTTGTTTTCATCATTTCAAGCCTAAGTTTAACATCGAGCTCAAAGTTTACATTGATTCATTCATTTAAGATTAGTGGTAGCCTTGTTAAAAACAAGAAATAAAAAAAAACTGCACATACTTGTTCCCAGGAAGCAATCAGCATGCAAACTTCATGAAACAGTTTGCTGAAGAAGATCCATCTTCCATGTCTTTTTCCAGTAAGACTGGAAAGGAGACAAAGAGAAATGCAAAGAAAGTCTAGCTCCTGGGACTGGTGTGTAAGAACTTCTGCAGGTGCTTGTTTTCCTGCTGTCCAGTAATGGTATTGGTGACTGTTGTGTGGGTCCAGGCAGATGGACCCCCATGGGCTAGCAGTGGTAGGAGGAGGAGGTGGTGTTGGAGGAGATAGAATAGGGAGCGGAAGCTGCCTTTTGCCCTGATGGAAGGGTGGGATGTCCACTTTGATGGTGACAGGGAGAAAAGTGGAAGAAAATAAGTATGGAGCTGGGACAAGGAGGACTGAGGCTGAAGTTGTTGTTGCTGTAATTAACAGTCCAACAGCAGTAGAATAGGAGACCATGGCTTGCCCATAGATGTTGCTGTTGGCTGCTACAATTGCCCAACAGTTCCATTTCATCTCAGACACAGCTGCAGACAGATTTAAGTATGCACAATCTGCAGAAGATTTCTCTTTCGGTGCAACTTTTTTCCCAGTGTCACTAGGGGGGCTTGGGGGAGTGAAGAGGCAGAATGCCTGAGACCCTGCAAGGAACGGGAAAGATAGAAAAGTGGAGTGCAAAAAGGATAACCAAGTGGGCAAACTCTGAGTTAAACAAAAAATCAAAGAAGCACAGCTAGAGAAATCCTACTCCTGCTTTTACTCTCCTGCATTTGTCTCCTGACCTGAGGATTTGTTAACAACTCACAATGAATCTATTCAAAACTGATTTCATTTCAGACATATTTTCCAGTCTCCTCCTTGCAAGTTACTCATGTGCTGTGCACCTGACTGAACTAACTTTGTTTTATTTTTTTTAAATCTCCTGCCCACTCCAGTCTCCAAGTCCAATGAAGCTGATGTCAACATACACATTTCTTCACATTCATGGCGATGCGTAATGACATCAGCCATAACTTAAAATTGTAAAAAAAAAAGAAAAAATCACGAATTAAAGGAGCCACTCGGAAATTCGTGCCACCCCATTTTTTCCCCTTAAAACCTGTAAATACCGAGATAGAGAGGCATGGCTGGGTGTGATACACTAATAGCAGAAGGCCTGTATACTGAAAGACATAATAATGTGGCAAGACTTACATTGTGGATTGGCAAACATTGCAATATTGAAGTAGTTGAGAAGCACTGGAAACATGAGCCACAAAGCAGTATAAAGAATTATGAAATTTATATTACATGGGATCACCTATTACCAGCAGTTCAAAAAATAGATGCGAGAAAACCAGATATAGTAGTCCATGAAAAGAAAACAAAAGTAGCATTGATCACTGAAATTGCTACAGCCAGTGATTGTTGTACATACAGAGAGACATAAAGTCATAAAATACTAGGATATGCAATCAGAAATGAGGGCAATGAGGATGAAGGATACCCAGGCAGCTCCAATAGTAACAGGAGCAATGGATCTCATAAAAAACAACTTAAGAGTCTTATTTAGGTATGCGGCTGATACATGTAACTCTGTATGAATTGCAGGAGTTGGTTCTAGGCACATTACAGGTGCTGCGAACTGCACTTTTAGCTGACATGAAAGAGTGAAACAATATTAATTTCATGAACTTTAATCATACTTTGAGTTAGGAATGGGGTCCATTCCTGTCATGGCATTAGAAACTCAAAAGACTTGGAGGGTTAAACCACAATGCACCATCAAATACATCCAAGAAGCAAAAGTATGTCTTCAAGTGCACAACACGTGCTCATCAAGGACCCAGATTTGTTACAGGGCATAGATGTAGCTTTGTTTGCCATGATGTGTGGGGATTTCAGATTGTTGTCATCAATCAAGGCTCCAGTGCGTATTAGGCATCACCAGTAAGATGCTCCTGAAGAACTCACCCCTCAGAAACTACTGAAACAAGTCACACATATGCCATATGTGGGTGTCATAGGTGCTGCCTATGATACCTACATATAGCACATGTATGGGTGTCATAGGTACTGCCTGGATGGCCTGCATAGAAATTGCAAATTATCCTCTGTGCATTACTGATCAACTGGCAGCTGATGGAATTGTACCTTTACAGTTCATGCACCTTCTTCCCAGATCACAGAGAGGGGCCTTTATTTCAATGTGGGTGCAGTCTATGGCACCAAGTACCTCAGGAAAATGGGCTATAGCATAAAAGTCCCCACATATATTCCCCCACATGGTGTAGCATGGCATTGAGGAACTGGTTAAGTATCTTTGCGGCAGATGCCTGGGAACTCCCCACCATTGGTTGCTGAAAGGTCCATGTAGCTAATATTCTCAGAGCTCTATATATACCTTAGTATCTACTGGTGCAAGTAGTCCATGCTTCTCAGATACTTGCAGATGAATGAGACACATATCAACCAGCACCAACATGGTGAATCTATCCACACAGTAGCAATCTATAATGACAGTGTTATGAAGGCCATGAGATTTTAAGAGTGGTTGGATAATATGGAGCCTACAAAAGTGATGACATGCAACATTATAAATATTAGCAGCAACTACACCCAGCTGCATTTGCACATTTGTTAAAGCTGCAGCTACTTTACAACCTACAATATAGCTTCTGTGTTCTACTTTCATACTCATTAAATCTATTAATAACAGCTTTCCTACTTCTCCTCCACTACTGTTTCTTCTCCATACACCCTCCTTTCTCTCTCTCTACTTTAATACTCAGTAAACCTCCTAATGAACACTTACCTAACTTTCCTCCATTCCTGCTTCTTCCTTACACCCTCCTGAGTCTCTTATTTCACTTAAATCTCATCTGTTATACCTAAGTGTGACACATTTATAACACTGTGTGCTGTAGCTCCTATGTATGTACATATTATATTTTATCTATGTATAATGTTTAGGTATTGTGCTTAATCTTATGATTATATTCCATAACCCTCAAAAACAAACTTAATACTATCATATAAACACTCCTGTTTCTTTTTACCTAATTTCCAACTTCCATTTAATCTTTTATCACCATTCCCAACTACCTTTCACCCTCCCATACTGCTTTGCACTGTATTCATTTATAGTCACACTCCTCCCTAATAGCACCTACATATATTCTACATTGTATCTTCTACTTCTCCCAAATAAACCCTCACTTCTTCCTGTTTTAACCACATTTCCATACTCTAGCCTTTTAAACTCCTCTATTCCTTACATTCCAGAGAAGATACTAGGACAAACAAACTCTGTTCCTTCGTTAAAAATACTTTGTTCCTACCTACCCACCCTCTATCAGCTTTCAGACCCTACCACCACTAAATATCCTTCTGCTCTGCAACCTCTATTTTCTTCTTGATCCATACTTCTCCACTACCTGCCATCTATAACATACAGATCCCTTTACTTAATCATGCCACTCCTCAGCTTAACCTCTATTGTTCTTATGCTACTGGAGCATGTCTCATCCTACCATAACTCTATAATAGCTCTCAACATATTTCCAAATTTCTCCCAACCATCAATTCATAATTGCTCCCTACAATCTCCACACATCACACCAAACCTATTCAATGGTGCTCCTCATCTTTACTCCAGATATAGACTAATTAGCTCCATTTCAACTCAAACCAAAACAAAACTAAGTTGAAAAACAGTCTTCAAAAACAAGTATCAATAATTCTCCAAAGTATTAAAATCTTTCCAGGAGGAGACATTCACCCTAAATCTGGGGCCACTTATCAAAATGGATAGCAAGACAATTCTCTTCCGCACAATACTCCAACCTTGCAATGTTCAACACCCCACCCCAGTAATCTAACTTATCATAAATGTTAGAAGCATAAGAATTAAAATTGCTGAACTACATGCCTGGATTACC
This sequence comes from Protopterus annectens, assembly GCF_019279795.1. Classification (NCBI taxonomy): domain Eukaryota; kingdom Metazoa; phylum Chordata; order Ceratodontiformes; family Protopteridae; genus Protopterus; species Protopterus annectens. The sequence continues at coordinate 1,661,129,912 of NC_056735.1, read as the reverse complement.
CAACATAAGACTGATATTCTCACTGTAACTGCAACTGGGCTTAAATCCAGCATAAATGACTCGTAAATGACACCTCCCGGATATAATGAGTGCATAAAGAGGAAAGGTGGTGACATTGCTTTAATATTTCTCAACAGCTACCACATTTCCCCTTACAACAAACCAATACCAAAATTCAGTTTGTCAGAGCTTTTTATTACTTTCCTGAAATTAAACAATTGGAAACAAATATATTACTGTTCTTTACATCCCACCTGGCAACATACAGCTATACTGGAAGATATCCTACATTTGATATCCATAAAAATTCCACATGAAAAATACTATTAGGTGGTGTGAATGTCAATTGGTTGGACATCAAGAGTGAACTTATTTGGTTTCAAACTAATTAATTGATAGCTGCAGACATTATAGCAAGACATCAAATTCCCTGTTGACTGGGTCCTACTATCAGACCCTACCAAATATACCACCTCAGGTACAATGTCTGACTGAGTGATTATCTCCCAGTCAACACAACCAGACATCTCACACATCCACTTAAAATTCATGTTTATAAAACAACATACAACCTTTCTAAGTTTAACCCAGAAATGTTCATTACTACTCTATCATCTATTAACTGGAACGTCCTAAAAATTCTCCCTTCAGATAATGCTGTAAATTAATTCAGTACAATTTTCCTGAATATCCTACATAGCCTTACACCTTGTATAATGAAGAAACTAAAAACAAATAACACAAATTGACCATCCAAAAATAGTAGAATGTTAATGTGGATAGCGGAAAAAGCATGTAAAGACAGCAAAAATATAAAACACCACAATATCTTGAAAACAGAATGCTTCACAATCATCCTAAAAAGCAAATTAATAAAGACAAAAAAATATACTATAATAACTTTCAGAATAAAAGTAAATACAGCCTTAAAAACATTCTGCACAGCCACTAAAGAAATCTCGCATCCTGGCCATAAATTCTACACTAATCCCTTTCCTGATAACTCATCACTTGAAACCCAGATACAATTCAACTCTTATTTCAGATAGTACGGCATCTCTAACCAAAGATTCCTCAATATCTAATCCCATCCCTGCCCATCACCTATGTGTCACCACATCCACTTTCACCTTGAAACCTGTGCCCGCATCCTATATAAAACTACTCATTAAACAAACTCAAATTATGCTCCACTTCAGCTGATGACTTCCCAAGCAATTACCTTAAAATAGTAGCCAATAGTATTGCCTACTCTATTTCAATCATTGTAAATAGGCCAATCCAGAAATTCCACATTCCCTCTTGCTAAAAAAAAGTCACATGTTATCTCTCTGCACAAAGGAGGAAATTCAACAAACATTACTAACTTTTGATCTATAGCTATTGTATACTCTTGACCAAAATACTTGTAAAATGTATTCAAAAAGAATTGTTAAACTATCTATGCAAGAACTCCTGTCCCCTACACAACATGACTTAAATCCCTCCCATGGTACTAACACTGTACATCCAGCCTCTATAGATACTGTCATTAAAGATAGAGATAATGCAAACTAGTCTCATTCTTATTTCTAGACTTGTCTAAAGCTTTCAACACAGTTTGTCACAGCAAACTTGTACTTCAAATGCTCTCATTAGGCCTCTCTCAACCCAACCTTATCTGGTTCAAAAGCTACCTATCCAATAGGTATCAGACAGTAAAATAGTACTTCTCCCTCTCTCCATACCTCCCAGTCACTACCACTTTACCACAAGGCCCTGTCCTTGATCTCCTCTTCTTTAACATTCTCACCTACACCTTCCACATATCTATACAACAGGCCCCCTCAATACACTACACAGAAGACTCCACAGTCATTTGCACATCTGACAACATGGCACACCTCGAAAAAGTTATTCAGGGAGTTTAACAACAACTGAAATAAGGCTTTGTAACTCACAACTCATGCGCTACCCTGAAAACAACAAATGACTACTTTTCCCCCAAATCCCTCTCCCATAAAAAACAAAAATCTAAAGTCTTGTCCCTTAATACAGACATTGAAGTCACTTCTCATAGAAAATTATTAAGATAATATAGTGAATCATAATATTAAATTCAAAATGCATATACAAAATCATAAGAAAAACTCATCAAAAAACTAGGAATACTTTAAAGAACCAAAAATGTTCTAACCAATACAACTAAAACTACACTTGCCACTACTTATCTTCTCCCTGCAGAAATCAAAACTTGAACAATGCTATAACAAAGTTGCTAACTTTGCAGCAAATACTCCTTTCAGAACCCACCACAATATAGCACTAAACACCTAAAATGGTTAGAACTACCCCATCAACTAACATATACACCACTTGTTATCAACAATAGAATTATACCGAATCCATTTGCTTGCCCAGCACTAAATAACATTCTATACAACTATTTTTCCAGTTGGTCATTATGACCCAATGACTAAAAATTGTCTGTCCACAAACCTATCAAATTTGCTGGGCATTGTCTGTATTCATACCATGTTGCTAAGGCCTGGAACTCTTTATCTTTATGCACCTGGTCAATACAGTCCATCCCATCTGTCAAAACCATTCTGAAAAACTTCCTAACCAAAAACTGGCTCTGTTCTTGCTCAACACCAGGATAACCTATATCCCTAAATGTGAACAAATATCTCTTTATATCTCACATCTCCTTTCTCTCCCTTCTTTGCTCACTTCCTTACTTATATCAACTTTTCTCCCCCGGCTTTCGCTTTAAATCATAAGAATGCTTTTCTTACTTTGTATTGCAATTCATGTTTGTATTACATTAGCTTACTGTTAATTTCTCTATAAACTGGCTAAAATTTCTCTAACTATTAAATTATTGTCATATAACTTGTACAATTATTAACCAGTGTTTTCATATCATGTCTAATCTGGCATAATTATTTAAACTGCTGATTTTTGTGTTATTTTTAAAGACTGTAAAATTATTGTTCTTAAAAAGTTTTTTAATACTTTGTAGCTTTTCTCTCTGGGTCTCTACTGAAAATGGGTTCCTACCTATTTGAACTTTCCAGGTAATTAAATGTTGATAAATAAATAAATGAATAAATATATATATATATATATATATATATATATATATATATATATATATATATATATATATATATATATATATATATATGTATTGTCTATCTATCCTAGTTATACATTTTGTCTACATATTCAGTTCACAACATTGTAATGCACTTTGCACTGTCTTCCCATCCTGGTAATCAAATGATAAATAGTCCTAACATCATTTTGCTATCCCCCTGCTATAACACTTAGATTTAATGGTGCTCGGATTCACTGGTGGTAGAGCTTCTAGTACTGGATTTTGTATATTTCTGACATACAATGCCATATTGTTTTCCCATATTTGCATATACCAAGTCCTTCATTATAATAATGGCTCTCATTGTGTCACCATGTTGCTCTAAGCTCACCCAGTTGCTCTCAGTGTGTCTATGAATCAAACACATCCTCTGTGTGCCCACTGATTATACACAGATGATGACCACAATGCAGTCAATATTTTTGAATCCCTGCCTGTACCAATGATACCATCATTAATACTGAGAGGTATTCAGAGCAGTGTTACACTAGATATCTAAAAAATGTTCCAAGAGGCATTTGCAAAGAAAAGTGGCAAACAATAGATCCCGATGAACTACTGATACACTAGTCATCAGAAAAATGTTCTCAAAACATTGTCATCAGCATTGCCAACTAAAGAATGTAGTAAATATGAGAAATGTGGAAGACTGTTGAAAGCTGGCAAGATATTCTGACACTGCATGAAATGAATTAATTGAAAAGTATTATCAGACTGGAAGATTAATGAACACCCTAAAGATGCTGCTGAAACCTGTTTGTATTGAAAATAACTGCCATTTTTAAAGTTATAGAGCAATTTCATTCTGAGAACAAGGTACATAAATTATCCATCTCTATGTACTGTATAATTACCTCAAAAGACATGAAAACTTGTTGCTTCTAAAATGAGGATGTAATATTCACATATCTTTAAATTGTTGGTACCTTTAACCTCCTTCATACATCATGTGGTCTGGTTTCTTCCTGTACTCTATTGTATGATATAAAAGTAAAGGTAATGGAGCTGATAGCACTTAGCCTTGTGTCTCATGTAATTATTCATCATTTCTAAGACCAAATGTTGCACACAGAAAATATTCTGACTCATATGTTGCTACAGTAAACATCATCTTTTCTTATATTTTTATTAATTATTATTTTCAGTTTTGTTAATCTGGCTTATCTAACTAGGACAAATGCTCCTTATAAGGAAGATGTGTAAAGAAAAGATCTACAACATAAATCGGTGTCTTTTCTCTAAAAGTAGCCAATCAAATTGAGCATGTCTATGAGAAATGGTTGGAAACCTGAATGTCTGCAGGCAATAAGCAGCAATAGAAGAACATGCAGAGTAAGCCCTAACTGCTTCTGAAGACCAGGATAGAATTTAGAATATGGAAAATGAGAGGCTGCAGCAATAACCCCCAGCGTCACTGTTCCACCCATTATTTATTGTCCACAGAGCTGGCTCTAAGCCAGTTGAACCTATATGAACCAATAAGACCATGTGATAAGCTATGGCATGACCATTACACTTTATGTGGCTCACAAAACATGCCTGAGATTCTACAGCAAAGTACAAGGTAGTTTCCTATTTATAGTCTTGCTTCCACAGTAGCTACAAATCCCACTGTTGAAGAAGGCTGCATTATTTGTCATGTACTGCACTAATGGCTAGTCTAATATTGTTAATACTGCAGTTTCATGCTACTTGTGTGGGTTTATAGGTTCATAGGTAAGTACTAGCTAGCTGCCCTTGCCGGCCATTTTAAACATATCCAGTTTACCTTTTTGTGCTCAAAATAACCTATCCCATTTGGTAATAGATTGGCCTTACCCATTCCATGGTCAATAATTATATATTACCCCTAATGAGAATAACTGAGATCATACCATAAATAATTTAACCCCCACCCCATGCATGAGATAAAGTGTTTAGGACCTGCCTCTGTTCATTGACACAAACTGTTAGTTGCTCATTTTCTCATACTAGTCGGGGGTTATTTGACCCCAAAACTGAAGTCAGATTAATAATCTGGTTTTGTGCATCACTCCTGACAGTGGAACTGTGTTTCATTTTGCTTCTCTTGTGGACATGAGGCATTTCATCGATTGCTAATATAATTGTAAAAACTAATGGACAGCTCAGTGGTGCAGCAGTAGCATTATTCACTCTCAGCAAGAGGTCCTCTGGTTCGATTCTCAGCTGGAGTGCATTCTGTGTGGAGTCTGCATGTCCTCCCTTCATTTGTGTGGGTTAACTCTGGGTGCTCCGGTTTCCTCCCATGTTACAAAGACATGCGTTTGGAGCATTTCTCCCTTGGCCTCCACTGAAAATTGGCTTTGTTCCAAGTTGGACTTTCCTGGTAAACAAATGTTAAATAAAAATAATAAATAAACTGTTGAACAGTCAGTCTCAGCCAGTTTAAAAACAAACACTACTAAGCATTAAAAAAATAAAAATAGATACCTTGAGTTGAGGTAACATCTGATCTCCATGAAATGTGATAGAATGTTACTAGTTCAAAGGTATGGCAGAGAAGCACCTGCTGCCATTGCAGATAGGTGTAAAATATTGTCCTAGAGAAGTGAAACATGAGGTGTGTGTAGGCAAGGGTGGAGAAAAACATTCCACTTAGCCAAAAGAGGGAAAAAACAATAACAGAAACAGTTTGACTCATAAAAGCAGTGCAGGGATATCATATTTTCAGACTGACATACAAAGTGGGAAGGGTGAGTACAAACTCAAGGATAAAAAAATGGCAGAACTGGTTTTGGGAGAAGATTTTGCAGAGATAATGTATTACAGGAAGCTGAACAAACTGCATGAATTTTGCTTGTTCTTCTTACACTAATGTAAATTTCCTTAACACATTCTGATTTCCTCTCACCTGCCAAAATACTGCATAGTAGCTTTTATAAATTATCCTTGCATCCTTGCTGGTAATCTTTCCTGTTGCTCTTGTGACCTGGGCTATGGCTGGAAATGATTTGTGAGCATTAGTTCACATACCAGTTTAGCAAATACAAATAAACTTTCAGAAATAGATACAAGTGGGATGGTGTGTGAGTAGTGCCTGAGAATTATTACTATTATTATTATTATTATTATTATTATTATTATTATTATTATTATTATTATTATTACCATTATTATTATTATTATTAAGCATTTTTCAGACGTTTGACAGTTTTATGTGTTGTGATGAAATACCCAGAATGAAACAAAAAATGAGAATTAAGAGGACAAGGGACTTCAATAAATCAGAGCAGGTGGAGTTGGTGATTGGAAGCCCATGAAAGAAGAACGGAGTTATGAGATTTGAATGCAAAATGAAGTTCAGAAGATGTTCATGCTCTTTTTAACACCCCTGTCTCCTCACAACCAAGCCCATTCCTACGGGGTTATATGTCCCGTACTTCCTGGCATCAAAGGACATTGGATATGGGAAGCATGAAACAGGGACCATTATAAATCATTAGATTTTACCAAGGTTCATGTTTCAGATGAGCTTACCTCAAAGTGCAAGAACTACTTGATGTTGTCTTTAGCATATCCCAAAGATGCTGGTATGTGCAGAATACTTAACTTACCAAGGAGAACTGATATTCTGCTTACATTTTAACATGTTTTGACAAAATATAAGCTAATATTGTTTTTTTTTTAATACATACTACTAATAAATATTTCTGATACCCAATTTAAAATAATCTTAAGTCAAGGAGACCAATGGGTGGTGGGGATTGGGTGGTAGGTGTTGGAGGGGTTAACAGAAGATCGCATCAAAATGCTCCAGATTAGGTCTTGCAATTGCTAAGGCCAGCCATGACTATACCAACTGATTATTTGTATTTGTTTACAAAAAGACAACACCATGAACATGATTTATTTATTTTTATTCTATTATAATATCTTTTATTGCACAACACATATAGTATTTCTCACACATATTATAATGAATGTTCTACCCTCACATATCTTACAAGTGAATTATTTGCTTTCATTTTTAGTGTCAACCCACTTTATTTAGGAGTCCATTTTTTTTGAAGATTATCCCCCGGAGTTACTAAACTTCCATGCAGGACTAATCTAGTCCTGCACAGAAGTGTCAGGTTAAGAGGAGGACAGCAGCGCACCATGCATATTAATGAAAGTGCACTGCCTGAACTCCAAATGCTACACGGAGTGTGGACGAGTGCAGGGGGTGTGTCTGAGAGCAGAGCTCTCAGAATAAACATGCCCCTGCAAAGTAGAACAGAAGAATGTGTAAATAAATGAGCAAGACTGCTCACAAGTGTCCGCATATCCCCACCAACAGTCCCCACGTGTTCAACAGCAACAGTACAGTAAAATAAAACAAAGAAATCCTATTATTAATTTTTTTTAAAACCCCAAGTACAGCTAGCCATAGGCGCGTGGGTTTGCCCATCGCCTAACTACGGTTAAAGCAGCTGAAAAGGTTGAAGAGGATAACAAGGATTATATAGAATATAATGCCCCTTTTGGGATGTACCTTACCCGACACCTGCAGCAATTAGAAAGACCCCAAAAGTATCTCACCAAGAGGATCAAGGGTCTCAAACAGATGCCATATGCTGCTTGGTTAAAAAAACTCCAGCTCTACTCAGTTGCATACCGCCTACTTCGAGGCGATCTATGCCTGACATACAAAGCTATGTCAAATCCAGAATTAATGGACATGCTCCACCTCAGTAAATCTAAATCCCTTAGAGCCACACTGAGGGACTTGAACCTCAGCACAGAAATAAATAGAACTTGCTGGAGGGAAAGGTTCATAACCCAGAGGCTCCTTCGTCTGGAATAGAATTACAGTTCATGTGAGGCAGAGCACCTCACTGAATCTCTTCAAGAAGAATCTCAATAGGTGGATGGGGATCGTAGGTTTGTCCC